>NC_137124.1:9143826-9170807 GCF_949319135.1 Squalius cephalus
GCCGCCCGACGAGCAGCAGCAAACTATATAGACAGAGTGTCTGGGGTAACAGTTCGGTAAATTAACACACGACTAATCCGTTCTACCACCTCAAATTCAAAATGAAACATATCACTGAATACCAGCGCGCGCATATTATTCCCAATATATCTTAGTGGTGTAGCACATAATCTCTGTCTGCGCCTGATTTTAAGAAGCATTGTTGTGTTTCTTTTTAACTGAAAAGACATCAGTTAGACAATATTCTAATTTTAAATTTGGGGTTTCATAAGCTCCAGGCCATAATAAACATTAGACCTACTGAAGTCTCTGCAGCTAGTGTACTTAAATTTTATTTATCTGCAAAATTATGTTGTATACTTACAGTTTTGCACAATATATGCTCTCAAAACAACATGCACCCTAAAAAAAACAAAAAAAACATTTAGCAGTTGTTTAGCAGGGTCTGTGTAACCTTTTCTGAAATGTTTTTTTTTTAATAATATATATCGTTATCACAAGAGGCTGCAATGTATATCACAATATGGATTTTAGGCCATATCGCCCATCCCAAATTGATAGCCTATAGTAGTTGATAATAACATAGGCCTACCTAATGTTGCCTACGGACGGTAACAGTACAGTAGTAACCTTTTACAGTCTATGAGTAGAACAGCTTTCTCAAGCAGTTTATGATGCATTTTGGAAACAGAAGATGACCCCCTGGTATAATGCGCCACATGGCTTGAGAAACCCGTTCTCAAAGACTTACTTTTATAGTCCAGTTTTGTGTAGCACACATATTCTGAATGTCTTCGGCATAATTTAAATGAACCATTTTAATCTAGATTAATCTAGATTAATTTCAATATTAATCTAGATTAAAACAATTAATATATGCCCACCTCTACCGGAGGTCAAAACTCAAAGTTTTATGTTGATTTTCACATTTCAAATGTTCAGTTGGTTCAGTTTGAGTTTTGACTTACAGAATATGTAATGACGTAGTAATATTATTCACAATAACACTCATAAACCAGTTCTTGCAATTAGAATAAATAGTGAAAAAATGCATACCTACAGCATGTTGAATGAAATCAAGTTAAAGTTTATTTAAGGTCCACACACTCCTAAACTGAAGGTTTCTTACTTGCTCTTGCTGCACTCCTGACAACGGAAATGGTTTTTCACATAATAAACCATTCAGTTTATCACATAGAAAATCTCATAAGCTCACTAAAAGAGCCCCCCCTGCGGTAGTGCAGACTTTCCACCCTCAGTGATGAGTGCCTAAATGTATACCACAACATCAACGATATATTGCTTCTGAAACAAGTTGCTTTGCTTTATATAAAATAAATAATTAAATAAATAAAAGGGTAACACCAAATAAATTATATTAAAAGTTACAAATACCATGAAATATATTAACGAAAAGCACGTGTAAAATAGTGATTTTTTAAAACAACTTAAAAAAAGACAGAAAATGATCGATCACTCAAATAGTTTGGACATAGTCAATCATTTCAATGTTATGACACACTGACGCTCCATTTACATGAACTACCAATGTTATGACACACTGACGCTCCATTTACATGAACTACCAATGTTATGACACACTGACGCTCCATTTACATGAACTACCAATGTTATGACACACTGACGCTCCATTTACATGAACTACCAATGTTATGACACACTGACGCTCCATTTACATGAACTACCAATGTTATGACACATTGATACTCCATACGCAAGCTCCCAGTATTGTGACATAAAACATTGATACTCCATACGCAAGCTCCCAGTATGTGACATAAAACACCGATACTCCATACGCAAGCTCCCAGTATTGTGACATAAAACATCGATACTCCATACGCAAGCTCCCAGTATTGTGACATAAAACATCAATACTCCATATGCAAGGTCCCAGTATTGCTATAGGTTCAATACTGTAGACACAAATTTCTCTTGATAGTGATTATTCGGTTGTGCACAAAGTATTTTACTGCTTTCCATTCTCTTTCATTACCAATTAAAATCTTGTTTTCATTTAAGAATCTTTCACAATCCACTTTTCCAGGGACTTTCATTTCCTTTAGGAAATTCTTGAAATGATGTTCAATAATTTTACTCTCCTTCTCTGACCAGGTCTTTCTGGACTTTCCTGTTAAAATAAATTAAGAAATTAAGTAAGTAAATCAAATTAATTGAATTAAAGAATAACCAAAATTTGAATAATGTAGATTTTACAAGCTGAAGAGCACAGACAATTCTTAAAATACATGTCAAGATGTTTCATGTAGATACAATTTTTTTATGCAAAGTGGAATAACAAACCCTTTTTATTTAAAGGCAGTGGTGAAATCCTAAAGAATGGAACTGCCTCTCTTGAGGCTGCGGTCGTTATTGAGGTGGCAGCCCTTTTTTCCGAATGATCATCCTCTGTCATCCTTTTTTCAGATTCAGCATCCTCTGTGTCTGAGTTGCTGGAGCCCCCTTCAACTGTAACAAAATGAGCATTCACATTCTTTAAAACTAAAAGTAGATTTTTACAAAGTGTGGACACTATGAATTGTTTAAACAAAAGACATATACACATAAGTAATTTACTTACAGTTGATGTTTGGCGTTATGTCCTCCAGAGATTTTCCTTTAAATTTGCCTATTCCACTTTGCAGGGCAAACAGAATTCTGCTCACTTTTGCAACTTGTAAGGTTTCTTCAGGCAGTCTGTAAAACTCCCTATGGACTTCAATGTTGTGACCCATGAAAGTTGCTAGTTGGTCTAGTTCATGCGTTTGCAGGTTAAGTAGCTGAGAAACTGTGGCTACATGTTTTCTCAACTTTGTAGATGTAATGTTTTCTGGGTTTTTAGCCCCACAGCTTTCTGCAAATCGCTTTAAGCAGTCACAACCACGGATGCTCTCCTGTGATCCATAAAAAGGACGAGCAAATATGTAGGGATTGCTAGGGGAAATCCCAACATCTTCTCTAGTTTTAATTAGAAGTTCCACAGATTCTGTTATATTTGTGGGAAATAGTACTGGTACTTTGCGGCCTCGTTTCCCCCGTACCTCTACTCTGGTGAGATTCTTACAGAGTTTCTTCTCAAAAGGTGAAAGGCTCTCCATAATTTCATCCTGAATCATCTGTTTGTTTCTCTGCAGGTATGTTTTGACTTCCATCCTTGAAACCTCACCTTCTCGACGCCGATTGAATAATATTAGCTGTGCTAGAGTCACCTGAGAGAGATCACTCCATGACCTTTGTGATGTGTGTTCAATGTGTGCTTTTTTGTTGACCTCCTCAAGACACTTTAGATGATCATGGAGCTTCTTTATGTCTTCTGCTAAAGGCAGCATTTGGGGACTGTTCCACTTTTTCTGGTACAAAGTTTTCAGTGCATTAGATGAAACATGAATTGTCCATTCTAGTTCAATTAATTTACTGAATTGCTCTGCTCTTCCCTTCAATGCATCATCCTCTTGACGTAAAGCCTCTCCCTGCAAAATATATGACACTTTCACAAGGGAATGACGCAGTTTCAGTGCTGTTGAAGGGACTGAGAATCGGTTGGTTGAGGAATCAAATCCAGTCATCTTTTTTACTCCCTCAAGTACTGTGTTGAACTTTCCTGGGTTGATCAAGTCCTTCAAAGCAACAATGTCTTTATCAATAGTTCTTGTCACTATAAGAAGTCTGGCAAGTTCTCTCATCTTATTTCTAATGTCTGCCCGGTGCCGTGAAACTTCTCCGTTTTTGAGGAACATTCTCTCACCCAGTGACAGAATCAACGGGTCAGATTTCACCACTTGAGTAACGGTATCATATGTCATATCTTCAATAATATTTTTAAGTCCACTAGAAACGTCAGAGTCCATTGGCAACAACAGAGAACAACTTGCCTGAACTTTTCGTTTCACTGGCATATTTTCTTTGTCTTGTAATTTGCAACGTTTGTGATGTCTCCAGAGATCTGTTTTGACATACATAGCAAAGCAAAACTTGCAAGGCAGATAGTCTATTGCTGTTGACTCACGAGTTGCTTGTCTTTTTGGTATGATCTGTCCTTTCCCAGAGGATAGGACTGAACTGTTATGGTGGTAGTTTCCCATGTTCCTTACTTTGGTTAATAGAAGAGTACGCATGTTTGAGCCTCTGTTGTGTGCAAGTGCCTTTGCAACTTCAACTTTTTCAGAATGTTTCTGCTGTAGATGTCTTGCAATTTTTGGATAAGGCTTCTCACAGTAAAGACAGTAATTCTTCTTGTCATAGATGCGTTGATGTACACTGTTTGAGGACATTTTCACTTTTATTTGATTTTGTTGAGAGCTACAGCCGTGGGCACTTTCATCTATTTCTATCCAACTCTTCATAAGTGGTTTTCCTTGGATGCGTTCTGCAACATGTCCTTTAGCTTTTTTTGTGTCGTCTTCTTCTTCTTCTGAGATTTCCAGGGAAAAGGAAACCTGTTGTTCAGTGTTGTTCTGAAATAAAGAACCACACAACTGAAATGTATTTGTAAATAATAACAATGTTATATATTATAAAGTATAAAACCCTTAATTACCATTTCAGACTCATATAAGTCCTCCTCAGTGTGAGAAGATGAATCCATCTCATCACTGCAAACACTTTCTGGCTTATCACTGTCGGTACTCTCTAGGATGTCCATCTCATCTGACGTTTGGGGACAGAAATCTGCTGTATGGGTTCTGTCCTGTAAAACAATAACAGTGTGTGAAATCCATGTCCATGTTTGTTTTCTATCTAGAGCCTGCTGATTCTAAAACACATACTGTGTTTTAGAATCACTGTTGTCTTTTTGGTCTTAAACTTTTTTTTTTTTTTTATGAAAATGAAAAGTACTTACTTCATTTTCATTCACATTGCTGTAGTTGTTTGTGATTCCAGTGTAATCCGACTGGTGTATGAAACCTGTAAATGCACAACAATTGTTAAGGATATCCAATAATTTAAGGATTTTTTTTCTACATTCTTGTAAAATCTACAAAGTTTTATTAATGAGGTGAAGAGAAAAGTGTAAGTCTTGGAACGTACATGTGAAAGACTGAAGGCATTCCTCAATGGTGGGACGTTCTTCGATTGAATTAGACAGCATTCTGCTAATAATATATTTTTGTCTTGTCCATCTTTCTTCACATTGAAGAGTGAAGTTACCCATTCTGACATTTTGAGATAGCCCAACTGGATCCTTGGAGTAGGGTGTAGTTGTCTGATAGGGGTGTTGCCCATCCGTCAGGATATAATGAACCAAGCATCCTGCTACCTACAAAATAAAATAATATTTACAAAAATTTCAGAAATGGTCACAACTAAACTGCAGAATGAATGAAGATGATTAAAATGATGACAAAATGCTGCTGTGCTCAAATGAAAGCTGCTCGAATATTAGCATTCAGAACAATTGAACATAGAACAAATGTATGCATTTTTGACAGAACTGATTACAAATCATATTGATCACATACTAAAATAGTATTGTAACTGCATACATGTAACCTGTTAATCCATTTGAACCCAAACCTAAGAATTGTCATCCCCAAATTAAATAGGGGATGTTCATGAAGTTCATTGTTCATGACATTTTTGGAATAGAAGCATAGTTGTAGTCTAATTTTAACCCTTTCATGCATGAATTATGATAACCTTAGTCAGTATTTTTTTTCCCTATGTGTTTTTATTCCTCTTAGGGCATGAAAAACAAGATTTTTTACAAATTTTTCAAAGAGATCTTCAGGTGTCCACTTGAGTGGACAGCATGCGGTTATGGTTAAAAACGAAGATATACTGTATTAAATATAAGACAATAATCAAACAGATAAAGTATGTGAATTTAACAAACTAATCAAAACAATTATATCAAATCATGTGAAACTGAAAATATAAAATATATACAACAAATATAAATTAAAAATATTGGAAAGGCTTCGTACAACTTCATACAAGTTGCACTTCGCGTATCTTTGATATCAGAACATGAGGACGTGATTCCATCAGAATTTTCTACAGACTGTCAAGGCACAACTGTGGAACCCACTCAGATGTTCCCTCCAGTGCACCAGAGTATGGAGATTTACCCTTATTAGCTGATAATTCTGATTATGTTCAAGATGGACATGCACATTTCTATCATAGCCCTCCTCTGAGAAAACCTAGCATTACATTTTTTCAATCTCATCTGAAATGATCAGTGTTGGATGTAATGCATTACAAGTAACATGCATAACACATTCAGATTACTTTTTGATGTTACAAGTAAAGTAATGTGTTACAAGTAACATGCATTACCTAATCAGATTACTTTTTGATCTAACAAGTAATTAACTACAAGTAATGTGCATTGCCTAATCAGATTACTTTTTGATGTAACGAATATATAAACGCATTACAAGTAACATGAATTACGTATTCAGATTACTTTTTGATGTTATGAGTAAAGAAACGCATTACAAGTAACATGCATTACAAATTCAGATTACTTTTTTCGATGTCAATGAAAATTACATTCTAATAATACAAATACATTTATTTACAGTAAAAAATTCACTGCAGATCAAGTTTTTAAGTTTTAACATTCCCATTATAATTATGAATTGTAGCTGAAATATAGCAGTTGATGCATGACGTCCACTACAGTGGACATGTGATTAATCAGAGTTTTCTCTCAATCTAAAATCAAAACTTGGAAAATTTTACTGTGATATGACTCATTAGATATTGCTTGAGTCTCCTAGGATAGAAGGAATGGGTGGATATTCCGGAGCAACTTGGCATGTCTGACTGACCCTTGGCCATCTTGGTTTGGAGGGGAGAAAAATCGAAACACAACGGCTTGCCCTTGGTTGCAATTTATAGGATGATGCACCAGGGTCCAATGAGGCTGATGTGCAACTTTGCCATAAAAACCCATGCAAATTCAAGAAAATGCTTTATTAATAGCTGTCCACTGTAGTGACCACTATACGTGAAAGGGTTAAAGAAGACACTTCGCAATTTGTTGTCATAAAATCATAATTACAATCATTAAGAAACATAATATATAGGCTTAAGTGTATTGTAAAGTTTTTAGAAAATATTTTTCTCATTGATATTTTATGACAAAACAGAAATTGGTTCTTGTTAAAGTACAGAAACCCAATGAAGCCACAGACCTGACCATGTTTAACTTAAAATCTGCAGATGATAACTCTAACGGCCAGATTAATTTACAGATTGCTCCAGCACAAACCCTTTCACATCTACTGCAGTCAGATTCACCCGTGTTCACTCTGAAGGAATCACTCACATGGCTGGTGCACTTGTAATGACACATGAAGGATGTTAAGAGGCTAAAAGCAGGTTTAGTACTTGCCACATTGAAGTCAACAGGGTGCAAATTGTAAAAAGAGGATAACGGTGTAGGCAACACCGATTTTTGTCGTTCAAATTTACAAAAAAATGTGCTCAATGTTAAAATTCTCAGCATCAAACCAAGACAATTTATTAGATCAAAACCATGTTATCAAAACTTATAAGGCCTTTCAAGTATTTAAAATACATTCTCTTTGTGATCTGATGAGGCTTAGAGGATAGGATAGTTTACATACTGTAATAAAGGCTAAAAGCTATAATAGTTAATGGCTATAATAGTTAATGCACTTCACAAAATTGATAGCAAAAAAAAATATATATTTTCTTTCTCATGGTATTTTTATCAATATGGTACACAATTATCCTATTGAATCGTTAGGGTCAAAAGTACTCACAAAGTAGTCCAATTACATTACCTAAAATTATTTAGATTACAGGATTGTAAATTATTTGTAAATAATATTGTAAATTATTGTAATAAATTTAATAAATTGTATTTAGATTGTAATCTAGATTAATCTAGATTTCATCACTGACTGCAATTTGTGTCATGTAATTTGGAATGAGTAACTGTGTACAATACAATACTTAAGTTATAACCAGCACTGTGATTGGAAAATCATGGAACATCATAATTGTATTTGTTTTAGTAAACGTTCTTGACTTTCTGCACAAGGTCATAATTATTTTGTTAATGAATGGATGCTCTATACCAGTTTTTAATGCTCTATACCAGTGGTTTTCAAACTTTTGAAATGACCATTTATTTATTTTTTGTTTACTTTCTATCACCTTATTTGTGGAGTAAAATGAAACTAACTCAGCTGCATATTTTTGCAGTATTTTATTTTATTGATTTATTGAATATTTTTTTTTAAATCAAAATATATTTAGCATATTTCCTTAGGCCTATATAATATTATTTTATATTATTATTTTAATTTAATTTTATTTCATTTTTATGTAAGTCCATTTTCATTAAATCATCAAGACAACCCATTTTTTAAATATTGGACGCGACCAAGGGTTTGAAACCCGCTGCTCTTTATTGGTTACATTGATTAATTTAGGATAAAAATATAAATAAATAAATAAATAAAACTCCACTCTGAAATGTGAATTAATAATGAGAATCCATCAATATTTTTCCAAATGTGTTCACTTTTGAACTAAAAACCCAGAGGAATGCTGGAAAAGTCTCAGTTAAGTAAGTTCCCTGGTTCCCTGAGTAGGGAACGGAGACGTTATTCGTCGTCACGTCGTAACTCGTAGTGACTATGAAAGGGAACACTTTATTTTGATGGTCCCTTTTGAACATTCTACTAACTATAAATAAATGTGCAGCTACATGTCAACCAACTGTAATTACAGTATTAGTAGACTATATCTGCTTAATATCTGCTAAAATTTGACTGTGATAAACCCCAATAGACATTATACTGACTAAATATATAATACATGTCAACTTATTTTTACTCTAACCTACATTTTAGTCTCTAGTCTACTTATACTCCTGTAGTACTCTAATGAGAATTAGTTCACATGTAGTTGTAACATTACTTATAATCAACAGAATGTGTTAAAGAGACCATCAAAATAAATTGAGACCAAACATTGTGTAGTCAAATGCTTTCATGATGACCATATAGCAGATTTTTTCCTTTGACACAAATTAAGAAATTAAATTACAGTCACCATGAGATATTTATAATAAAACAGAGGTAAAACATTTTTAGGATTGAGTCTTAAACCTTTTAAATAATGTATAATTTGCCTTTTATTATTATTTTTACATTAAATCTTAAAGTAACTTTGATATAGTGTAATTAAAAAACACTTCTGTGTGCCGGCGTCCTCCCACAAATTAACAAGTTTTAACATGATATTTTCAACCCTTACCTGGATATCTGATTCTTTCTTGTACTTGTATTGCATGCCTCCAACATCTTCATAACTCGACCAAGAAAAAGATCCAGCCATTTGAGAGAGCAGTGTGGTTTGTGCCAGATCAAGTTTTCTGCTTGCTCCAAAGTCTGCGATGTACAGTTTATTGCTTATATCTGTAGAAAAGTAAAAATGCTCACAAAAAATGTAACACTTAAAATGATATCCACATTATCATATGCTCATGCATTTTAAATGAAAATTTCTGCTGATATTACAGGATAATTATAGCTATGGCTAATCCACAGACTGCTCTTACCAAACAAAATATTTTCAGGCTTCAGGTCTCTGTGCAAAATTCCATATGAATGCAGTTCCTGAAGTCCTTGCAGTAACTCCTGGCAGATCTCTAGTCTTCGATTCTCTATCAGGCTTTTTCTTTCAGGAAAATCCTTGTTTTCAATCAGCTCCATCAGACTATATTCACAAAGAGGTGACACAAAATAGGCAAAGTAAGTGTCTTCCAACACTGAAATGTGTTGCAGAAGGTGCTCTGCTTGTAAATTTTTTGAACTCAGGAAATGAGCCATTTCCAATTCAGTTTTGGAAACATGTTTGGCAACTCGTTTCACTGCAACTTTGCAGTTGTTGAAGACTCCTGGGAAAATCTCAGCAGCATTGCATCCATTTGCAATCTTCATTTCTGTGTTGATAACAAGGTCATCCATTTTCATCAAACCAGGCTTTAAATCAAAGTTTTCAAATGAATTCTTCCATCGTGATTCCTGTAAAATGCAAAAAAGCAAAAGCATATTGAAATGTAAGAAATGTTTTACAGTGTATATAGTTATTAGTAAACTCAGCTGAAGGAACAGACCTCTCTATATATATTTACCATATTTTCCTTGATCTCTCTGAATGTGGAAATACTGGTTTTCTGAAACAAATTACATTAAAAGCAATCATTAATGTAGTTAACATGAACATATAATGAGCACCACTTTTACAATATTTCTTAATAGTATGTAATGTTAATTTCAACATTTAGTAATGCATTATTAAAATCAAAAGTTGTATTTATTAACATTAGTTATTGCGTTGTAAATGTACATGAACAAGCAATGAACAGCTGGAGTTTAATTAACTTACATTAACAAAGATGAATAAGTATTGTACCAAATGTGTTGCTTTTAGATCATGTGAATTAAGACATTAACTAATGTTAACAAATGAAACCTCATTGTGTAAGTGTTACCTAAATAATTAGCTTTTTTAAAGGTAAAAATTGTACAGCAGTATTGTTGAGGATAAGAGAATCTTGTAACACTTTACAATAAGGTTTCATTAGCTAGCATTAGTTAACAAACCAATAATGAACTGCGCTTATACAGCATTTATTAAACTTTGTTAATGTTATTTTCAACATTTAGTAATGCATTATTAAAATCAATTAGGTAATACGTTGTAAATGTACATGAACAATCAATGAACAGCCGGAGTATCATTAACTAACACTAACAAAGATGAATAAATATTTTACCAAATGTATGGCTTTTAGTTCATGCAAATTAATACATTAACTAATGTTAACAAATGAAACCTTATTGTGTTACCATATAAAAACTATATAAGTGTTACCTCAATAATTTGCTTTTTTAAAGTAAAAATTGTACACTTAAACAGCATTTATTAAACTTTGGTTATTGTTAATTTAAAAATGTACTGATACATCATTAAAATCATAAGTTGTATTTGTTAAAATTAATAACACACTGTGAAGTAACATGCACAAACATTGAAACAGCTGGATTTTAACTAATATTAACAAAGATTAACCAATACTGTAACAAATGTATTGGTCATTTAGTACTAATGTTAACCAATTAACCTTATTGTAAAGTGTTAGCAAGTTTTCCTCACCACTTGATAAAATAATGAAAATAAGACACCAACAAATAGAAATAGAAGTTTAAATACCTGTCTCCATGGGCAGTTAGGATCTCCGTAGTCGTATAAAATTTCTTCTCCTGCATTGATTTTTGTTAACGCAAATGCACACAGATGTGGTCTTTTCTTTTCATCCATTATCTATTGGTTACAAAAGCACACAAACACACAAATGAAAACAACAAAAACATCATTTGAAAAGTCGCCTAGTTTTTAATAATGTCAAATAATGCTACAAGATGAGGCTGTATAAAAGGTGTAATTGAAACAAAGAATAAGAATACATTAAAGACAGACTTACTATTTTAATTTTGCTGTTTGGCTTGATGTGGTCATCATTTATGAATCGTCCTAGTCTTTCTGTATCTTGACTGCCATCAACACTGTGTGGTGAAATATTTTAAAAACACTTTTGAATTGTCATAATGGTATTATATTTCATTGGAACATTCATTAATTTAATCTTACCAGTAAGATTGTTCCTGAAAGGAGTAGAAATACAAAAATGCTGCATTTTCAGCTGAGTAGTCTTTGAACAGGTTCTCTCCTTCAGATCCAGTGATGTGTCTTCCAACATACTCCAACAGGAATTCACCTGGCTCAATGTGTTTTGTGGCAATTACTCCAAAACCTAATAAATAGTATAAATACAAGTAAATTAATAGTATGATAAAAGATTCATGAAGTTATTCAGGTTGTCTAAATTATTTTCAATGGTATTGTTACTTCGAAAACAACTGTATCTACATCTTTATAAAAGTGTAAAAAAAATAATAATAATAAAAAAAAAAAAATCAGATTTTCTGTCTGAAAAAATCAGACACTAAATATTCATCATTTCCATTATTACACAGGCCCCTCACATTCTAACTGGCAGTTACTTACAAATAATATCAAGAGCACTCACACATTTACATAATAGTGTTTAATTTAGAGACATCAGCAGCTTATAACATAAATACTGGCAGGAAAACAGATGTAAATCCACCTTTAACTGGTCAAAGCAATCATGTTTTTTCCCCTCTTGCGTGTTTTGTTTTAACAGCCTGCTTTCTCTAGGTTCATATTTTAAACCCAACCCTTTGACATTAAAGGAATAGTTCACTTAAAAATGAAAATTCTGTCATATATACTCACTCTCATGTTGTTTCAAACCTGTATGAATTTCTTTCTTCTGCTGAACAGAAAGGAAGATATTTAGAAGAATGTCAGTAACCAGACAGTTTCTGATCCCATTGACTTCCATAGTAGGAAAAAAATTATACTATGGAAGTCAATGAGACCAGAAACTGTCTGGTTACTGACATTCTTCTAAATATCTTCCTTTCTGTTCAGCAGAAGAAAGAAATTCATACAGGTTTGAAACAACATGAGAGTGAGTATATGATGACAGAATTTTCATTTTTAAGTGAACTATTCCTTTAATTAGTGACCACACTTAGCTTTTATTTAAGTTTTGCAAAGTCATACAGTATTGATGGGAGAATTGTATGTAGTAACTTACCTTTCTCTTCACTCATGAATTGTTTCTCAAATGTGTCTTTATCTTTGCCAGAAGCAATGAAGTACAAAGCTTCTTTTTCAGGAAAAACTCTTCTGGGTCTCATTTTCCTGTGAAATATTTAAAATTATTTTATGTAGGATTACTTCATATGCAAAATAAATAAATAAATAAATAATACCTCTTTAGAATTTCATAGAAAATAAATGATTGAAAAGATGACACCGTGGGTAACAATTTAAAATGTAGTAAAAAAATAAAAAAAATAAAAAAAAATTACCAACAATCTGATTATCAATAATATTACCGGTAATATACATGCATATTTACATTGTAAGAGGATATCAATATTTTATAAAATTAGCATTTACAAATTATCATAAAATATATAATGTTCAACTTACCTCTTAATTTGGAAAGAAAAAACTGAGATGAGAAATGTCTCAGTGCGCTTTTTATGAGGTTCTTGGAGGTAGATACAGTCTTTAAACTATAACAGAAAGATAACTCTCCAATGTAGGAAACAATCGCGTATAGGAGCTGTCTTCCAAATGGCAAAACTGAAGTGTGAGTTAGGAACATAGAATAGATGATACACATGCTGCTATCTGAGCAGTGATTGGGCCGACGCCCACAGATTAGCCACAATTACCCATCATTACTATTGGTTCTGTTATGCAAATTTATCTGTGAATGAAATCAAACAGCCAGTTCAAAATAAGTGTATAGTCCATTGTTTTTAAATTCAGTTCAAATTGTAAACATCAGTTGGATCAGGAAAAATTCCTTTTCCTCAATTACTATTACATACATTATAATTACTCACTTTTTTTCTGTACGTATAGAGCACAGAGCACAAACCTATACCAGTGGCAGATAGAAATGATAAAGTTAATAAAGAAAAAAAGTAATTTCACACAATGTAAATAAATATAAAAATATTCTCATTTAATGTAAATCAAATGGTTATATAGGACGTAGCATTTACCATGGGCATTCATATTTATGTTGGTTTAACTTAACTTGTATAGCACATCTGAAAAGAAAGCTCATACCACTTACTTAAGAGTACCTTGTGTTGAATCACAAAAAAAAAACAACACTGCGTATTAGCTGCGTATTAGAATTGATCTCAGTCCACATTAAAACGACTGCAAACGCGGATCACGTGACCATTCACCAACACTGGGCATGTGCGTGCCGGTGTAAACCTAGAGACTTTCAAGCATAGACTGTAAAAAATGTTTTCAAACATCAAAATATCATTTATTAATATGTATTTGTGTCAAAATGACATATAAACATCTTTTCCTATTCCATTTTGCCAGAAAACGCTTCCAACACGCTTGCGTGTCGCAAGAAAAATAGGTGTCGGTTATATTTCTAGCATGCACGCGTTTACCGCGCCTGAGACGCGCCAGTTTCTTACTGTAAGAAACTGTTCCAGCGGGTGAAGTTTACTGGTACTGAATATTACCTGTGTATACTCCATGACTGGTGACACCCAATCATAGAGCCGAGCGTGAGCCTCTGCGTCATCGTTTCTAAAGTCCTCCGTTTTGACCCGTCCACTCTAAAACCCTCCGGAGATTCAAAACGAAAAACGGGTCGGCAGCGTTTCTAAACTTCTCCGTTTTGGGTCTCCGTTTTTGCCGTTTTAGTGTGGACGGGAGGTGCAAACGTAGCAAAAAGTCTTCGTTTTTAAACGAAAATGCAGTAGTGTGGACGGGGCCTAAGGTAAAACTTTCACAGTCTGGCCTATGTGTCTATGACATGCTGTCCTTTGAAGCTCTTCTCCATAGAAATGCAAATTGCCTGCGGGGGTATTTGGGGGGTAGGGTAGCAGTCCACCCAAGGACTGGAAAACAGCAGTGAGGAACCATCTGATCAGAGCAATTGGGATATGTTTCAATCAGCTCTGTAATTTATATACAGTCAAGTCACACCACAATTATTTATACCACTTTATACATTATAATTCTTTAAAATGTTCTAAGACAGCCCCCATTTTACCAGGTGGGGAATAAATGAGACACATATTTTAAAGGTATACAAGCTCAAATATAAAAACTGTAATACAATTGATAATAATTGATAATACATAATTTAAATATGTTTTCAGTTAAAACAGCTCAAACATGCGTCTGAGAAAGCGTTGTCTGTGAAACTGGGGGCATAGTTTTAGAGACACCAACCTCAAATTTGAATCTTAAAATATGCCATTGTTTTGTCTCAAGATTCACACCAGTAATGTTTTTTTTTTCTTTGCACATTTATAAAAGCTACTTAAATGAAAATGAAATGATAAAATGAATCTACTTTATTTTTTTATTTATTTTTTACCAAACGTTGAAGTATTAGTTCCAACCAACATTTGTAAACAGCATCGCAGAGTTGTGGTTTGAACGACAGCTCTCGATCTGTGATTTGAAGCATAGTTTCAAGTTTACATGGCATGTGGACTCAATAAATCATTATCTTTACAAAAATAAGCAAGCTGACATTCAGTACAACCTGTGTCTTTTATTTAGAATACATACAAATGTAATTTAAGTCTTTTAGTTTGTCAAGAGATTTAAAGCACCATTTTTGAAAACTGCGCAAGCTCTACTATGTAAGAACAAGCCTATGATTGAATCTGGAAATAAATCAAAATAACTGAGTGAAATTAAACACAGTCATGCCATGTACTAACATTATATGTTTGATATTTAATTTATATCAAAACATCTAGCATTAATTTGATCTCAAACAGATTCATTAAATAAATTATACAGATGATAAAGCCTACTTGTTACAACTGAACTGGTTATTTACAATGTTTTGTATAGACAGCTTAGATGAATAGCTTATTTAAAACAATTATATAGTCACCCCCAATTTTGGTGAGTGATGCATTTATGACATACCAAAAATATCAAAGTTTCTGCTCAGAAATCATTCTGAATAGGCACATAACCAACATATATTTAGAAAGCCATCACTTGAGTGTTTACAGTTCAAGACTAAAAATTTATCAGACTGTTATGAATATTGAGATATATAAGCTCAAACATAAAAACATCAAATATTAAGAATATATTTATTAAATGTATAAAATATTCTGAGCTTCAGAATATCAAATCTGAGGATGATCTCTAAATGCATTTTATGAAGCCTATTGTAAGACCAAATATCTTATTCCCCTGTAAACACTCATGTAGAGTCATTGACTCTCATTGTCATTTAGAGTCATTGACTCAACATGTCTGGTTGGTCTGGTGAGGAGAAATGGCCCATTCATGTAAATCGACGAACATTTAGCACCTTTTCAAGAGACTTAAAGGGTTAGTTCACCCAAAAATGAAAATTCTGTCAGTAATTACTCACCCTCATGTTGTTCCAACCCCATTAGACTTTCGTTCATCTTCGGAACACAAATGAAGATATTTCTGATTAAATCTGAGTGCTGGATCACTCCTCCTGCAGGCTTATGGACACCTCAACTTGCTGGCCCAGAAAATGTATTATAGACATTGTTAATATAGTACAAGTGACTCCAGTGGCTCAATCTTAAGTTTGTAAAGCGACAAGAATACTTTCTGTGCGCAAAAACAAACAAAAATAACGACTTTATTCCTCTTTTCATTTCCTTCTCTCTGGACCTCGAGGTTTTTTTTTACATAGTGTAATATAACGTAGCGGGCTATTGGGCGACTGTGGTCATGTGTGATACGTGGTGACGTGAAACACAGACGCGCTACGCTATTACACTACGTAAAAAAAATCTCTCAGATTTCATCAAAAATATCTTAATTTGTGTTCCGAAGTTGAACGAAAGTCTAATGGGGTTGGAACAACATGAGGGAGAGTAAATACTGACAGAATTTTCATTTTTGGGTGAACTAACCCTTTAATCTTCATTTTTCTTTTATTCTTATTCTTTTGTTTGAATTCAGTCATTAATGCCTGTATCCCTGTATTTTTTGCTTGGTCATCTAAATCTCTGTCATTCCACTATGCAAGAGCAATACATCTATTATCTTAAGTCTTGTTAGAAAACCAACAACAACAACAACAAAAAAAAACTGTTCTTGAATTAAAAAAAATAAATAACATGATTTTATGAAATAGGAAGCTCATGTAGAAGGTGCATTAGCTCAACAGGCAGCCTCAAGCTACATGACACAATATCATTTATTAATATTACACTCTCACTTAAAGCTCACTTTAAAACACAATTGAGTATTTGTATCATATTTCGGTCGCAATTTAAAATGGTTTCAAGTCAAAAAAGATTATTTAAATATGTTATAGGCTATTTTGCATTTTTTTATGAAGCAATGGGCTATTTTTACTCACATGCATACTGTAAACATTCTTTGTTCCTATACAATAACCAAAATCGAACGGAAATCAAACACACACAAAACAGAATAACTTGAATCCTGCATTTATTAGCTTCTTGTATCAGATGAAGAGATGTGTTTAGTTTTGTTTGTCCACAGTGTACACAGCACTGCGTCATCCAGAAGGACAGCCTTATGGTCACGTTGGTTCACCATGAGATGATTGACAGCTTTACAAACGAATCATATCGAACTGATGTCATCACGTTTGCTGACGCAAATCTGGAAGAGCAGAGTCATCGCTGGCTCTGTTAGCTGTTTGAGCTCTTCAGATTGCATAATTCAGTGGGAAATAAATAGAAATATTATTCTGTATGACGATATCATATCAATTATTTCTCCAAATGTGCGCATCATTGGCCTAATAGCCCTGGGAGATCGTGGATATTGTATGTAGGCCTATATAAACACAAATAAACTGGAGATGAGATGAATGGCTGCTGTATGAGTGATGATTTCTATTCAAGATAACGAACATTACAGATTAATTATTTTGCACTTCTGGAATAAATTAAGAAACTTATCTAACTTCAAACCAGTTTAATTATAAACAGTGGTCAAATATCAAAGCTGGGGTCTTAAACCTTCCTAATGAAGCTCAGTTTGTGCAGATCAAGTAGGAGTGTGATGTTTTAAAGAGTAATAAATAAAATAATCTGGGGCCACCAGTGATCCTTGACAATCAAGGGGTTAATTATGCCTCTGATTGTTTTACTTCTGGTATATCTGCTTGGGGAATCGAAGCATTTAATGTCTCCTATTAACACCCGGTCTCCACTAGATAAAAACAGTCTGTCAGGTCACAGCTGTAATCACCTGTGATTATCATATGTAAAGGCAAATGTATAGGAAATCGTTAACCACACATTCCAAAAGAAAAAGGTTTAAGCAGTATGTAAATGAAATGATATTGCTGTTTTTTGTAACTAAAACCACTCAATTCACACTTGTGAATTGCAGCTATTCATGGATTCACGTCTGGTTCATGATCACCCTTTTCAGTGTTTATTCTGTTATGATAAACAGCTGGATAAACTTAATTTACTATGAAACTAACCAACAAATTAGTAATTAACTAAGAAGAACTATATTAAACTAGGCATATATATTATTTACTGTGTTTTATCTTTGATCATAAGGTTAATTAATGGAAATTTAGAAATAGTGCTATCCATTTTACAAAGAGGTTTCATTTGTTAATTTACCATAAACTATAAATAAACGGTTGTAATTTTATGAGCTCATATGAATAAGTTATCTAAAATAATACACTGTGCATTAATGTGTGTATGATGTTATTGGTTAGTTCAGATAACTGTATGCATTACATAATCTAAATGAATAGAACCTTACTGAAAATGTAATCCAAAGTGATGATGCATTTAAATTGAAGTTGTGCTGCAAGATTAATGATATTAAGAAAGTACTGGTCCATGTATTGTTTATTTGGAGTTCTGCATACTTAATATAGTTCACTGTTTACACCAATACATGATATAACCCCATATGAGTTTATTTATTTTCACTTTAAAACAGATCTTGTAGAGATTACCATATTGTTGTTTTATTTTCTACCCCAGAAACAAATCTATATAAATCTATATATATATTGAATGTGTGTGTAAATATTCACTGATACACTTGGTGTCATATGGTGTTTGTTATTTCTTTGGGACATTTTAACTAAATATATTTTATTAAAACTAATCTGAAATAAATAATATGGTCTATTTCATGTGACTTTCAAAAATGTGTATTATAAGTAAGTCTTAAACTTTTTTTTTTTTTGCAGTGTACTAAGTCATAATTAAGTGTTTTTGCAACAGCATTATTTTCCAGGGTAAGCTAAGCAACAATCACCCACTTGTACATATTTGGAGGCGCCAGTTTGTTTCCAATCCCAGAGAAATTAGCATTTCTATAGCAACAGTTATCTGGAGACCCAATCACTGTCCAGAGATGGTTGGGGTTGTGGGATATAATCACAGAACATTCACTCTTTCGTGTCTTTTGGAAGTGTTTGTCTCTGTTTGAACCTTGCGTTTTTGAAGGAGGAGAACATATTCTACAACATGAGGTAAGTTCAGCATTTTGATTGATCTATTTATAAAGAAAATAAATAATTACGCTGTTACAATTCAGAATTTCAAATTGGTTTCATTAGTAATTGGTATCTTTATAATTTATATTTTTGATACTCCTTTTTGCGGATAGTTAAAATGTCTAGAAGAGTAATTTAGAAATTTAGAATAATCCTTATTTTAGACTTGTAGTACCAACAATGATGATATTGCGTATATTTAAAATCATAATGGTCAATTTAACAAACATAAAAAACAATGTTTTACCAGTTATTCTACAGATGTTGCAACTGTTAAACATGTTTACGATTACTATTTTTTTACTTTCCTTGTTTTTTTTTTGTTTTGTTTTTTTTAGAAAAGTCAAGTCAACAGTTCATGTTGTTCAACAAGAACACTTCATCAGAGAATCCACTACTCAAAAGAAAGGTATGTTTCTGCTCAACCTATTGAACTATTTTAAAATGTTTTATTCAAATAGATTTTAACATTTACAATAATGCATGTAGTGGCAATCTCATTTCAAAATACACAAATGTTTAAGTGTTATTGTATGTTCGTTTGAAAATTGTAGATGTTTAAATCATGGTCCAGCCCTAGATTTTAAGATTGTGAGTTGTGCCTTTCCATGTTAAAGAAAGGCCTTAAATGTATAAAGTTTATTGTGACGCAGCTAATTATATTTTACAACAAATTCTAGAGCAATTGTGTGACTTCCCAATTGTGTGCTGCATAGTTAATCATTTGTATTGTAATCCTTTTATCAGGTGTGCACAGAGTTTGGATTATTGGTGACAGTTACATTAGACGTGGCGAAAAGCGAGCAAGAGAGACCATAGGCACCAATCTTGGAGTGGCTTCCCAGGTCCAGTGGTTTGGCAGGGGAGGCATGTGTTGGGGAGACCTCCTTCCCTTCTTCCAACAGTGCCTTAAAAGAAGGACTGCTCCGAATGTGCTAGTGATTCACTGTGGAGGCAACGACCTAGGACGTGTGAAAAGTGTGCTGCTTCTCAAAGCAATGAAGAGGGACCTACGTGACCTCAACAGACAGTTTCCCCAGATGAAAATTCTGCTGTCTTCAATAAACCAAAGGCGCCACTGGAGGCATGCCCCCCCGGGAAAGGTGGACAAAGTGCGAAAGTTTGTGAACAATGTGATGGCTAAGTTTGTTTTGTGTGTTAATGGGAGCATTGTACATCATCCACACATACTGTTTGAAAAGCCTGAACTATTTTTAAGTGATGAGGTTCATTTAAGCCCTAAGGGAAACGATGTTTTTTTAACTGATATTGGCCATTGTCTGAGACACCACAACCCATAAAATTGGTCTTTAATTACAGAAAAGAGGGTCTCAAATCATGATATCATTTTATAATTGTATTAAAATGTATACATTTTAAAAAAGAACTGCAAAATGTTTAAAATTCAAACCAAAGGAAGAAATAAAAGCATTCCCCTGACTTATTGCTGTGGTTGCATTTTATTTATCTAGTCTAGATCATTGTTGATATTGTAAATTAATAATTGGTGAGAATAAAATTAAAATTCTGTATTATTTGTTGATATGGAACTGTAGCTAGAGAGAAAAAATTAGGGACTGCATAAAAAAGCATATAAAATATATTTAAAGAGAGTGCGTTAAACAAGAAAAATAATATTATGAATGATAAGAAGCTTCTTCTCACATCTGCTTTTGAGCTATTGCTGCCAGGCCGTCTGTAATTTTTACCCCATTGTGTGGAAAACAGATTCAAATTAGCCTGGCTAATGTCAGACCAAGTCTCTTTTGAGCCTTGGTCTGGGAACCACGTGTTAATTTTCTCGTATTTGAGGCGTGGTTCACGAATGCCCAGAGCCGTTTATTGGGCGCTATGAATGTCTATCAAATGCGCCTGTACGTAGCTCATAGCCAATCGTTTCAATTATACCAGATGACGTATGTAGAGTGACAGAAATTCGACGAGGAAAAATACGATGGGTCAAAGATTTATTTGTACACAATGGCGTGAATATTACTGTTTGTGCAAGATAAACATGAGGGTAGAAGGTAACGTCGAGTCTGATGCCATGTTGGATCCATAGATATAAACAAACTGCTTCGGTGTCATCATCGTCTTGCTGCTCCCTCCCCATTCTGCGATTGGTTCCCTTTTTCATTGGAAAATCTGGTCTATGGTAGCCTGACGTCATCATACTCAGATTCTAGTCAGAATGTGAGTCTGATACTGGTCCATTGAACTTTGATTATGGGGCGTGTTTCAACCGAACTAGGAAAGAAAATGTCTCTGCACTCAATTGGATAGACCTACAACCAATCAGAGCAACGGAGTAAGTGACATATGTTTTTCATTCATGTTTCCAGTTGACAAATGCCTTGATCGCGGTTCTCTGTTCCTCTTTTAAAATGAATGCGCTGTCGATATCGTCTATAACAGACGCGATGGCGGAATCTACACATGATGTTTCATACAGAAAGTTCGGGAGAAGCTCGTTCAAATAATCAATCCAATCAACTTGTCATCAAACGATTGCCATGCCTACCTTATCAGCATGAAAGGAAGCA
Source organism: Squalius cephalus (assembly GCF_949319135.1). Lineage (NCBI taxonomy): Eukaryota > Metazoa > Chordata > Actinopteri > Cypriniformes > Leuciscidae > Squalius > Squalius cephalus. The sequence goes on from NC_137124.1 coordinate 9,165,553, forward strand.
TATATTTATTCACTCACCTAACATTCCTTGACAGTTTCAGCATCCCCCCAATCACTCTCGGCTTGTTCTTCCACAGCCTGGAATATGGGGGGAGTACCCTGGGTTCGGGCCGAATACCGAGCCCGCCCTCTCCTCGGACAGCACCCCAAATATGCATTTATTCTTTCTGACTTATTTATAAGTGTGAAATCTAAATTCTCCAGAGGCAGTCATCTTTTCTTTTACTGTCTATGCATCTTTGTTGTAAACGAATTCAGCCGGCTAGGTCTATGATGTCCAAACTGCCTAGCAACGTGAATAAAATCGCGCTGTGAGCAAGGCAGCATGGGGAAACCCAGGCTAGATTCAAATGGTCTTTCATAAAAAAAATAAAAAAAATAATCTAATATTTAAAATTTTTGATAACTGATGGTTTGATCATTCTATTTTTTTTTTATACTTTTTATGTTTGTCTTGCATATTGGTCTCTGATGCCTGTGTGAACATTGTATAATTAGACACACACACACACACACACACACACACATACATTTATATATAACTCAGGCTTTACCTTAATGTTAATAAGTGTTTCCTGAAACATTCTTAGTTAAGAATACCTTCTGTAAGTCATTCGTTCGTGGTTGGTCTGGAGCACTCTTAGCTATACCTTATCACTGTTGACAGTTCATTACGATAGTGGCCACCACTGTTTCTTTACATCTCAGTCTATACCAGTGGTTCCCAATCCTGGTCCTGGGGACCCACAGCTCTGCACATTTTATATGTCTCCTTTATCTGACACACCCAGTTCAGTTCATAGAGCTCTTTCCTAACGAGATGATGATCTGAATCAGGTGTGTTAAATGAGGGAGACATACAAACTGTGCAGAGCTGTGGGTCCCCAGGACCAGGATTGGGAACCACTGGTCTATACGAATATAATTCTGCTAATTAAAGTGTTTTCATGCAAACAACATTGTCATAACACTGAAGTGATTTTATGTTGTTATTAATTATATTATCCAAAGTTTTATCAACTGGCAAACCATTAGGCAGTAGATAGCTGTAAGAGTATGTTTAAACATCCAAACACCAAAACCTTGTGCTTTTGTAAAATAAAGATCTGCCTTTGTTTCAACTGTCTCTGTATCTGCGAGAATCTTTCTGAAACTAATAAAGTTTAAACAATGGCCTATTATCACACAAACATTGTGCAGAGGCCAGCTATGCAAAATTGTAAATGCCCCCAACAATGACTTAAAAATAATCAACAAAGGCTATAGTACAGTAGCCTACGTTACACTGAGATTTCATGTAGGAGCGGGATTTGAATGCTTGGGCAGTGAGCGATTGAGTGGAGCGCATTGGCATAGAGTGGAATATTGAGCGGAGCACACATGCTGAGTTATAACTATATATTCAGGATTTACATTTATATATTCAGAGTTTTAACTATATATTCAGGATTACATTTATGTATTCAGAGTTATAACTATATATTCGGGATTTACATTTATATATTCAGAGTTATAACTATATTCAGAGTTACATTTATATATTCAGAGTTTTAACTATATATTCAGGATTACATTTATGTATTCAGAATTATAACTATATATTCAGATTTACATTTATATATTCAAAGTTATAACTATATATTCAGAGTTACATTTATATATTCAGAGTTATAACAATATATTCGGGATTTACATTTATATATTCAGATTTACATTTATATATTAAGGGTTATAACTATATATTCAGGGTTACATTTATATATTTAGGATTTACAAATATATTCATAGTTATAACTATATATTCAAATTTACATAGAATTATTTCCTGTTTGGCCCCCCATAATATGTATACACACACACACAGTATATATATGTATATATATATATATATATATATATATATATATATATATATATATATATATATATATATATATATATATATATATATCGCTCTACACTGACCAACAGTGGACTTCTGCCTGCATTGGATCTCTGTGTGTGTGTGAACAGTTTAATTATTTTGTAACTATAACTATAAGTTATATTATATATCTTTTTTATATATGCAGTCCCTAACAATTAACTTGCCATTGCATACACACATACACACATACATGTCTATATTACTAACATAGGGGACTATCGCTCTACACTGACCAACAGTGGACTTCTGCCTGCAATGGATATGTGTGTGTGTGTGAATAGTGTCTTTATTTTGTAACTATAACTATAAGTTACATTATATATCTTTTATCTATATGCAGTCCCTAACAATTAACTTGCCATTGCATACACACATACACACATACATGTCTATATTACTAACATAGGGGACTATCGCTCTACACTGACCAACAGTGGACTTCTGCCTGCAATGGATATGTGTGTGTGTGTGAATAGTGTCTTTATTTTGTAACTATAACTATAAGTTACATTATATATCTTTTATCTATATGCAGTCCCTAACAATTAACTTGCCATTGCATACACACATACACACATACATGTCTATATTACTAACATAGGGGACTATCGCTCTACACTGACCAACAGTGGACTTCTGCCTGCATTGGATCTGTGTGTGTGTGTGAATAGTGTCTTTATTTTGTAACTATAACTATAAGTTATATTATATATCTTTTATATATATGCAGTCCCTAACAATTAACTTGCCATTGCATACACACATACACACACATACATGTCTATATTACTAACATAGGGGACTATCGCTCTACACTGACCAACAGTGGACTTCTGCCTGCATTGGATCTGTGTGTGTGTGTGTGAACAGTGTCTTTATTTTGTAACTATAACTATAAGTTACATTATATATCTTTTATATATATGCAGTCCCTAACAATTAACTTGCCATTGCATACACACATACACACATACATGTCTATATTACTAACATAGGGGACTATCGCTCTACACTGACCAACAGTGGACTTCTGCCTGCAATGGATCTGTGTGTGTGTGTGAACAGTGTCTTTATTTTGTAACTATAACTATAAGTTACATTATATATCTTTTATCTATATGCAGTCCCTAACAATTAACTTGCCATTGCATACACACATACATGTCTATATTACTAGCATAGGGGACTATCGCTCTACACTGACCAACAGTGGACTTCTGCCTGCAATGGATCTGTGTGTGTGTGTGTGAATAGTGTCTTTATTTTGTAACTATAACTATAAGTTACATTATATATCTTTTATATATATGCAGTCCCTAACAATTAACTTGCCATTGCATACACACATACACACATACATGTCTATATTACTAACATAGGGGACTATCGCTCTACACTGACCAACAGTGGACTTCTGCCTGCAATGGATCTGTGTGTGTGTGTGTGAACAGTGTCTTTATTTTGTAACTATAACTATAAGTTACATTATATATCTTTTATCTATATGCAGTCCCTAACAATTAACTTGCCATTGCATACACACATACACACATACATGTCTATATTACTAACATAGGGGACTATCGCTCTACACTGACCAACAGTGGACTTCTGCCTGCAATGGATCTGTGTGTGTGTGTGTGAATAGTGTCTTTATTTTGTAACTATAACTATAAGTTACATTATATATCTTTTATATATATGCAGTCCCTAACAATTAACTTGCCATTGCATACACACATACACACATACATGTCTATATTACTAACATAGGGGACTATCGCTCTACACTGACCAACAGTGGACTTCTGCCTGCAATGGATCTGTGTGTGTGTGTGTGAATAGTGTCTTTATTTTGTAACTATAACTATAAGTTACATTATATATCTTTTATCTATATGCAGTCCCTAACAATTAACTTGCCATTGCATACACACATACATGTCTATATTACTAACATAGGGGACTATCGCTCTACACTGACCAACAGTGGACTTCTGCCTGCATTGGATCTGTGTGTGTGTGTGTGAACAGTGTCTTTATTTTGTAACTATAACTTATAATTACAAAATAAAGACAATGTTCACACACACACACACACATAGTTCCATTGCAGGCTGGAGTACCCTGTTGTATAGGGAAGACATCGTTCAGAGTTGCAGATCCCTTTGGCATATTTTAAAAAAAAATTGACAAAAGTAATATTAGAAAAAATAATAATAATACATATATACATATATATGTTTGGGGATGTTTGAAAAGACTTTGAAGTTCATTATCTAAGCTACCAGTTAAACAGCAGCTCTACAGTCTCAGAGCCTCTCTAGGACAGCAAGCCATTCAAACAATGGAGAAGTGTGAACGACGTGTGTTAATGGGCCATTGCAGTTCCTGCTCCAGCCTACAGGAGCGCTGCTGAGTATGGACTTAAACACACACACACATGTAGGTCCCCACTTGGTCAAAAATGTAAAAAATTCACCAGAGCGTGTTTTAGCTGATTTAAACATGTTTTAAAGCATGACCAACAGGGGACTTGAAAAATGTCCCCACTTGGCTCGACGGTCCCCTGTTGGTGAGTGTGTAACGACACCAAGGTCCCCACTTAGATAGGTAGACAAGTACACACACACACACACACACACACACACACACACACACACACACACACACACACACACACACACACACACACACACACACACACACACACACACACACACACACACACACACACACACACACACTCTCTACATTATTGAGAAAGATTGAGAAGGGGAGGGAAAGGGAGGGATGAAAAGAAAAGGTGAAAAATGGATGCTAAGATTTGTCATGCATGAAGCTTCCCCGAGACAAGTTACACACAGGGGTGCATTCCTAGAAATAAAGTCACACTAAATTTGATGTTTCCTGCTTGCCATAAAATTGGAATAATGGCCAAGAGGAAACATTCAATTTAGTGTACAGTACTTTTGTACAGTACACCAAATGTACAGTACTTGCAGGAACGTTTCTCAAACATAAAAATGAAAAAGAGTGATTTTTAAAAATGTCAATTGTAAAAAAAAGGTGATACAAAATACAGAATATTTTAAAACACTTTAGATAGTATATATAATCTTATAACTAATATTTCATTTTATTAATATTCAATTGTATAAAACAAATATTTTGAAAGTTGTTTTAAGCATGAAAATGTGTTATTGTTCCATAGTGCATACTGTTTAAAGAAAGTAATAATCATAGATGTGTTGTAACATATCTCATTTTTGTAAAAAGGTTAATTACTAAAATTCAAGTTAAAAAAATGTATTTGTAAAATTTATATT
>NC_137124.1:9171007-9528051 GCF_949319135.1 Squalius cephalus
CCCCACACACACACACACACACACACACACACACACACACACCCGTTACCGTGACAGTGGTTGCCATGGAGGTGATGATTTAGGCTTAACACTTGCACTGCATCTTTCTGGCTGACAGTGAAAACGGTGTCTCGACCCCAACCATCACATTGCAGAAGATCTATACAAAAAACACATCTCTGAAATCGAGTAGATATTTGATTCTAGCTTTCACTCTTGTTCTTTGTTCTTGTTCGTCTGCTGTTTTTCAGACCTTTCTCTCATTTCTGTTTATCGGACTTTGGTCTGGAGTGTATTCTGAAAAAGGAAATTCTGCTAAACATGTGATTGATATATCAGGTGCTCACAAAGTCATTAAGAGAGAGACAGAAAGAGACACGGAGAAAATATCAAATGTAACAATGAAAATAAAGTGAGTGTTTTTGAAGGAGGAGAGTGGAAAAGAAGAGATTTAAAAGATATTTGAAAAGATGTATTTATAGGGAGGTGTTTATTTTAAACCATGGTAGTCTTTGAAGTATCATGTGGAGTATCATATTAATATGGTAGTCATACAGTACTTTACAAGGGATATATTATAGTTAATTACTGTGGTATTTTATAGTACCTTTACAGTACTGAAAAAATCATTTTAGGGTCACATTTTACCATAAAATCAAAGAAAAAAGAAAATAGATATACTTGCTTAGTGGTTTTGTTATTCACAAGAAGGAACTTCATTACCGTAAGGGACCCATAGAACATGTTTTTCCATTCCACTACATTTCCATTGTTTTTCAGTGTAAACACGCACTAGATGGATGAGTCTATTGTAAAATTGTAAAACTTTTAAAAGGAAATGTCTCTAGACCTTGACCTCGTTTTTCATTCCAACCTGCGTCTCGTGTTCTCAACAGCAAAAACGTGTGTAAACCTGCTCTAATACAGTATTTTTTAATGATTTCAAATACTTTTTTAAAAATCAGAAGTGTAAAAATACTGCCATTATGTACTGTATAAATACTTTTTTTTAATGTAAATAATAAAGCATTATTTTAAACAATATGCGATTTTCTTTTGCATCATGGTAATGACAACTGGGAGATTAAGCTGCACGATTAATCATTAAAAGATCGTGATCTCGATTCAAACACACACGTGATCTTATTCCTTGTCAACGATTCGTCTATGTCTATTAAACCTTTGGCAAGTACGATCACAGTGAACTTTCAGATCTGCGTTGGTGCAGAGAGAGCAGTTGACATGTACAGTATGAAACAGCTTCACAAACTGTCTTTTCAACCACACATCAGTATTTCTGTGTTACAATAATTCAGATTATCACAGAAGTACTGGGATAAAAGTTTACAGTTCGCGTGTAAACATGATGTCTGTGGTAGCAATCAGCATAGAGTAAATCACCTTTTGAAAGAGACGCAACGCTTCAGAGAAAAGATTGTATAGATTACATCGTTACAGCGTGGTGACAAATGACTTTATTTGTAACTGAATCATTAATTTAAGAGATTTTTTCAAAAATGCTGATTCTTCCAGTAATGAAACAAGTGAAGTATTTACGAGTGAGTCATTGAATCATTCACTTTTAAAATAATTGAATCAGATTAATTAAACATTTTAAATAGACTGCAGCAATTAACATTTAGTCAGAACCTCTAGTAAATGACATGTTATTTTGTTTAGTTGTCTGTTCAGAATCATAATCTCTGTTTAAAAGTAAAAAATCATGATTCTCACTGTATCCCGAATCATGTAGCTCTATGGGAGTGTGTTTTCCTTAAGCAAAACAATTTATTTGGTTTAATTTTGAGTTGAAATATATTTATGAGATTCACTACAGGTTAAAGGAGAAAGAGAGATTGTAATTGTGTTGCATGTTTATAACTACAATTTTAGTGCTGTTGAAGAAATCTGCTGCTGTTTGACACACACAGACTAACATGTAATGAATAAATAGACGTTTATGAAGAGTGATGACATTCACTGACAGTTATCTGCGGGGGTCTTATTTACGTGTGAGCGTGTGTCCTGACAAGGTTGAGGGAGATATTAAGACGTGAACGAAGAGCCGAACTCCAAATCCTGACCGTCCGGGCAGTTTCCATAGCAACCCAAGGCAGAACAGATAAGCAGAAGCCTCTTGACTCCGAGTCTGTGGAAGAGATGGGGAAAAAAGCAAGACTCAAAGATCAGGGAGAAAAAATAATGAAGGAGACAGAAGATGGAAGGATGATGTTAATAAGTTGTCTGATCTTGAAGCAGTGAGTTGCACTACTGCACACACACACACACACACAAACACATTACTGGTTATGCAAGAAACACGTTCATTTCTCTTCATTTGTTTCATCCATTTATTTGGTTGTTCCTTCTTAATTTTCCCTCATCAGAAGTTTCCTTCCAGTCACACACTTGTTTGACACACCAAAACTGTATTTTCCTCTCTCCCATTCCCTTCAGCCAGTTTTAAAAAAGATTAACGCCACTGATGGATGTATTACACCTTAGACACATTTCCTATAACTTCTTGAAAACTTACGGCTCCATTATAGTTGGAGATAAGTTTCCTCAAGCTTCTGACAGACAGGAGAGAATCCACTCGGATTTGAGCAACTTCGCTTCAAACAGCTGACACAACTTTTGTGCTTATAGAGCGAGTCTGTGTTCGGATGCTGGAGTTTTCCACCTGACAGGTGCTTTAACCTGTGGGAATTACAAACGTGGATTTTAAGTGGGTACAGAAGGACACACAGGCCCATATGTATCAGCCATCTCTTGAGTTTGACTGACGGTTGAATTCAGCTCTCTGTCGGATTGGGATTTTTTACATGTATTAGCATATAGAATAAACACAGATCCTAAAACAATACTCCAGCTCTGTTTTTATACGTATCATTTTATGTCTCCGTTCTGTCAGTTCCTTCCATTACTCACCAGAAAGTTATTCCGTTTTTATCAAGAGAGACAAACTTCATCAAGATATTCATCAAGATATCAACAAATAGTTCTACATAATCTCCTCATTGGCTCCGCCCACTGGCGTTCAGTCGCTTAACGGCTTACATTTTCCTACACTGGATGTGAGCGTCATGTCAAAAACCATTATAATCACTGACGCTGTCTACACTGATACTGTTTACAGATGTGTGTTCAGTTTCTGACGTACTTCACGCACTTGAGTCTGTCGTCGACAGGACTGATGGACGAGTGGAAGAACGTTCGCTTGTTTAAACAGCTCATCTGTGTCTCTGTAGAGACTTCAGAAGGATCCAAGTGTCGGAAACAAGTGGATGGTTTATTATAATGGCGTCCCGGATCGCGTTGGCGGATCATATGTTTGTTCGGAGCATTTTGCAAAAAACTTTATTAACATTATAAGTGAACTTCAAGAAACATATTCAAATAATTTACTTTTTTTTTATCCATGTCAATAAATGGCTAAAAAAATCTTTAAAAGTTATATTATATTTGAAAATTATAATTATATGATCTTTTCCCAGTTTACATTTGTATAAGAACAGTAAATGTTGAAGTTAAGTCTCTTTTATTTATTTGTTTGTTTGAACAAGATTATTGTATAGGGTAGAGCTTTTGCTAGTTATGTTAGCACATGTATGTGTGCTGTAGGCTAATAGTTACTGCAAAATATTGTAGTTTTCTGAATGTTTCAATTAATCCGAGCTATGTAACTCAGTAGAGTTTACATATTCAGTTAAGTTTCCATTACGAGAACTTTAATTAAGTCAAACATTATTTTACATTAACATTAATGGAAGCCAAGTTGAATAATCTTCTATTAAGTGTGTGGAAATGTTTGCATCAATTTTGTTAGGTTCGTTTAATTAAGAACAAATCATTTTTTGAGTGAAGGTATACACAACAGTACAGCCTAAGTATATCACTTACAGACCCTTTTTCATTTGCATTTAAATAAATATGGCTTCTGCCCAAGCTTCTGGAATTACTTTTCTTTATGTAGTTTCAGAATCCAGATTATGAACGGCTGTGGTCTGTGGCTGGATGTCCTCCATAGGAGTTAAGAGGTCTTGATGTTTCTCTATTCCCTTTCTAGTGCACACTGACTGCATTGTAGGTCGACTATGGCCTCTGGTCAAATCCTATCTGGACAGCACAACTGGGATTTTTTCAGGATTCTTGCTGCTCTTTTCTTCTCGACTTGTCTCTTCTCTTTTCTGTGTGTGAGGTGTTTGAATGTCTGTTGCATTTTAACCACACATACACACGGGGCGGCATCTGTGACATTGATAATGGCTGTCAGACTCATTTGCATAAGCTGAAGGACAGGTGGAGGATGTGACCACTGGCTAGTGTGACCAGATTGATTGACAGCTGAGGGCCGCCCCTGCCTAACTAAAGAGACAGGGATACAAGATGAATAAATGAAGGGGGAAAGCGTTAATAAAATATGGATGTATTTGTGTGAAAGATAAGAAAGGATTTACAACACAAGGGGAATGGAAGAACAGGAGAGGAAGAAACAGGGATGAAGTTTTCTCTTCTTTCCATTACGTTGCATATGCTGAAAACGCATCAGAGAATCAGTAGACAGTCTTTTATCAGTGATGTGTACAGTGACCGAGACAGTAATTGGAGACATAAATTGATACTTCACCGCTGGCAAAATGGGCTTTCAATAAAACTTGCGGCCTATACAGTAGAAAGGCGAAGAATTTGTATCTGTGGTAGAGAAAACAGAGAAAAAAAAATGCTGTTGTCTTCCTTTTTGATAAATAAGTAGTAAAACTTCAACACCCATAATGCACTGGGCATGTTGTCATCCAAGGCCACTCCCACCATCTGCTGTGGATAAGCTTACCAGAGTCAAATACCGCTTTGCTTTAGTATGAAATACTTCCAAGCAAACATTTAGTCATAGTTATGTCGACTTGTGTTGATCACGGGTGCAAGAATTCAAAGAGTCAACGTTTATCAGGAGTGAGTTACTTTCGGTTTCCAGTGAAGGATCCAGACCGTTGAAACATTAATATAAAGCTACAGAAAATCAGAAAAACCTCCGTGTTTGTAGTCAACTTTAAACTGGATGACAATGAACTGTGTGTTATGCCAAATGCAGCGGGAAAACTGAGAGAAACTGTTGTTCTGTCAGAAAAACGCTGTGTCATCGAGGTCAGAAAGCTGCTCCATTTTTACCATAAAGCTTTTTAAAGAGTAGACAAAGTACGATACGATTTTCAGTGATAAACCTGCTCTTACAATAACCGTTCTGTTAATAACCCTCGGTTGATCGACTGTCTGTGGGCGAGGATACAGAAATGCAGAAGTATAATCTGTAGTTTTGACGAAAGCCCTGGAGCTGTCAAATGTCTTTTGCTGACAAATAAACATGAATTTCTCAATCCAGGAAACACAGAGAACGAGTAAACATCGTTCATTTACATATACTACCGACACTGTAACAATATGAAGCGGAGTTACACTTTAAGCAGCAGCTAAAATGTATGAATGTCTTTGCATTATAAATCAAGCCGCATTTCTTTTTAAAGAAATATAACACTTTTTATGCAAAACTTTTGACAAAAAGGATTATTAAACAATTCATATTTTTATCATAATTCATAAGCCTTTTTACAACCTGCATGACTTTCTCTTCTTCGTGGAACACAATAGGTTTATTTTTAAAGTATATCCTTGCCGCTCTTTTTCATAGAATGAAAGTGAATGAGGACTGAGACTGTCAAGCTCCACAGTGACACCAAATCCTCATAAAAGTGTCATGACTCATCCTCTATATTCAAAGTTCCCTGAAACGTGTGATAGCTACAGTATATGATATTATTTTGAAGCTTTTTTTATATCAGACTTAGGAAAAGTTTCCATAGTTGTTCACAACTCTGTAGTTAATGTATTTTCCTAGGAAACGTGTATGAACTTAAGGCTAACATCCACTGTTTGTTTGTAAGCGTACAGCGTTTTCTTTACTCAAGAAACACTATATATATATATATATATATATATATATATATATATATACTATAGTATATGTAATGGCTAATGTTTTATGTATTTAAGGAGCAGAGACGAGTGTCTTAGTCTGTATTTGTCATTGAGTCATAGCCAATACTGTCTTAAATAGTGTGTGCGAAGCACTTTGTCTTTTATAACATGAGATTTTGGTCAAATGACAGAAAAAAACTGAGCGCCTACATAGCTACAATAAACTTATAACCTGTAAGTTAGTGAAAACATAATGTGAGGCACTTACAAAACACGCGTGTCCATTATTCTCTAATTTCCGCTGGTAAAAAACTCCATTTGAACTTGATTTTTGGTAAAATGTTAATAATATAATGCCACATGCAAGTGTCTGACCTTACATAAAGGCACAATATCAACTTTGACAACGCAGTGTTTAATTATTTAAAAATGACATTTTCTACAAAGAAGAATTTTTGGGAAATACAAGGTTTCTACCCGACATCGTTTGGTGGTTGACGCATGACATTTCCATGAATGGATATTTTTATGAATATTTTAGCTTATTAATTATATGAATGTATAAGTATGCCACCTTTTGCCTGCACTGTGACAAAGGAATCTTAAAAAGTCCAAATATCCAAAGTCAACTCCCCAAAATTATTTCAATTTAGCCACTCATTTAGATTTATAAACTGATCCGGAAATCTCGGTATTCTCGTCCCTCAGTTTTTCTTGGCCTTTTGCCTTTGTATCCTCCATCTCTCTCTCTCTAAGGTCATGACTGTGGAGATCAGCTGCCGCCCCTCCCTCAGCTCCCATTTTCCTCGCATGCAAATTAAATCGGAAAGAACTGCACAAAGCCGCAATTACTGCAGGTTAAACACACACACACACACACCGCATGGATGACTGATGGGAAGCAGCATATGGTGATAGAGGGGGTGGTTTAAGGTTCATTTCAGGCTGCAATTTGGCGTAATCAGGTTTGCATACGCCATATTGCGTGTGTTTAAACATGTACGGCTGCATACCCATGTGCCCTCGCGCACGTACCCTTCATTTGGTGCAAAATTTCACGTTTGCAAGCTGCTTCATGCTAATTAACTCATTAACTCATTAACCAATTAACTGGTGCATTCTGGGGAAGCAGCCCATTTCCTGTCAGCGTGTTTTCTCAGGGGACGCTGATATCTCTGCCAGTCTCCTTTCATTCCACTGTCTGTGTTTAATAAACCTTACACACTCCGCTGAACAGAGACAAAGACCTCCACGGCTATTATCAGTACTTATTTATTCCAGCGATGCTTTTCCATAGAAGCAGGATTTGTTTTTTGTTTTTTTGGGGGGGGGGGGGGGACGTGTTTACACCCAAACCCTCGTCTTCAGTTTGCGGTGCTCAGCAAGGCGTTCTCCTCCAGACTGCTCTAAAGTATCTAACAGCAGTAAGTCTTGGCAAGAAGTCGGAAACTAATGGAAGTCTTTGGAAGCTGCACACTTCTAGTGCTGAGCCAATCAGGTGTTCGGGAGCCCCCGTGTCCATGCGGGATTGGTCGGAACGGTGCTGGAAACACAAGTATATGATTTGAAATCAACATGTGTTTGTTTTCCCCATCCTTAATGCAGACAGAGTAGCTTTTTTGATAATGAATTCTAGCTTACGGCTTCTGCATACAAACAGTTTAAAGGAGACAGAGAACGGGTAGAATCAGCAATGAGATGTTTGGCTTTATAAATCTGGTCGTATCTCATTTGTTTTCTTTATAATTCCTCTTCCTCTAATTGGGATTATTCAAGCCGCCTCTGCTCGTCAAAAGCTCGCAGAAAATTATTTCAAACAAAACTATTTTTAAATCTGTCTGTCTGTCTATCTATCTATCTATCTATCTATCTATCTATCTATCTATATATCTGCCTGTATTGAACGTTGAATTTGAATTCTGCAACCCGGTTTCTACCTCATTTAAAACTCAATTCAAATTTACATTGAATTGAATTGGAATTTAAAGGCATTCTAAATTCAATTCTGAATGGTGTTCAACCCTGGCACCCTGACTCATGAAGGTTGCAAGCGGCATTTGATCCATAGGTTTGCCGTCTAGGGATGCGTTTTATTGGAGAAACCGGTTTAATTCAATTTAGCTTTATCTAGAAGAGCACTGCAAATAGTCAATGCAATCCACCGTATTTTTTGTTTATTTTGTTGATTGATCAGTGTACGATATTCAAGTGTTCTAAATCAATGAACGTCTGCTTTATTCTGGAACGTTCCCCTCCACTGAGGACAGCACCCTGAGCTGTGTTTACTCATGAAAAGAAGACATCATGTAATCACAGCATTGTTCACACAAAATTATTACATTAATTAATAAATTCATAATAAAAATATTTTATATTATGTTTGAATAATTCAAATTTAACACAAAAAGCATAAATGTTTGAGTATATATTTAAATTTGTAGATATTTAAGTTTGTTAAGCTCCCCCTGTTTATTCTGTAATGGTCTGCTCTGTTTTACTATTGAACTGCCTTCAAAAGCCTTCAAAAATGGATTGGCTTTCCCTTTAAGAGCAAAAGAAATATGGAGCAACACTTTTTTTTTCTTTTTTTTTTTGCCTGTGTTTATTTTTGTTTGTTTTGATTGTGCAAGAACTTTTAGTAAACAATTGAAATCCAAGTCAATTCTTTGCCCGGAAAGAATAAGGAATGATTACTGCTGCTACTGTACATGGTGTTTTCCAGTTTTAGTACAGTATGTGTGTGCGTAGGTTACAGGCAGTTCATTAATGATAAACATATTCCACAAAGTGTGATAACCATAAAGTGACATTTTATCTTCATTTTGAACTGTAGTTTCTAAAGCTTCCTATTTTGAAGTGTGATAAACTTAATACAGTGATCAACAAGAAAACAACAGAATCAGTGATGCAAATAGAATTCAATTCTACTGTAAAGAAGCTCTAAAAAGACGTGTGTGTGTGTGTGTGTGTGTGTGTGTGTGTGTGTGTGTGTGTGTGTGTGTGTGTGTGTGTGTGTGTGTGTGTGTGTGTGTGTGTGTGTGTGTGTGTGTGTGTGTGTGTGTGTGTGTGTGTGTGTGTGTGTGTGTGTGTGTGTGTGTGAAAATCTTTATTTCTGAGGTGCAGAAGTAATTTCAGATTTTTACATTGATTAAAGGAAATTTGTAATATCTGAGTTAGATAAAATTACATCCTGAAAAGTCCAAAAGCGTATAACCTGAGATAAGAGACTTTGATAACTGGAGACACTGGAGTCCTGGCTGACTGTGTGTTTGTGTGAGTCCAATTAAGACACTCTCCTGCAAGCTGACAGTTTGGCTGCAGTCCTTGGATTGAGGAGTCTCAGCGTCTTTTCCTTCCCACCGGCGTTTGCTTTTGTTTAATCATTCTGGATTTGCACCAAATATTGAACTTCTCACGTGGAACGCGGGACCAGCGGAACAGTTACAGATCAAATCAAAGAAGTGCATGCAGCTTAAGATGCGTGGGACTGAAATACCCTTGAAGAAGGGGAGGGGGAAATTACAGAAATATTGCTTCGCATCTTCTTAGCTGTCTCATTTGAAACATTTTATAACTATATGGCACTATGTACTGTGCTGAATTAAAGATGTAGCTTTACCTCATCTTTCTTCCGTCTCTCATTCTATACATACATACATTTGCACAATCAGTTTTTCATTTTCATTCAGTTTTGTCAAATCAGTCTGTCATTCTCATTCGTATCTACACACCAGTTTCATTTCATTAAGCATTTCGCTGCTTCACACTGTATTTGCTTTCTAGCATACTTTTTAAATATGTATAAATTCATATGATGTATTATTCAATTTGGAGCTGGGAGTTGGCACCCAGCACTTCACTTCAACAATACTGTTGAAATTACTCGTGTGAAGAAAATTACAGAGTGTGTCAACCAAGAACTGTCACTCTAAACTAATGTTGTCATTTTGTGGGATTACCTTATGCTGAACCTGAATAGGTAATGCCTTTGGTGTCACTTTATTTCAAAAGGTGTGGGACGGTTCACAGACATGCTGGTTGTGATGTCACAAAATGCCGTATGAATATTAATTAGGCTATGCACAAAGAATTAATTTTGTTATTTTATTGTTTTGATAGATAGATAAAGTCGATACAAAATGTTTTTTGGTTTCAATAGCACATCAAGTTATTTTTTAACATAAGACTATATTTTTATTACATGGTAATTTGATGGAACAATCATTCCTATCAACCATTTAAGTCAAGAAACCCCAGGTGAATAGGGTAAAAATCTAAACTACTAGAGACCACCATACTTCCTCAGTTGATTGATTACATTAAGAATTGCAAAAAAACAAATCTATTACAAGTTTTCTGAAATGTTATGTTTAAATATGTAAATGAGGCATTATCTAATTAAATATGCACTAATATGCATACATTTCTAGAACAAAAATCTGAACATTGAATAAAGCCAGGTTCAAAATACTTGTTTAATTTTTTTAAACAGATATACACTCACCTAAAGGATTATTAGGAACACCTGTTCAATTTCTCATTAATGCAATTATCTAATCAACCAATCACATGGCAGTTGCTTCAATGCATTTAGGGGTGTGGTCCTTGTCAAGACAATCTCCTGAGCTCCAAACTGAATGTCAGAATGGGAAAGAAAGGTGATTTAAGCAATTTTGAGCGTGGCATGGTTGTTGGTGCCAGACGGGCCGGTCTGAGTATTTCACAATCTGCTCAGTTACTGAGATTTTCACGCACAACCATTTCTAGGGTTTACAAAGAATGGTGTGAAAAGGGAAAAACATCCAGTATGCGGCAGTCCTGTGGGCGAAAATGCCTTGTTGATGCTAGAGGTCAGAGGAGAATGGGCCGACTGATTCAAGCTGATAGAAGAGCAACTTTGACTGAAATAACCACTCGTTACAACCGAGGTATGCAGCAAAGCATTTGTGAAGCCACAACACGCACAACCTTGAGGCGGATGGGCTACAACAGCAGAAGACCCCACCGGGTACCACTCATCTCCACTACAAATAGGAAAAAGAGGCTACAATTTGCACGAGCTCACCAAAATTGGAAAAATGTTGCCTGGTCTGATGAGTCTCGATTTCTATTGAGACATTCAGATGGTAGAGTCAGAATTTGGCGTAAACAGAATGAGAACATGGATCCATCATGCCTTGTTACCACTGTGCAGGCTGGTGGTGGTGGTGTAATGGTGTGGGGGATGTTTTCTTGGCACACTTTAGGCCCCTTAGTGCCAATTGGGCATTGTTTAAATGCCACGGCCTACCTGAGCATTGTTTCTGACCATGTCCATCCCTTTATGACCACCATGTACCCATCCTCTGATGGCTACTTCCAGCAGGATAATGCACCATGTCACAAAGCTCGAATCATTTCAAATTGGTTTCTTGAACATGACAATGAGTTCACTGTACTAAAATGGCCCCAATAGTCACCAGATCTCAACCCAATAGAGCATCTTTGGGATGTGGTGGAACGGGAGCTTCGTGCCCTGGATGTGCATCCCATAAATCTCCATCAACTGCAAGATGCTATCCTATCAATATGGGCCAACATTTCTAAAGAATGCTTTCAGCACCTTGTTGAATCAATGCCACGTAGAATTGAGGCAGTTCTGAAGGCGAAAGGGGGTCAAACACAGTATTAGTATGGTGTTCCTAATAATCCTTTAGGTGAGTGTATTAGAGTCCATAAGACTCCATAAATCAGAAAATACTGTCAATACTGTCCTACTGTTTAGGAATAAAATGTTGTATAAAATCAGGCACATTTTATATGTAACCCCCCTCCTAACAAACCCCTCTGTAAAAAACCTTTAGAATATAGATAAGAAGTAAAAGTGTAAAGTTTGGTGTATGTTAGTGCTACTGAAGTGGAGATTTCTGACTTTTTAAAGATATTTTAAATAAAATATTCAGACACAAATAGATAAAATGCTAGAAAAGATTCACTTAAAAGTGTATTTTGGATGTTTTCTGTCCACTAGTCTGAAAAAACATTTTATGAAAAGCCAAAAAGGCCCAAATCTCAAAATTGACATATACATGAAAATAAGAGTGTTTTTGCCTGTAGTGTCTCGCCTGTAAAGGGCTCAAATCAACTTGACACATTTAATTGGGCAACTTCATTTCTACATCCGCCACTGTCAGTCCCGGGATTTTGTAGGTCAGTGGATAGATTACTCGGTCGCCATTTACATCTCATGTCTGTAAACTTTTGCATTACCAAGGCAACGACTGATGCATTTGTATTAGATTCCAAAGAGCTCCGTTATCAACTCCACAGTGGAAAACGAATCCTTATCCGGATCGGCTGGGCCGGATCGGCACGGAATGGAATGGTTAAGAAACGAGAACAGTTTGGCCCGACGGTGGAAAAGCGGCTTTAGTCTTGTGGTAATGTTTCTGCTTTGAGTGTGAGCAATTTCTTGTTCTAATCCATCCTAAACTTTTTATTTTTATAATCCTAAATGTAATCTGTACTGCAGGAAGTGACTGTCAGCATTTACGGTGGCAAGGGTATGAACTTTTTTTGTTGTTGCAGATTTTGTCTCCACTGTAAGAAATAGCTCATTACAATTAACTAGAATTAGTTAATTGTAAATATGATCAATATTTACTGTATATTAAATAGTATTTTACCCTGATGGTGCACTACACTGTAAAAAAATTATTGTTGGTTTAACTTAAAAAAAATAAGTAACCTGGTTGCCTTCAAATTTTAAGTTAATTAGATCATTGCATTAACTCAACATAAATTATTCTTGAGTTAATGTTATTATTCTTAATTATGTTATCTGATTCTGAACCACATAAATGATCTAAGTCTAATAATACGTTTTTTGACATTTTTTGATTTTGAAAAATAATTTTTACAGTATATTTCCAGTGGATTTTCTTTATCCAGTTCAGACATTACCTTTCATCTAGGGTCGAGCCAAGAGGCAATTTAATGACTGGGTTGTATGTAACATACTTAAACTTAACCATCACCTGTGCAGTATATACTTTTAGTACTTAGTATCTTATAAAAAGTAAACTGAAAACTGTAGAAGAGTTAATGTCGCCACTTACTGTGTATAAATCACTCCATGTAGGGTGAGTCACAGAACAGAAATCTCCTGCTGAGCATAATTTGATCAAACACCTTATTGTCCACTCATGCAATCACCATAAAATGAAAATTCTTTCATAAACTTTAGCCAGAATGATAGGTTGAAAACAATGTAGCAATCAGTATACAGTCTGCTTAAGACATGTTTCTCACACTAACACACACACAACCCTGACAAAAGCTGTTTAAAAATACATTAGATTGCGATATCCATTAGGAATAATGTACAGTTAGCCAGTGATGTCATAGTTAAAGGGGCTTTATGTAAGAATGTTCATGTATTAAAGGCGCAGTGTGTAGATTTTAGCGGCATCTTGCAGTTTGGTTGCGCAACCAACGGCTTAGCCCACCGCTCACCCCTCCCTTTCGAAGAAGCTACGGTGGCCAAAAAAGGACAAACATATCGTCGTCTGAGACAGCAGAGAGTAGCCAGTCAAGCAACGAGGTTTCTTTACAAAGATAAAATAAGAAATTTTAATCATTCAGTAAAATTATATTGTGAATATTATTGTTGATCATTGTGTCAGTGTTTTATTTGCTGATTTAGCTAGTTTTTTTGCATGCTTCCTAGGTTGTCTAAGAAAGCCTGTTGACTAATTTTAATGTGAAGGACTCGTTTGTTTTTGCCAGGAAAATCAAAAGGATGAGACATTTCGTTTACGCTCCCGAGATCCTCTCTTCTGTTCAATGACACATGAAGCGAATGCTTATACAATGTTCAGGATAATGCTGAAAGAGCCATTCTGTACTGTAATGTCAATGTGTCATGCAAGAAAAGGGATTCTTTCAAACAATAGTCTCACATAGCCAGATCTATATAGTCTATAGACTCAAATATACTTTATAATCAAACAATCATAACACTGTAATTTGAATAACTTCATCTGTCGACATGATGTCGGTGAATTGCAGAGATTGTGTGAACATTTCCACATCACTATGATCAGATGCTTTCTGAACTGATGTTTTCTCACCGCTGTCATTGTTGTTGTGTGTTTATTTTGTAATTGAGAGGAAAGTGTGCAGCACATATTTATATATTCATCTAAACGTCACTCTCAGCGGTGTGAACGGCATCGGCATGTTTGTTAACAGTATATCACAGCAAAGATATTTACAACTTCTTTTTACTTCTAAGCAAAGAACAAAAAAGAACTTTGCAGCGTATCGTATTTCGGGTCATTGAGTCACGTTCAGTCTCTTGTACGTTACGTGTGCATGAGTCCGAGCACGAGGGACAAGTTGCTGGCTGTAGTTCACTTAACGGCCACCGGTGTCACTAATAACAAGGCTTTCTGAATTCTACATAGAGCCCCATAAATAAGAATATTTATCAACAATGTAACATGTTTTTTATTTTCCTCACCCAACTCTTTCTGTTTCTTGCCATTTTGTTTTTATTGAGGGATGGAACACCTCAGTGTAGTGATTGACCAATCAGAATAAAATATTCCAGAGAGCTGAATAATAAATGAGGTAATTTCATGAGCATCATCACTGTTTTGACTGATGACACTCATTCTACCCAAGCTTTATTAAAGATGGTAATCAGGAACATTATGCTTTTTTCCCAGTCAAGAGATCAGTCCACAATGAATACCTCACAGGAAATTCGCTCAAGCTCAACAGCTGAACAGATTTCATGACAAGGGCAGGACGTGTTTACTGACCAGTCAGAACAGTATCATGTAGTCTCAGGAGTTCTGGCTCCATCCTTCGCTCATTCCTTCCCTCTATCCTTATTTTCTGTGCACTCTGCCCTGACAGGTCCAGGCCCGTGGCTGTTATGACAGCCTGTCAGAGTACATTCACAACACACTCTCTCTCTCTTTCACTGTCCCTCGCCAGGAAACCGTGTTGTTCATGCTCTCTCTCTCCGCTTGTTGTACTTTTCCGTCCCACTCCTCCTCCTCATCCATCATCCTCTCATTGTCTGCTTTACTTCCGTTACCCTCGTCTCAAACATTAATAGCCATCCGTCTATCCAAATCACCACAGCAGCATCTGTCTCCTTTTGCTCTCCTCCCGTCTCACCAGTTTGTCATTCCCTTTCACCTTTCGCGTTGCTTTATCCCCTTTGTTTTCAGTGGCTAACGTCCCTAAACCCCAGATTCATTCATCTATGTCTCTCTCTCTCTCCATCTCTCCTTACTTATGGGTGTTTCTACACCTATGGCAACTTTTGGCCATGCAGACTTAATAATCTCTCTTAAAACACAGATTTCTCTCTCTCACAGTTTAATTTGTCTATCAATCAATTTCAAAAGTAGACATGCATGCATCTCTACATAATTAAAAAATGTAGACTATATTACTTTCAATTGTAATTCTTATAAACCAACAAGTGCCATTTCAACCACATAACAAATTATGTATTTTATTAGACAACAGCAAACTTTTCCATTCCAGGACCCACCTAGACAAGAATAATCTCAATCTCAGTCTGAATCTCAAGACTCACCAAAATAATTTTAAAGCATGAATGTGGGGTGGGGGGCGTTAGTTCTCTTTTGAGCAGTTTTTTCCCCTTGTCATAGTATGAATGACATAACTAATGGTACATTTTCAAAAAGCCTAATGGCTGTTGAAATAATGTGAAGAATACTGAGTAGTTTTTGTCTGCTGCCTCAACTGATCTACCCAGACATGGCAGAACAAATTTAAAGAAATTAAAAAGATTAAGTAAGCTTAATCTTAACCAAAGGTTTGATATGACAAAAAAAATCTGAATATATTTTAAAAAATAAAATAAAATAGACTAATAATTGTATTTGACAGTAGGCCCAGGCCCAGGACCTAGAATTTCAATATTAATATTAATGCTGCGAGTGTTGATAAACTCATCGCGTTGTTCAGTCCAGAAACGCTTTCGTGCTCGCGTGTGTACAGGTACATGTGAAATACTTTTTACATATATTGTAAGGGTGGATTTCTGCAGGGGTTCAGGCTGCTAGACTGCCGAATGACTAAAGAAACGTTGTCAGCAAGATGGTAGAAAACTGTACATTTCTTGTCTATTACCACCCACTGCTACTTATACCAACGACAGTTACAATAGCTTAATATGTGGGAGAGCGTCTATAGAGAGTGACGATATTGTATTGCAAGAGGTAGCACTTCAAAGTTAATAGCAAATTAAAGCTAGTTAGCACATTATTTGTTATTGAAAGGGTTTAATGACAAAATATGGTTGGGGTTACACTTAAAATAGTTACAAAATAGATGTATGAGATGATAATAACTTATACCTTTAATTGTACCCAGCATATATGTAAAATGTTACCAGAGAGAGAGAGAGAGAGAAGAGGGTTTAGATAAGAAGGGCCTGAGAATCAAAAAAGCCAGAGCATCAAAAGCCAGTACAACAGTTACAAACTTCTTTTATCCTTTCCCTGACCATGTGACTAAGACCCAAATGTGAGACATTCAAGCTGACCAATAAGATAACTACAACTTCCCCCATTGTACTAAAGGTGTGACAATTCATCGACCCCCGAAGTACACACATCTTGGCCTACAGGCCTTGATCGCTATCAGCCCCTCTGTGCCTTTAGGAACTCCAAATGGTCATTGGGGAAAGAGGGGGTGGAAAACAGTAAAGCAAATATCTTTGTTCATTTCAGATATCTTGGATTATTTTCAATCCTACATATATTTTCCTTATGCGTTGGTAGGTATCAAAATGAATGCGAGGTTACGCAAACAACGCACTCTTACGACGACCATATCTCTGAAAGACAACAGCGCTGTGTTGAACAGACGACAGAGATGAATGCGTTTCTCAAAAGCATCGTATGCCTAAGTAGATCGTAGAACAATTGCCACCAATGGTCTCTACAATCAACTCAGCTCACGATGCTTTTGGGAAACGCAGCCCAGACCTGACATTTGAATTCTCCGGTGTAATGCGATCTCATGCAGAATGCAGATCAGTGATTAGAGTAAACAAGTTTCTTCTTGTTAATAATGCACACCGAACCACTTAATGAACGCTTGTCATGAAACACAATGCTGACATACTTATCAAATTAAAATCACACTAAGCAATATAGCGATTTCTATTTAACGTTGGTACATCGTGCAACTTTTTTGTATGTGTGTGTCATTCATGAAACGTAAATTTAGCTGCAGCCAATAGTGACAACCCGACCCACTTCTTCCCACAAATGGGTCGCGATCCACAGTTTGAAAACTCCTGATCTAGACAGTATAGTCCAGTCATGAAACTCTAGAGGGCGCAGATAGGAGATATATATAATGAGATTGCTTGCTCAACATTTAAATAGTCTGGTTCTTTGTTTGCTGTAAGCTAGTCCTGCAGAGTTCCTCTGAAACCCTCTACCTCCCCCAGCTCCACCTGCCTAGATCTGCCACGGGATTTATGCATGTCTGTTTATGCAGCAGTAGCATATCTTTCTTGATCACAGAAGTGTGTCTGTCTGTCATGTCCATACTTGCTCTGCAGCAGCAATAATCAACAACAGCAGCAGCAAATATGCCTAGGCCAAATACATTAACTTGCTAAAAGTATTCAGAGTTGTCATGATTGAAATGATCTTTCATTTTAACATTTTTGGAATAAACTGTCAGTGTTCTTTGTTTTGCTAAGAGTAACTAATGTTGTCATTGGGTAACTTTATCACTAGCATCTTAAGTATGTTATCACTAGTATCCCTAAGACATAAATGAGAGAGAACTATACTGTAAAAAAAGATTATTGTTGGTAAAACTTAAAAAGTAAGTAACCTGGCTGGAGTTCATTGAAATAAAAAAATTGAGATAATACAATGGAGATTGGTTTAATCAACAGAAGCTCAAAATATTATGTTATCTGAACCACATAAATTATCTAAGTTGATTTGACAAAAAAAAAAATGTTGTGATAACAAATCATGAAAATATTTTTTACAGTGTACACTAAAATATTATATGATCAATAAGTTATGACAACATATTTTGCATTGCATTAACTAAAATAAGTCAAGCAATTTTCTACTTTTTTTTATAGGTTATACAAGATTCAACTCATTTTTTAAAGTCAGTTTAATGTAAACATTCAAGTTTTTACATTTTTACAGTGTGTTTATAGTTTACTCATGGTTTAGATTATCATAGCTGTATAAATGTAATATTTAATACAAACTATATTAACATATTTGTAATGATTTTGGTCACATCCTCCAGAGGACACTCCGTTTGTCTCTGTGTTATTATTAAGGACTACATTCCCCACAATCCTTTGCCTGGACTCATTATGGCTTTCAGCACACTTGTGTATTGTTATCTTGTTTGCTCTCTCTGGCTTATTTAAGTGGTCTCTTCTTTGTGTAGTTTTGCTAGAATGTATCTGTGTCTGAGCGCCTGTATTCTTGTCCTGGATCCTGCGTTCTCTTCTACCTGGTTGTTTGTATTTTAACCCTGGGTTGGATTATCTTGATCTCTGTATGTTTGGACCTTTGCTTGCTTTTGACTCCTCTTTGGACAACCCAAATAAACCTTTGGATTATAAATGACTGGATTCGGATCTTCGGCCATGTCTCGGATCAGTGATCGTAACACTTTTCGTGCTTTAAGGCTGAAACTCTGTCTGGCTGAAAAATTAAGATGTATAAAAGGGATTTTAAAAGTACCAAAGTTAAATGATGAAGCCATAAACGGTTTATAAATTTTAATGTGCACATAACAAAAATGAAGTGTTCGTTTTATGGAAATTAATCCCGGTGAGAGATGTGTCTGGAGTGTACTTTTACTCTGATTCATCGATAACTTTTTTTTTCACATTTACACTGCTTTATAACACTCATGGTCCCTCTGGCACCTCTCTCACACCTCTGGCCTGCTGTAGATTCTCACCCTCACAGGCTGCTAGTGTTATAACCATGTGCAAATACTGTTCCTGCATAAAGGCTAATCTCTATTGAACCAAGACACATTCCAAGTGTGTGTGTGTGTTACTAGCTGGTTCAGACAGCAGTAAGCTTTTTCTCGTCAGCTTCCATTAGCCGCTGTTTAGTCCTGGCCTTCATATTCACTTAGAATGAGTGACAGCAGGTGTGCAGACACACACACACACACAAAGACTAAATCTGTCCTGCATTAATGTGCTCTTCAGAATTTTACCTTTTTCATCTGTTTCAATCACCTGACCTTTTTGTTCACCTCCACCACATTTATGCAGCAACTTCCATTTTTATTACAGATATTTTGCACCAGTGTCTCAGGAAATGACAATTTTGTTGGAATGGAAACAGTGCTTTATCCACAACTGTTTTATGAGAAATTCCAAGTTAAAGGGGTCATGGCATGAGAAATAAAATTTTCCTTGAGCTTTTCACATTTAAATGGTCTTTGTAACACCCTGCAAGTTCTGAGCATTTGACTGCAGATTCACGTTCATGTGTTTTGAAGGAGGCGTGGCCAGGCCCGTGGTGGGTAATCGGGAGAATCGGGAGAATTCCCGGTGGGCCGCTTCACTTTTGGGCCGGTCGAGGATTTTTTTTTTTTTCACATTTGTCACGTTAGTTACATTAGGTTACACACGTTCCGCATTCTGACACCGCAGCGCGCAGCCTCTGCATGGGTTGTACCATGTGAGGGAGTTCTCCCCTCCCCTCCTATAGAGTTGGTTGGGTCCATAGCCCGTCTTTTCCAAAACGTTTTCTCAGGTGGCTACCGCGGCGCCTACCGATAGCTGGGCCGGCCCTACTGTAACGCGTCAGGGAGGATGGATGGGAGGAAGAGTCCAGGAGGTATGGAAGCTTGTTTCCGCCACAGAATAAAACATTTTAAAAGATAATTGCGACTTTTTCTCAGAATTGCGAGATATAAAGTCGCAATTGCGTGTTATAAAGTCAGAATTGCGAGATATAAAGTCGCAATTGCGTGAAATAAAGTCGCAATTGCGTGTTATAAAGTCAGAATTGCAAGATATAAAGTCAGAATTGTGTGAAATAAAGTCGCAATTGCTTCTTATAAAGTCTAAGTGAATTATTATTTAACCTTTACATTATTTGTTGAACCATGATATTAATATAAACTACACAATAGTAAGAGCTGAACTGTTGCTTCATTTATCCAATTTGGAAAAAGTGCTAATTTGGAATTCCACCATGGAAAAAGTGGGCCGGTCTTGGGCCTGAAACTCCCGGGCTGAAAAGTGGCCGCACTCCGGCCCTGGACGTGGCTTTGTAGAAGCTCTGAAGGGAGGGTGGGATCTTATGCTTTCAAAGCTAGCTTGCTATTGCTCTACGAAACTGCACACCCTAGCTTTAATTTAAATACATTTTCCATATAAATTGTGTTTTGTTTGCTGCGTTAACATATAGTCTAATGTTGTGAGTAAAGCCTGTCCCTCTGAGGAGAATGTGTTGTAACATTAGCCTAAATAACATGAAATATATTGACATTATACACTGAAAAAAATGATTCATTGACTTAGTTGAATTTGCTAAAAAAAATTATGTTAATTGGTTCCACATAATAAATTTTAGCTACATTTAAACAAATGCATTACGTTGAACTAAGTTCAGCGTAATGCATTTGTTAAAATGTAGCTAAAATCAATTGTGTGGAACCACTTACGATAAAAACATTTAGTAAATTCAATGAATTGACTGAAATCATTGAATTTACTAAAAAAAATTATCGTAAGTGGTTCCACACAATTGATTTTAGCTACATTTAAACAAATGCATTAAGCTGAACTTAGTTCAACGTAATGCATTTGTTTAAATGTAGCTAAAATCAATTATGTGGATCCAATTAACATAATTTTTTTTAGTAAATTCAACTAGTCAATGAATCATTTTTTTCAGTGTAGTGTGTTAAAGGTCCCATGACATGGATTATTTTATTATTTTATAATGTTTCCTGGGGTGCCCTTATGTTAGTATGTTTTTAAGATCAAAAGATTTTGAAATAAAAGGCATTTTTCCTAGCCTGATTTTAGCCTCTGATTTGAACGCTTTGTTTGAAGTGGCATGTCTGCTGGGAGACTTCAGTGTAAACGCCCACTGCTGTGATTGGCTGACATGCTTGCATATGAAATAGCTAGCATTACATGTGGAACTCTCTCGAATACTTTTACTATTACAGCTATTATAAGGTTTTACTATTACAGCTATCGGGATTAACGAATTGTGAGAAGTTTTTTAAGTATTTAGATCTATTCCCATCACATAAAAGGTTGCAGTGATGATTGAGCAGATGACAGCCTGTTGATCGCGTGAATGAAGATCTTATCATTGTAACGCAGTTTCTGCACCCTCACTAATGATTTCACCAATGCAAACATGATGTACGTACAGTAAGAGCTTCGATGTGCAGTGTAACAGCGTCATTGATTTCATAACGAGTTTTGGCAAGTGTCCAGATAAACTCGCACTGTTTGATTGACAGCTTGGGCAATTGGAAAGGGAGCGTTCTTTGATCGCTTTCTGTATATATTTTAATCACAGTTTAAATAAGATTATTTTCATCCTACTAAGAGAAACGACGTGAAGTTGATCGTTTAGTCACTGGCTTGATTTACTGATGCATAAACAGTATTGAACGACTTTGAGAGAAAGATTATCTGTCTGAACTTGAACAATTACACATCAGAAATTCACATAACCCACTGGTACTTCAGAGGCTCGGATGAAGGAACTAAAAAAATACCTTTGTGTTCATTTGTACATCCAAACACTGAGCAACTGCCATGCTTCGCTCGTTTGCAAGCCATGATATCTCTCGAGGAAGAACCAATATCGCGCTCGCACAGCTCATTTTCTCATGGGCGGGACAAATTCTTTTTGCGGGCAAAGAAGAGAAAGGGGAGGTAACCTTTCCCCTTATGACGACATAAAGGGAAGATTCTAGATTCGCCCGTCTGAGCTTTCATTTTCTCAAAAATACCCAGGGCTTGGTTTACACCTATCAAAATGTCTAGCCACTGGGGGACCATAGGCAGGCTAGGGAAACTCATATTAATGTAAAAAAAACCTCAAAACCATGCCTTCATTACTATACAGTCTGAGTGTTATGAACTTAACATCGTCCTTTGTGAACTTAATCGAACACATCATTTGAGATGTTTGAGGAACAATGGTAATGATTTAGCCTGAATATTTTATGAATTAATGAGCAAAACTATTTTTTTAGCATGATTTCACCAAATAAATAAGTAATGTTACTTTTTTTCACATTTTATTGCTGATTTGACATGATCTGAAACATGAACTTAGCCACCAGCTTTGGAGACTTTGCTGTGGCTAATAAACTAGGATAAAGGCTATTTAAAGTGGCATATTCATTTCTCATTACTTCACGAGTATGTGCATTCTCTTGTGTTTTTGTACTTGCATAAATGTTTTCTGACAAGTTAACAAGCTTACCAGCATGATGTCCTAGAAAATCAATAAAGCCAATCATATCACTGAAGGATGATAGGTAAAAGTGCTTTATACCAATGGTTATCTCACTCCAGGAGGGAAACCGAGAGACAGAGAAAATAGGTTAAAAGGGCAGATGGTTTTGTTGTACTTGAACAAAGTTATTAAGTCACAGCGACCTGGTTGTGACCGTGCATTTCGATTCTTATGCCACCTGTGTGTCCCCTGTGATTGGACATAAATACGCGGAGAAAGAGAAAGAGTGTGCCGAGGTGATTGACGAAAGTGAATTGGACGGGTTTGCAAAGTGCTGGGGTTGCCATTCACCACCTTATGATTGCCTTCGGAGCCCTGAGGGAACCAATCGATTTGGAACACACACCCGTGTCTGCGTTCAGCGTTCAGGTTTAGATGCTTGTGTTATCACTGGATAATTTGTGTGAATTTAGCTGCTTTGGAGGTTTAAAGCTGGCTTACTGAATTATTAAAAAAATCAGGTCTGTATCACCTTTGTTCTTTGTACCATCTGTCAACTCCTGTTCTCACTAACCTGACAATTACAGTAGCAAAAGCAGCAGGGTACTAAATTATTCTCTTTAAATGCGCTGTCTTACACACACGCTCTAAGAGTACACTTATTCTCTTAACTCTAGGTACTTTGAACCTGCCATCTTTGCTATAAGAATAAGCAAGAGTGATTTTAACTGCGTTTGGGGGCAACTGTAACTGTTTGTAAGTACAAGACAAAAAATCATTGCGCACTGTTTCACGTAAGAGCATACCTTAGATTAATGATATCATTGATTCAGTGCTTATTGCAAAATAGTTTTCACCTTTGTGTGGTAATTTTGTCTGTCAGGTATAATATGGGCTTATTCACAGGTCTTACACTGGAACCTACACTGTAATTATGTGGAATGAGTTTAACCCTTTTCACTGAAATATGCTAATCAGCTGATGAGTCAAAACTGTCTTCAACTAGATAATTAATGAAATGATGTTCATTACATATTTTACAGAGTCAATTCTTCCATTCAGTCATATCATTTTACTTAATAACTAGTGTCACAGTTGCCCCCGACCTCACAGCCATGATGATGTTTTGTATTGTAATTTCCAAGGAAGCCTATGGTATCTGGAGAGCTGTGTGTTTGCATTCTCATTCATCTCAATGGCAGTTTCTGGTGCAGGACCCAGAAATTTTTTTTTTTTTTTTTTTCAATTGTAACATTTGATTCTGCACAGAATGTCCTGTTTGTATGAGGCCTCTTTTCAAATGCTTTTTCCCATCCCACTGAGAATCTCTGTGTTTGTGCGCTGATTCGCTTTTTATTTATCCCTTTAATGCAAAGTTATGTCATGAAACTCTAGCTAGCGCAGGCTGATAGGTCTTTAACCCAATTTGCTTGCAATCACATCATTCTCTATAGGGCAGCTGATTGGTTCCCGCTGTATCAGTAGCCAATGAGCTCGCTGCTCAAACACTTGCCTATCGTTTGCAGTGCGCTTTCAGAGACCCTCCACCTTCCCCAGCTCCACCTGTATGGATCTGCTACGGAGTGATTCACGTGTGCTTATACAGCAGCAGCATGTCTTGCTCACAGCAGCGTGTCGTGTATGTTTTGGCTGTAGCGAGCTGCAGTGTAGCAGATCTACTCCGGCAAGACCAAACACATTAACAATGTCATATCTATTACTATGCCAAACTCTCAGAAAGTTGTCATGACAGAAATAAATGTATAAACTTCAGAAAAAAAGGGCATGCCATCTTATTTTTGAGAGACTGAGAGATGTTATTGGCAGATTGGATAGAAGGTCAGAATGAACTGTTATGTAGAGCACCTGTAGAGCACAACGACTTCATCAGCAGCTGGATCAGGTTAGAGAAGTGAAGGGTGGTCTAACCTGAGTGTTGTTTTGGCTATGGCAGTAGGGACATGACCCAAAAAATGAAGAGACTACTGAAAAGGGGTCATATTAGCCCTTTTACGAAGTCTTGATTTTGTTTTTGGGGTGTACTAGAATGTTTTCATGCTTGATTGTTCAAAAAACACATTATTTTTAACATATTTTACATTATTACAGCTGCTCTCTCCCCAGTTTGGTTGAAACAACTTATAAGTTGTGATCCATAAACAACAGATTGTCCCGACAAAATGGGAATGGCTCCGTCTTTCAGGAGAAGCTTTTGTGTGGATAGCCTGTACTGTCTTCTAGAAGCTGTCCAGCACACAGACAAACGTTGAGGTTATAATGTTCAGGAACAGTGTTAAAAAAAAACTTTGTCATGTTATATATATTATATATCTATAATTCATTTTTCTTTTGTGTTCTAGAGAATTATGCTTTGTTCATGCTGGACACATTCACTCCGCCAGGTGAGGTGGGCACCTCAGAAGCGTTTAAATGTGTTGCACTATTGCACTATTCTCTAAAAGGCAGCAGTGTAGAGAAAATATCAGCTGAACTAGCAAGATACAGCAGTGAAAACGAGAAGTTTGTAACCAGGACAACTATGAATGAATATTTTATTAAATATTAAAATGAATTATGAATCATCAAGTAACATTTAAGCACAAATGAAAGAGGTCATTAATTTATGGGGGGAAAATCCTTTATTTTTTGACATATAAGAGGTCATTGTGCTATAAAAATATCCTGTAGGTTTCAGAACTCAAAACTTTCTCATTAGTCCAAAAAAAAAGCTTTTATTGAAACCAAGCTCAGAAAAGTTTTGGAGTTTGTCAACCAAACTTATAGTATGATAAAAGACCGCCTCTGCAGAAGATCGACGCCCACTTCTACATCATTGCCTCTTTAGCCCCGCCCACCGATTCACACATGTCCATTTTTCAGCATCGGAAGGTTTCAAAACGTGTAATTCCACACGTGTAATGGCGAAACTGTTACCCAATCATAGCAGTGGGCGTTTACTTTCAAGTCTTGATTGCGACACATCCATCAAAAACAGGATAGAAAATAGCTTATCACTTCCAATTTAGGATGCTTTTTGATGTAAAAAGCTTGATAATATTGTAAGTGGACCTCAGAGAACATTATGAACAAAATTTTAAATGCAGTTTAGGACACCTTTATGAATGAATTCCTTTATTCGCACTATAAGATAAATAAAAGCTACAAATGCATCAAATGAATATTGTTCATCATAGTAAATTGTTTGGATGTTTTTTATTCAGTGTGGAAAAAGTAATAGTCCTTTTAACTGACCATTTCATAGAGAAAAACATATGTATGCTTTGTATGCATTGCTTCTATGTACATGTTTTTCTCTTCGCCCAATGGCTTCTGAAATGTGTTTTTTATACATAGTTATATGTGGTAAATTAAGGTATTTTTGTTTATTTATGTGTGATCTATTGATCCTGCATTTTGCCCTATGTTTTTAATTTCCAGACGCACAGCGCTTGTTTATTCACGTCTCTGTGAATATGTGTGCTAGATCCATATTTAGAACTGGCAAGAAGTGTTGAGGCTGCACTCTTTTCTCTCCCCTCCTCATTACTGCACTCCCATTCCCTCTTTCCTTCTCTCCTTCTACAATTATAATGGCCATTAATTATGAATCCTTCCATGGATGAACAGAGCGATTAAGACGGCCGAACGGGCGAAAGAGAGAGAGAAAAAATGAGAGAGAGACAAACGGCTTTCCATAGATTCATCGTTCTTAAATGGTTACCATGGAGAAAACGCCTAGCATGTATTTGACGCTGTCTGTTCGCCTATACGAAAGCAGGAGATTTAATTTTCTCTTTATTAATTCAAGTTGCTACCCAGTGGAGCGGGAGGGGGTTGGGGGCATGCTTTCCGTAATTATTTCCACATTATTGCTACTAATAATAATAACGCTGATAACAGGGAATTTGTTTGGCCTCTCAACCTAGAGGTTTTTCAATGTGGATTATGTGGTATTGAGCAACCGCTAAAAGACATGCCAGCGAAATGCTTTCCTGGGAAAATGGGGGCAAATTCCCAGGGTTGTTCACTGTCAAACAGCCATGAAAAGAAGAGGTTGTAGTAGAGGAATGTGTGACCCAAATGAGCAGCGGCCGGGAATACATTTTTACAATGTTTTTTACATTTTAATCGAAGGAATGCACATTTCTGACATTAAAGTGAAAAAATGATCACAGATTGCTTCTGAAATGGTCTTTTATTTCGCACAACATGTTTCTTGCATTCATATCTGGAGACATAATGTCCCTAGGAACTCACTCTGAGCAGCTTTGATTACTGTAGAAAAACAACGTTGTGCTTTTGAGGGTATTTGCACACCCGAGCTTAGTGATTAACCCAACATGTAAGATCATGTAAACACCTTAAACTGTATTATTTAATCAGGAAAGGTTTAAGCAAAGCACTGATTTTTTGCCCATTACTCTAGTTTTGCTCTCCGTGTGAATGTCTTTACCAGCATTATAGTGTTCATGTCTATTTACGTTTTGACATCCAAAACCCAACATTTTCAAAATCATATGCAAATTTGCATTTTTTTTTGTTTTTGTTTTTTTAGCTTTTTGTTGTAAATGTAAACTATATTAAAGTGCCCCTATTGTTGTAAAGGTTCCTAATTTTGTTTGGGAGTTTTCTACAATAGGTTTACATGCATCAAAGATCAAAAAACACTTTCATTTTCTCATAATATACATTGCACATCACCTCATTTTTCAATGATTCTCAAACGACTCATCCAAAGATTCAGTCTCCCTAAACCCCTCCTTTACGGCAGTCTACTCTGCTCTGATTGGCCAGATGACCCAGTCTGTTGTGATTGGCTGTTTAGATTGGCTAATAGAATTAACTTAATGTAGCAGAATTAATATTGCAATCAATTAACCTGTTTGTCCAGCAAACACAGTGAGTGTTAATTGTTTATTAATTCTAAGAAATGTTAATTATCTCTCTCACTGTACAGTACTACTCAGACCATGTAGCCAAAATCTGCATGATTAGGGACTCCAGTTATGAGCAAAACAACCTTGAGTATGATACAAACAAGACTTTATTAACTATATTAACTAAACTATTCTAACATACACACACATACATGCATACAGTTTAGCAGTGGAAAGAGAGCTGAAGCAGAATACAGGAAAGCAAGAAGTTATTGCATTGTTTGAGATTCAGCAGATCAACAGCCTTGAGCAAACCATCAGTTTAGTTCTAACTGAAAAAAGGGTAGTGATACTTAATGTAGCAAATAATGAGACTAAGTTTGATACTTGTTTGTCTCGCCCATTTGAATAGAAGTGTCCTGATGCAGTTTACTGAGGCTCCAGTTGATCTTTGCTGATGTTGTCTTGATGAGAGAGAACCAGTTGGAGTCAGAGGATCTTTGGTGAATGGAAGGACGAGGCCACAGTCTGGCACAAACTCATGGGTCCTTCGAAGACTAGCTCAGCATTATCTTCACATTTGGATTTCTCAGAAAAACGGGAAAAACTGGGTGATTTTGTGATCAGTGATCTTTCAAAGTGTGAAGATGTCACACCCTCTGGAGGTGTTGAAGAATCTTTTGTTCTAGCAGAGTATTTGCATATGTTATTTGATTGGGTGTTTAAGAGAAGAACCTTCAAGATTCTTATTATACTAATGTGCCACAGAGTTAGAAAAATATAATTGAAATTAACGAAAATTGGAGTTCATAGAGACCAAACATGCTACACGTGGTCTTAGTAAACCATAGTATGCAATTCTGAAACATTAATTCAAAAGAGCTTGAATTAATACTTAGGAAAGGAATATCTGTATCCCTGTAAAAGGAAAATCATGAGATGGGAAAACTGGATACATGTTTATACACTTATCAAGTGGTTATATAGGTTTAAAAGGGTTTATTTGTGCTTTTCAATGAGAATTAAGTTTAGAGAAAAGAGAATTAAGAGAAAAAATTCCTTTCGGTCATAAACAGTCTCTGTAACCGAAAGGTTCTGCCTGTGTGTTACTTGCAGTTAACTCTAGCCCATGGTTTGCTTGTTGGGTGAGGGATATTATGGGTTATTTGTTAAATATAACAAATAATTGCGTGTCTGATCTGTCTCAGTCACTACATGGCCTACTCTGCTGTGATTGGTCAGATGTCCCTGCCTGTTATGATTGGTCTTCCACTTACAGCGCTTGTCGGAAACGAAACGCCTTTTTACCATAACTGCATTTCCGCTCTGGAGGCTTCCTAAAGCTCAGCGATTGACACACTGTAAAGGCAGCCTCAATTTTACCATATCCATCCAAGTGCGAGTCTGATGATGAAACATTGGAAGAACTAGTTATTCTTAAATGGACACAATTTTAGGTAATTTATGAAAGAACTGTGAATTTAAGGTCTGGACTCAGAGGTGCCAATTTATGTGTGAAACTGATTCTTTATGATCTTCCCAACAATTCTTTCACAATTTGAGCCTGATGAATCCTGACATTGTCATCCTGGAATATGGCCATGATGTGTCTTCCTACATGGTTAAGAAATGAAAGCTACACACTCCATCAATTAGGGTTAGAAGAACTGTTGCCAAATATATAACATGCTAGAAACATAATAATCACTGAAATAATGATCCAGTCATTGACTCTTAAGCATTTGCCTAATTAAATCCAAACAGCTATACTTTTTTTTTTTTACCTGGACAGTATGTAGCCTAATTTTGGAGACACCCTCTATATATACTCTTTATATTGTGCATTTGCAAGTGTCTGACTAACTTGCAATGTACAGTGTCGTTCATTTCAAGAAAATGTAGCTGCTTTATTAAATGGTAATTTTAACAGGTTTTAAATTATTAGTTTCACATATTTAATTCAACAACACTGTTGCAAATATATTCATGACTACTTAAATTATGGGACTAAATTTTTGATAAAAGCTTTCTTTTCTAGGTACACTTTGTTCTGTCCATGGTTTTGCATGCTGTACATTTGCCAGACCAGCTCACGTCAATAGTACAGGTCTATTTTAGGGAAAGTGTATATTTTTAAGTTTATTATGCTGACTACGATTACTTGTCCCTTGTCAACCGCCTCTCAGAGCATCACTATTTGAATGCAATTGTGTGTTTAACTAATGAAATGTTTGTGCAGTTATCATAAGGACACATTATCATTTGTCTTTACTGGATATCCTCTCTCACACCGACTCTTCCTCTACAAACACATTGGTTCGTCCTGGCTGACAGCTCGGTCCAGATGGAGTGTGCTATTTTGGCAGAGACCGGCAATCGAACCCTATGAAGAGAACAAGAGTTTCCCTTTCACACTCTCAAATCCCAGATGTTTCTCTCATTAGCTTGCTGTCATCCACATCTCATTTCTAAGAACCAAATCGGGCGCTCACACACACAATGTCATGTGCAAATGGGCTGTGCCAGTTTAAATACCACTGCCCGGGTAACACTTAGTAGGTGACAGCACATATGAAATTAAAAGCTCAAAAATGCAATTAGTACATCTATTATTTAAAGGTTCAGTGAGAATCTATCACTTGGAGTATTTATGAGCCCTGGTCTCAGGAGAAGGTGCATTTTTGCCTTTAATGACTAAATGCAAGGACAAAAATTAAAATTCTGTCATTTACTCGCCCTCATCTTGTTCCAAACCCGTATCTTTGTTCTGTGGAACACAAAAGATATTTTGAGGGGGCAAGAAATAAAATGTGTCCAAACTTTGGAAGTCAATGGGGTCCAGTGTTGTTTTGGACTTTTCAAACGATGAAAGATTTTTCATTTTTGTCTGAACTGTTTAACACCATGTCCCAACAAAAGTATGGTCTCTAATTGCTTATTTAAGAAATAAGGAATTTTCAGACTGAACCAACAACAAATACTTTTTTTAGAAACTGGTGAAATTTCAATTGAGAATCCATATAAGAAAGTCAAA
Source organism: Squalius cephalus (assembly GCF_949319135.1). Classification (NCBI taxonomy): domain Eukaryota; kingdom Metazoa; phylum Chordata; class Actinopteri; order Cypriniformes; family Leuciscidae; genus Squalius; species Squalius cephalus. The sequence goes on from NC_137124.1 coordinate 9,201,376, forward strand.
TATGGAACTGACCGTTTCAGGGCATCAGAAAAGTGGTTAGTATCTGTATGTGAAATAAATGTACACAATAAAGGATAAAACTTTGTAAATATAACATGTAACGCTATTTTTGTCTTCATTTAATAAATATTTTAGATTCATTAATATATAGCCATACATGTCAATGCATATATTGCAGTATATTGAAAAATATAAGAACTAGTTTCCCAAATATGGAAATGTATTATGTAATATATCGCATTATATTTTGCAGTATATTCCCATATATTTTTGTTCCGCTCGTCTACTTGTGATCCGATCTTAATACCAGGTGTAAACAGGGCCAGAGATGCACATGTATCCCTTGAGGCAGAACGGGTCAGCCAAGCATGTGAAAACTCACCCATCTGAAGTTTGGGACCCCCGGCAGGACACGAGCCTTCATTTGGCTCGGAAAGATCTTAGCTGCTCTTGTGAAGATGGGATTAAACTTGTGATTTATTTACCAAAAGACACCTAAGGGGCTGCGGAGTCAGGGCTAAAATATCACACATCAGCACCTATTCGATTAAAGCGTTTTTCCCCCTAATGATTTGAGTCCGCGTGTTTGATATTTGTCGATCGCTTTGAAGTTTGAAGAACCGCGGCTCTGTGCATAGTAAGTCTTTGATTCTTCTAGATAAGCCAGAAACCAGTGTTTCCTCTGCACAAATCAAATTAAAAATTGCATTACCTGTGATTATCTGCATGCTACATATGCTCCGGGTCAACTCTCGGTGTGAAGTGAATTATGACTCGTTGCAATATCGCTCATTTGCAACGTCCCTGAAGTCTCTGACAGAAGTTCAATGAGGAATGAGCATGTCAGGGCAGAGCCCCTCCACGTATGGATAAATCAATGTCTGTCTTATTACCAGCATTTGCATAAACCACTGCAACTTCCTCTTTGTCTGAGGGCAACCATGACTCGTCCAACTCATTAACTTGCCTCATTTGCTTTTTTATGTCTCATTCTTCCCCATTTTCCACATTTTACTCTTATTGTTAGACTCTGCATTCATTTTTGTTCCTCTTTTGTTTCTTTTTCCATTTCATTTTCTCTCTGTTCCATTCTGTAATGGCAGAGGCCTGGAGTCGGAGGCTGTTGCTGTACAAAAACACAGTCTGCAGTAACTAATCAGAGCATTTGGTCTTTTTCTTTCCTCCCGTTGGCATTACAGATAAGATATTATTCAGCACAGTGTGTTTCTCTCTTATCAACACATGGCAACACACACATACTCCTCAGAAGGAGGACTTGCAGATCTGTTGAGTCCATTGTTTAAGACTGAGGCATGTTAGTCTATGCAATGTAGATGTTACTGAAATGTTGTCTCAGTGTCAAAGATGCCCTTGATGCACAGTTTGAGAGAATTGAGATGTGCTTGAGATTTAGTTATCGCTTGATGGATGGTAGCGTGAGAGAAAGCCGAAAAAGATTATCAAACAACTGTAAAAAGTGGAATAGGATTGCAATCCAACTTCCATTATCAGTAGCTCGTAATGTGGTGGCATCAGCAAGCTGGTGGGCAAGGAAGATTTATAGAGAGATTGTCACACATAACCACTCACTCATCTTATCCAACTTCTCAAAAGTGGATTGCAGTACTCTACAAAATTGGCATGTTTAACCGCAAATGTTTGAAAGAAATTGACATATGTTTACTGAATATCTATGGAGTTCATGTTCGAGTGCTCCTGCCTTCACAGTGATGATCGAACTGTCACTTGCTTTTTTTCCAATTTTGTTAAAGCACTGAATTACTGAGCCTCCTACGAACCTGCCAGTCGGCATTACTCTCACTGAGTATCACAAACACAAAGGTATGTAATGGAATGCATTGTGGCTGCTTTTCAACACGACTGACTAAGAAGTTGTTAATGCGTCATCTGGAATCACTTCTAGCAAGTCAGCATTTAAGACCGATGAGCTGAGGCCTGGGGATTTTTAGCCTTTTCATAAATTAATCCATATTCAAATCAGCTTATGAATATGATGAGGCAGGCTGCGACGCCATTGGCTGGATGAGGCTGTCTGACTTCAGCATGGTAATTAGGAGGCAAGATAAGATCATGGCCGCCAATCTCCAGCTATTCATCCCGAACCTGCCATTTCAGCTCAGCGCTGAGATGCATATTCACTAGCTTACAGCTAATAATAATAATAGCAATAAAGCTGTTTCTGATAGTGCTGTAAGATGTGTACACACGCATATAAGGAGCAGGGATGATGAATGCGTCCATATTGCTCTCTCTCTCACACACATTGATTGGGTATTGAACATATGAAGCCTTTTTAATCCTGGAATAATCAGTACCATCAGCATATTTAATGATCGTATCATAATTTTCTCATTACAATCAGAGCGTGATTTAATATTTTTGTGAAAATGAGATATTCACAGTACTAATTAGCGAAGTAATGAGTCTCTGGTTTGAAATATTAGATTGATGGGAAAAATGTTGAATTTTTAATTTTCATAAAGAAGAGGTTGTGGGTTTTATAAAGCATGAAGTGAGATCCATCATTTCGAAATGCAATATTATTCTGTGTGTGTGTGTGTGTGTGTGTGGAGAATGATAGATGGAGCTCAAGAGAAGGACGCACACACACACACACTCTCTCTGTCAAATCCTAAAAACTACCCAGAATGGTGTCACAGACTCACAGATTTAGTTATCTGGGAGCAGCATTTGTGATGCTCAGTTTTTACTATAGTAATCCATGCCAGAATCTTTGCTGTGGAGTTTCTTGCTTGTCATTTACATCACTAGGGGTGCGTCTCAGTCCCTCGGTCGTGAAACAGTGTATAATGCACACAAATTCAGGCACTGGTAAGGACAGTAAGGACCCTGGCTGATAGTGACATGACAACATCTTTGTCTTCTGGCATTTATGAACAAGATCATCACAGACATCTTTCTGGCATTATTTGTTTGTTATTTAAAAGTACATTATGATAAAATACTTTGATTGTTACATAACATTTCAGCTGTAAATTAATTATAAATGATAGATTATGTTCATTGCCTGTCTAGTGATGTATGTTTATGCTAAAAAAAGGATTTGTTTTTTAACATCAATCGCATGTCATTATATGTTGGCTCACGTGATTGTTTCGTGCCTCAGAACTTCCGTTAAGGGAACATAGTGTGCATCGATGCTCCCTTATTTTCATGGTGCATTGTGGGAGTTTTTAGGGAGTGAACGCTTCAGTGCACTAGAAGGATTTTGCGATTGAGTCAACCTTTAAAATGGCCGACTCCCTGATCAGTGCCCTGACTACTGAACTAGGGAGCCGATTGAGACGCACACTGTGTTTCCATCCAAGTTTGTGCCAAGTTTGTTCTTTTAGATAATAAATGGCTTGCGGTTATTAGGGCTGGGTGGCATGAGGATGTATATCGAAATGTCTATCGTTAGAGATTTTGCTATATATCGTGATTATGTAAATATATAGCACTATTGACACTGCAGAGTGATGAAATGCTTGAATGAGAATATAAGAATCGGGATGTTAAAAAGTTATAAGTGCAAAATATCCGGTGCAGTGCTCGTGCTGACTGGCACACCGCCAAAGTGCGCTCACAGAAAGCTGAATTTGGGACGTGCTCGATGTTAAAAAGTGTTATTAGGCACAATAAGCGGTGCACAGAAAGTGCAGCATGTCTCTCAGCATGTGATCGCAAATTCAGTTCACGTCTTATTGCGCTTGAATGGTCGAATACACACGCAATTATGTAAAAATGGCCATCGTGTGGAGTATTCATGTAAACGCAGCCGGTTATGTCTCAAGTGAAAGTATCAGTATAATGGATCCGTGTGTCTGGTCTTAAAGTGACAGCAGCCTAAAATAACTAGCACTGCTCTTTGTCATTAATGTGAATCAAACAAAAGAGAAAATAACTTACTGCTCTTGATTGAATAACTTGTTTTAGCTTTAATAAGAATACATTTTATTATTACATTTCTGTACTAATTCTAACTACGTTAAATAAACTTAATTTGTTAAATTCACACTTTTGTTATATTGTATTTGTCCTATTGTTTGTAATTTGCTTCTTTTTTTCTTCTTTTTAATAACAGAAACTAGATAAAACAACACAAAATAACTATATTGTGATATATTGTGAAATAAAATGTCATATCGCCCACTCCTAGCAGTTATTTTTTTGTAGTAAATCATTTTGACTTAATTTAAAATAAATATATCAATTTAAATAAATAAATTCAAATAAATTATTTTAAGAATTTGTTACATAAATGTTTGTAATAATAATAATAATTTATACAAATATTTGTTTTGGCTCTGGCCTTGATTCAGTGATAGCACTTCTTAATAACCAGAGTAACTTTTTTTTCTGTTGTTGCTGGAATTATTACAGGACAAGTTGAGGCAGTCACACTACCGATTAATTTATGTGAATTTATTATTTTATTTTTTTTCATTGTAGTTTATGTGATCCACTTCAACTTGCTGTATACATTTTTAAGTGCGTTTTGGAAATTGAATTCACATCTTGGTGATTTCATCTTGCAATTTTAATGCTATATCCCAATATTCTCATAAAAATATGTGAACCCAGCTATAGTCCTTTTTTTATTTACTCTTTCTTTCCCTCTCCATCATGATGTTTATCATGTTTTGTGTATTTTAGTCTCCCCCTGTTTCCCTCATTCTTTGTTTTCTGTGTTTATCTTTGTCTATTTCAATCGCCCCTGGTGCCATCTTCCTGCGGACCGACCGCTCATCACATTTAACTCTTTCCTCCATCTTGATGAATCTTTCTCCATGTTTTCTATCACTCTTTCTAAATCTCCTCTGTTATCTCTTTAGGTATGTGCTGCTTACCTGAAGCTGCAAATTCATGACAAACAAAGGGTCCAACAAACACAGTCATACAATCACACACGTGTGCCATTCTAGAGATGAACATGTATTGCACACACACACACACACACACACACACACAGAGAAAAAGACAGAGACAGATGTAGACAGACAAGAATTGTCTCGTCACAGAACAGGCAAGTCTCTTTGCGGCAGCTTTGGAAGGTTGCCAGGCAACAGTGAACTGTGGCTGCCATGACTGGCCTTTCAGCAACAGTGGAACTCTTATTATAAAACAAGTAGTTCTACCAGAAAGACTCGAGAGGCAAAATAACGTAACAAGTATGCATTTATTAACAGCCCAGCAAGCAAGTATTATGATATAAAGTTCTTTGGCGTATGCCCCGTCCGTAGCTTGTAATCCGAGGGTAGGAATCTGCATTTTCTGCCTGAAGACGAAGGCAGGGACGCAGCCGACCCCCGGGGGGGTATGGGAAGGGACCATCCTGGTGGTGGTGGGGAGGATGGAGGGGAAGGGACCATCCTGGTGGTGGTGGGGGGGAGGATGGAGGTGAATGTAGGCGTCAGCATCTGCGAACTCAGACATGTGTAAGTACCGATCTTTTATACTACAAGTATTAGAACACGATTGGATAGATGAGAAGGTAATAAGTGATGTAACAATTGAGTCTACTTACGCTAAAGCTTTCATTTCTAGTCCTTGATGCTGATTGGCTATGAACGCTTCATCTAACAGACCCTTGTATCACTGCGCAACACCCTTAGCAATATAAACAAACAATATACTGTCAAACCGGTTCCATGTATTATGTATTACTGTTTATATTGTATTTAATGTAGTATGAGTGACCCCTGCTGGCGTTATGTCTCTGTCATTCACCTTTAAAGATGCAGTAAACGATTTCTGAGAAACACTGTTGATATTTGGAAATCAACCCAAACAAACACACCCCCATCATGAGTGGACCCGCCCCTACTGCTGATTGGCTCACTCTCATCCCCCATCATGATTGGACCCGCCCCCTACTGCTGATTGGCTCACTCTCTCTCATCCCCATCATGATTGGACCCGCCCCCTACTGCTGATTGGCTCACTCTCTCTCTTCCCCATCATGTGTGGACACGCCCCCTACTGCTGATTGGCTCACTCTCTCCTCCCCCATCATGAGTGCACCGACCTTACTGCTGATTGGCCACAAGTGTGTTGTGGTGCTCAGTCCGAGTGCTCAGAAATCACTTACTGCGCCTTTAATTTTGAGGCAACAACCTTCCCCATCAAAGTAAGTCTGTGGGAGATAGTGTGTATGAGGAAATATCATATATTGTGTGAAAAAATAAAGGGCACAGTAGTGTTGTCAAAAATATAGATATTTCGATTTGTATCGGTACTGAAATATCTGAAACGGTTCTAATACTGCTTTTCGGCAGTATTGATACACCAATTCCAGCTGCGCGTTCTCGCTCTCTCTTCTCTCCAAACTCCTCTCATTCGCTCCGGTTGAATAGTGCGTGTATTGCACATAGTTTTAGTCATTATTGCAAGTTTCGCGATCACACCAAGTGCGCGCACCAGTGATCTATATAAGTGACGCTCTCATAAAGCCATCTCTCAAACAGTTCGCGAATGCAAAACTGACTTATTTTTCGTGGCTTGTTGCACTTAAAACGGTCAAATACATACAAAATGATATCAAAATGCCAGTCTTGCCGATTATTGAGGTAAATGGAGAACGTAAATAGTTGAGGAAGAAAACGCATGTTGTGTAACAGTATATTGGATCCGTGCATAAGCTCTTAAAGTGACAGCAGCCTAATAAACCTGCTGCTGTCTGAAGAGAATATCACTCGCTGCTCTTGACTGAATAACTTTTGTAACTTTAATTGTAAGCATTAATCTGTGTTTAATTTTTACAATGAAAAGTATCCTGTGTTATTTTACATTTGATTATTTTCATTTCTGTAGTATTTCTTACCTGAATACTACTGTTAGACCCACCTGAAAAACCTAAAGCCATATTTTTTTCATTTGTCTCTTTATTCTATTCTTTGTCTCTTGTATTTATTTTTGCTATTGTTTGCAATTTGTTTATTTGTTCATATCTTACCATCTTCTTCCTTTCTGTGGTTTCGAAAATTGCATCAAATATCAATATTTTTTAAGGTATCATATCGATGTTGGAAATTCCAGTATCCTGACAACACTATGGCACATCGCATGAGAAGAGTTTGAGCTGTGTGTGTGTGTGTGTGTGTGTGTGTGTGTGTGTGTGTGTGTGTGTGTATGTCTATGTCTATGTCTGTGTGTGTGTGTGTGTGTGTATGTCTATGTCTATGTCTGTGTGTGTGTGTGTGTGTGTGTGTGTGTGTGTGTGTGTGTGTGTGTGTGTGTGTGTGTGTGTGTGTGTGTGTGTGTGTGTGTGTGTGTGTGTGTGTGTGTGCTGTATGAAGAGAGATGAATGTTTTTAGCTCTTTGTCTATCCGGGGCTATTTCTCTAACAGAGGAGAGGGCTCTTTACACCTGCCAGTAAAAGCCTCTGCTCCATCATCAAATAAATATGAGAACATCTCTTTCTTTCTGTCTGTCTGTCTCTTCCTCCCTGTGTGTTCTTCTTGTCATTCTCCCAGTGAGCCTCTGCATTTTCCATCTCTTACTCATCCCTTTTTTTCCCGGAAATGTATCTGGCAGTGTTACTGTTGCATCATTGTTACCATTATGGCACTGATACTATTACTTTACAGTTACTGATATTTCACTAGCTGTGTTTTCATTACCCTTCAAATTGTGAAGTGAAAATAGGCCCAATGAAAACATGTAAATTTCACAAAAACTCCCATATATCTCAAAAATAGTTTTACGCTCGCATGAGGTGGTTTTCCAGGCAATTCGAAACAGGAATATTTCGCAAAACAAAAATGGAAACAGTTTTTTTTGCATTTACAGGTCACCTGATGTAGATGGTATGACGTAGTCGTAGACGGTATGTTTGGACAGAAGACAAAACAAAGTTTTTCATTAAACTTATAAAACACAAAAGTATTACAGGAATACTGGATTCTAAACAACAAAGAAATGCCACAATTGATCAAGACCTTGAGGCAGATATGAGGGAGAAACACCCAAAAACACCTCATATGTGCCGCTAACAAGTACAGTGCTATGCATAAGTTTAGACACCCATGCTAAAGTTGACTAAAAAGAGGAATAAAAAATCATCTTTTGGAAATTGAACTTAATGCCTTAATTAAAAAAATTAGGCAAAATCCAACCTTTAAGGACACCAATTTTCTTTGTGAATGAATAATGTATCGTAAATAAATAAATGTTCTTCCTTAAAATACAGGGTGCATAAGTCTGGACACCCCTATGTTAAATTCCCATAGAGGCAGGCAGATTTTTATTTTTAAAGGCCAGTTACTTCATGGATCCAGGAGACTATGCATCCTGATAAAGTTCCCTTGGCCTTTGGAATTAAAATAGCCCCACATCATCACATAGCCTTCACCATACCTAGAGATTGGCATGGTTTTATTTCAGTTAGCCTAATAGCTGGTTTGATTTGCATTGAGAGATGATCTTATGGAAAGTACTCCATGCCAATCTCTAGGTATGGTGAAGGGTGTGTGATGATGTGGGGCTATTTTAATTCCAAAGGCCAAGGGAACTTTATCAGGATGCATAGTATCCTGGATCCTTAAAGTAACTGGCCTTTAAAAATAAAAATCTGCCTGCCTCTATGGGAATTTAACATAGGGGTGTCCAAACTTATGCACCCTGTATTTTAAGGAAGAACATTTATTTATTTACGATACATTATTCATTCACAAAGAAAATTGGTGTCCTTAAAGGTTGGATTTTTCCTAATTTTTTTAATTAAGGCATTAAGTTCAATTTCCAAAAGATGATTTTTTATTCCTCTTTTTAGTCAACTTTAGCATGGGTGTCTAAACTTATGCATAGCACTGTATAAGAGGCTTTCCTTATCATTAATGCTTGGATAACACCCCACGACTCCTTCCATTAAAAATAACGGTTAGTGCGGCGGCTGAGATATACTTAAACTACTAACATCCATCGCCATGATTTTTGGAATGATTTATCGCGAGAGGAAAAAATGACGTTTTAGTCGCATAACATCAGTTAATGGAAACAGCTTCATTTCGCAATAGTTTTTAAACAAAATTAAGAAAATATGTGCAAATCTGTAATGGAAACGCGGCTACTGTGAACACTAATCATTATAATGTTGCATCACTGAATATCAGTCTAAAATGGCTTGTTGGTCTCAGGCTGGTCTGTTGACTGTGTTTGGGGGGGGGTTTGGGCACTTTCCAGCCGTCAGATTGAGAGGCCATCTTGTCAGCCAGCTTAACACCAGCTTGGTCAGCATTTACACTTTTTATTTATCTTTTTCAGATGAAATGGAAAGAAGTTACAGTAACACTTTATTTTGATAGTCCACTTTACACTGCTAACTATAAGTAACTTTGTTAACTAACTCTCATTAGAGTATTAATAGACTCTCTGCTTAATATCTGCTAACACTTTATTTTGATGCTCCTCAACAGACACTCTACTGACTATAAGTAACTTCACAACTACTTGTCTTATTCTACTAACCATATCAGTCTACTAATCCTGTAATGAAAATTAGTGGCATGTAGTTACAAAGTTACTTAAAGTTGGTTGAATGTCTCAAGTGGACTATTGAAAAAGTTTAACTGAAGTTAAAGGTCTCATTCTTACACTCACACACAGATACTAGTATTATTGTGTGTCGCTGTCGATCCTGAAAAGATTGCGGTTTAGTCTTCTGAGTGTGTCTGTATTAGATTGCTTCTGTTTGTCTATGAGAAATAGAGACAGAAAGTGTGTATAACGGTGTGTTTTCAGGTAGCACTGGTGCATTGCGTTGTTCCCTACACACACAGTGGATAAACACAAAAACTCAAGTGTCTCCCAGAAGCCAAACTATACAAACCCGGCGCTGCAGAATAGAGAGAGAGAGGGAGAAAGAGAAACTAATACAAAGTAAGAAACACATTAAAGAAACTCCAGGATATGTGTGCAGTGTTTTGAAAAAACACTCTTAAAAAACTTCCTAAAGTTTATGCAAATTCGGTCGTTCTTTCTCTTGACAGTCTCCTTCACCTATAGAGTAGTCTGTACTCACTAGGCCCTTTCTCACACAGTTTTTACTGGTAAATTACCGTTAAGAGATCATGTTTGAACAGGACCTACTGCTGATTGGCTACAAGTTTGTTGTGGTGCTGTCCACTATTTTTAGGACATTTTGTGTGCAACCGTTCTGACTTCTATGCCGCAATTTAAATCGATTTTTTTTTTTTTTTCACATCAGTCTATTATTGTGGTATCATTTATTTCAGATAAACGCAGATTTACATGTCGATCTTCCTGTCTAACCAGGCAGTTCTTTGTCAGAATCTTTATCGTCTAGCACATTTTCTCCCTGCTAAGCAGATTCTTTCTCATCTAGTTTGACAATGTAAAGTATTACCATAGAAATATTGTGCGATTCTAATCTGTATTTATGAGCCATTTGTTTTTATAGATAATCATTTATAAATGTCAGCCAGTTGCAAAATATTATGAAAGTTTTGTGAATTCTGAAAGGCTCAACAGGAGTCCAGGCATTGTGTGCGAGTGCATCTCACTCTCTCTCTCTCTCTCTCTCTCTCCCGCTTTCCCTGCTGAAATATTCCCAATAATGAAGAAAAAACATTATGACATTAATGTATAATTTATTGTATTCATTTATTTATAGTGCGAGTGAGTTATGAATGCATGAGTCCTTTCACTTCCATCATTGAACCACTGGCAATTTTGACTGGCAGGTTTTTTCAGGGCAAAGAAAGGAGGAATTTAGAGACACACAAAGAGCAGGGTTATATGGCTTTATATGAGATTGTGGGTGTACTGATGGACCACTGGCACAGTGCATGTAAAGAATGGGCAAAGTCGTGGAACCTTTAAAAAAATGTCCAGGTAGTTTTTCATTTCTAAGTCAAAAGACAGAAATTAGAAATTGTATTTGTATTTCGTTTAAATAAAATAAAGCCTACATATTTACCCCTCAAATCCTCATTACTGCGATGCAAAATATTTCTTGTTCTCATATCATCATTAATGTAATGTGAGAATGAAAGAAATTAAAGTAAAATAAAATGAATACATCATGGTAGTGTTTGTTATACTGCTTTAATTTTTATCGGGTCCCATTATGGTAATGAGAAATGTTAATGCAAAACAATCCTAATAGTCCTAAATGTAGGTTTCATTCAAAATATAAATAAATTAAAACATTTTGATTAATTCTTATTTGATTTTTGAATTCTAGAAATCGTCTATGATTTTAGGTATTGAATATAACCCAGACTTTTCCTGACAGTTTCACCTTAATGTCAATAAAGTTCTGACTAGGGGTGTAAAGGTACATGTATTCGTCCCGAACTGTCACGGAACGGACGTCACAGTTCGGTTCATTCAGTCAGATGACGAATACAGTCAGTCACAGGTGATCCACACTCCAGTCCAGAAGGGGGCGCGTGCGGTAATGCAACACTGTTTGCTAACAACCACAACAGGAAAAAGAGCAGAATAAGAGACGATCTAGAGTCCAGATGGCACGCAAGAGCTTACTAGTAGCCTATGTGCTGAGTTTTTCGATTCATTTTTGTGATACGCTCCACAAATTTTACGAAAAGGAAACTGGGATGGCAGAAAGCGCCATCTTGATTGTTTCTTTATTTTACAAAAGCACAATGTTTTGTATTTATTGTGAGTGACCCTTTCGAATGATGACTTACTCTTATCTGTATGACCATAGATCAGGGCTATTCAACTAGCTTCAGTCGAGGGCCGGATTATCAAATGGAAAAGTTGTGGTGGGCCGGTGGGTTGGTTTGGGGGTTTAGCATAACAGTGGTTACATAACAGTTTCAATAAATAAGCTAAAGTAAACCTAAAAAAGTATTGTATTTCTAGTATTGGAAATGTGGTACCCAACAGGATGCATATAAGATAATAAATAAAAACATTATCATTTACAGCCGTGTATATTTTCCTTGGAACAAATAAATTAATTATACAAGCTCATCGCTATTGGTAAGAAATAAGAATTATTTTATTTATACCTATTTATACTTATGCTTAAATGAAAATTTTCCTTAACACAGTTTAAAAACTATATGCACCTTCACAAAGAAACTGACATAATTTCATAACAAAAATTCTACTGAAATTCTAAAGAATCTACTGTCAATAGCCTTAAAAAATGATTTTCACCATGTTTTTTGGAATAAAATGTTATATAAATCAGGCTAGGAATAATATATTTACAAATCCCTCTGTAAATGTCTTCATACTAGGTACAAGACTGGAAAGTTTGGTGTATAGAGGTGCTACTGAAGTGGAGATTTCGGACTTGGAGTATGAGAGAAAAGTCATTTTGAGAAAACGGGCTTTAAAGATTTATCATCAGCCAATGAGATTGCGCATTCAGCCCTTTTACTTTCACGATTGGTTGCTGATAAAAAGGAAATTACCATATTTGGATCCGACAGCATTGTACGGGAGAGAGAGAGCTTTCTAATGGTGTGTGTGATGACAGTGTGCAGACAGCGATCGCGTAGCAGCGGGATGATTTACAACGCCAACTTTTGTTGAATTTATGAGAAATCTACAGACGCAAACAGACAAAGTGTAGTAAAATAAAGACCTAAATGTGTAGTCTGAAAGAAGACATGTTATTGAAGACAAATATCCAAAAATCTCAAAATTGACCAGTAAAAAAAAACTATGTTTTTGCCTGCCGTGTCTTGCCTTAAAGTCTTCTAATTTTGTTCATGGCACAATGTTTCTCCTGCTTTCCTCATCAGTCTTGTTGGGAATGTTGAGGCTGTTTCATCCGATTTAATACTAGTTAAATCATCGAGTGATTTGTGGTTTGTAACAGAGAGGTGTCTGTCGAACTGAAATGCTTCCCACTGGTTGTCGCAACGCTGTTTAATAATAGTGTCCGGGACTGGGAGTACACGCAACTCTGTGCTGGGCCGTGCTGAAACAACTAGTGAAACAACTGAAAACAGCGCGATTTATTGTTACTGTCCTGACCGAGAAACCGCTTCAGATGATTCAGTCCGAACGAATCCGAATAGTTTCAGACCGTTATGTAAGCATGTTTAGAAAGAATTTAACCAAAAGAATGATTAATTCACGAATGATTGGTATCGCTGGTTCAGTCCACAGAAATACGGGACACGCATAATATCTGCTGAAATATTCGCACGTAAAACGTTTCTCAGGTCATTCGGAGCATGTATGAAACTAAATTAGCCACACCTACAGGAAAAGAGGAGGAGCGAGGGTGGTGCCGGCAGGCCGGATGGAGATGATTGGCGGGCCGCCAGTTGAATAGCCCTGCCATACATGATTGAGTATTTTAAGTTGTTTCCGCTGTTATAATGAGACAAAATCATTTGGCATTGTGCCGATTTGTGTCGTGGAAGTCCAGTGATGAAACGTGTCCTGGAAATGGGAAGCCTTTACTCGCTGTCTCCTCGAGGAAAGGTGAATTAGGCTCAGATGTAGATGGCACTTTTTCTCCTTCTAGCTCATCTTTCCGTGATTTCTTGAAAAAGCTTAATATTGAACTTTGAACCGAATGTACCAAACTCGTATCGAACGGTGACCCCAAAGCCGAGGTGTGTACCGAACCATGACTTCAGTGTACCGTTACACCCCTAGTTCTGACCCTTTGACTTTCCACATCCTCCACCTTTTTACACCAAACAGATGTAGCCTCGTATTCCTGGCCCTCTTCATTTCATGCTTATCAGCACACACAGCTGATATCAGACAGATTTATTCAAATATTCTCCACATTCGATTCGACACAAACGGCCACAATCTGCAGCATCTAAATGAATTGTAGTTTATCATATGATTTGCATTTTTTAATTATGCTGCAAGGCAAGAAAGCAGGGGAGAGAGTGAGAGGGTATGAGTGGGGAGAGATGTGTTTGAGTGCTGGAGCCACTGAGTGCCGTGAAAGTGAAGAGAAAGAGGTGGGGAAGTTCTGCGCTGTGGGAGGAAACGCAGCGTGGGATCACAGGAGGTCATGTGACCACTGAAGCACTGAAGCATGATGGAGCGCGGACACACTCTCAGGGAAGCGGTCACACGGGGTCAGTCTCTCACATCGCCCAACAAAATGTGACAGTAATGCACAAAAGTTCAGAGGAGACGGAGAAAGACAGAGTCAGGATGTTAAGAGATGGTATTTATGGATCAAGCGCCATCTGTTAAACACAAAGGAGCCAGAATGTTAATTATTAACCATCAACCATCCTCAGTTCCACCCACAGTCCTCTCATCTCAAAATAAAATGTATTTGATTTACTGAGTCACAAAAGTTCCTGTTTAAAACCCTTGAAGTTCAAGTTTTTGTAGGCAGATCTCTGTCTTTCTGTCTGTAAAAAGTTTAGAATAATGTTTAAAACCCTTAAAGGTTTATAGGCAGAAAATTAAATCTATCTATCTATCTATCTATCTATCTATCTATCTATCTATCTATCTATCTATCTATCTATCTATCTATCTGTATCTATTTAAGTTTTTCTGCCTATAAACCTCCAGCTTCAAGGGTTTTTAAAATTTTAAACCAAGCTTTGTCTGGCCAATATTTAAAGTTTGACTTTAGAAAGTTTGCTATTCTACTTCAAATCATTTTATTCACTTTCTTGCATTCAAATATGAACTGCAGTTCTGCATTTATCTCCATCCAAATTCAGGAGCTGAACTGAAATTTAAATGGCATTCTCAGTTTAGTTCTGAATGGCACACATTCACACGCCACTAATACAGCGAGCACAGCTGTTCTCGAGCAGTGCTAGTCTGGCACACGGTGTTTAAATACGTCTTTTTTGTTACCTGGAGTGTGTGTTTAAATGCATTATGCCTTTACTCTTTTCTAAAGCCCTGATATTGCACACAGACCGTGGCAGCCCCACTGGCATTTAGAGCACCTGTGGAGGTGTGTGTGTGTGTGTGTGTGTGTGTGTGTGTGTGTGTGTGTGTGTGTGTGTGTGTGTGTGTGTGTGTGTGTGTGTGTGTGTGTGTGTGTGTGTGTGTGTGTGTGTGTGTGTTCCATCATGCAGTGCTGGACTACAAATGCCCAGTGTCACCCCTATTTCACCCCCAATTACCCTGGGCAGGAGGACCAGTGGAGTGTGTGAGGGCACAGCAAATGAGAGCAAATGGAAGAGGGAGTGAGCAAAAAAGAGAAAGAAAAAGAATCAAACAGAGGAATAGAAAGCAAAAGAATATGAAAGAGAATCCTAGCTTATTATATCCCAGCTACACATCTGCTTACTTTCAGAAAACAGTTTCTATAGCAGTCTCCTCCATCTGTTCTCTCGTGTGTGTGTGTGTGTGTGTGTGTGTGTGTGTGTGTGTGTGTGTGTGTGTGTGTGTGTGTGTGTGTGTGTGTGTGTGTGTGTGTGTGTGTGTGTGTGTGTGTGTGTGTGTGTGTGTGTGTGTGTGTGTGTGTGTGTGTGTGTGTGTGTGTGGGGCTTTCTCAGTCTTGTCCCTACAAGCACAGTGGGAATTATAGCAAAAAACTGTGAGCAACTACACATATAATAGCAACAAACTCGCATAAATACCCACTGCCACACAGTATGTTGTGAATTTAAAAAGTCACAGTGCATTACTGCTGACCAAATTACTCATCATTTTGAAATAATTGTTTAGGTACATTGTTTTTTCATCGGCCACAGAATAAAAAATAAAAATATTTTTCTGCCACAGAATAAAAAATAAAAAAGGTAATTGCGACTTTTTATCTCACAGTTCTGACTTTTTTTCTCACAATTGCGTGATATAAAGTCGCAATTGCGCAAAATAAACTCGCAAATCTGACTTTTTTTCTCTCAAAATTGCATGTTTATTTCTTGCAATTCTGACTTTATAACACAATTGTGAGATATAAAGTCAGATTTGCATGATATAAACTCACAATTCTGAGGAAATTAGTCTTTTTTTCCTTAGAATTGCGAGTTTATTTCCTGCATTTGTGAGTTTATATCTCGCAATTGAGATAAAAAGTCGCAATTATCTTTTAATATGTTTTATTCTGTGGCGGAAACAAGCTTCCATGGAAGAACCATTTTTGGTCCTCTAAAGAGATCTTAAAAGAACCATTTTTCCTTAGTTTGAAGAACATTTAAAAAAATCTAAAGGACCTTTTCCACTATAAAGAACCTTTTATGGAATGGAAAGGTTTCATGGATGTTAAAGGTTCTTGGAACCACAGATGCCAATAAAGAACCTTCACTTTTAAGAGTGTAGGAGGCAAGATATGGGTCTTTTTTTTTTTTGTTATGCGGTGTCTTTAAAACTCTAACTTTTGAAAAACTGAATGTTCTTGAGTCAAGAAGGAATTTCTGTGAAAGGCTACAACAGACTTTTGAAAATATGCCTTGGTTAAGCTTCAGCCACTTTATTCATTTATTAAACTTTAAAACTTACAAGAAAACTGCAGGATGCCGAACAGAATGGAATCTGACAGGATGAAAGTTAGACATTGCTTTGTGAGTGATTGAGAGTTAGCTTACGTAACGGTGACGGGTAAGTACTAAGAAGTATTTGTATCAGAAAGAAAGGAATGTTTAAGAGTTAACAGACCAAATATATCACTAATACTTAGAGTTTACGCTGTTGTTTTACCGCCTGGCATAATGTTGTCCTTTCCTGAAGGAGGATGTGCTCAAAGGAACTGGCTTATTTAAAGGGAGATTACAAAAGACTAATGGAAAGTGGCATTAAGTGATAAATTGATTAACCAACTGAAAAAGCCCCAAAAAAAACATGTTTTGTTTGAAGCATTTCAATGAGAGAAACGGAGAAATTAAGGAACACCTGTAATATTTCTTAATGAATCGTCAGTTTTTCCATGTCAGAAGTTTCATATTGTAGCACCCGAGGATATGGCAAATACAGAAACATCTGCTCAAAGTAGAATAAAAATGATTAAAAAATTCATTTAGTTATGATATTGTGGAAATAAAAATGTAAATAAAATGATTTGCATCTTTAGAAATGGTGAGTTTACTATTTTATCAAATATGTTAATATAACTGATGATGACATGAAAAATTACTGTATAAATAACCCATCAGTCAATACATTATTTTTTTCTGCTTAAATCCAGGCATTTAGAAAATGCTCAACAAGTGTCAAAAGACAGAATATGTATAATTTAACATTATGGTTATATAAAATTAATGGTTGTGCTGTATTGTAAAAGCAAATGATCTCTTTAAAGCCATTATAGGAAATGTCACCTAAGGTCTTCAGTGTGGTTCAGCCATTGTGCACATGTACACACACACACACACACACACACACACACAGAAAGCTAATCAGAAAAGTGGGATCTTATTTTCCATTCCAAATTTCTGCTGAGGATTCTTTTAGAGGCAATTTTACAGAGTCGTATAACTACTGATGGCAGTACACACACACACACACACAGTTCTCCAGGATAATGTGGCTGACAGAGCCCAGAAATAATGATAATGAAGATAAATCTGAAGCTGAAGATGTTAGGGGGTGAAATCTCAGTAATGACCGTGGTGGTTTTAATGGCTGCTCACAAAACTCAGGCCAAAAAACAATTTAACTTTGTTATTTTAACTTTCACAGAGAGATTTGAGGCCAACGGACATGTTTGAGCAAGAGGTTGCATTGTACTTGCAAATCATTTGACTGCGGTGAGAAATCTACTATGGGTGACGAAATAAATCTTAACAGCCACAGACAATCTCATTTCCTTTGATGTGACGTTTTCGCACAGTCTAGTTTGATGCTCTTTGAGGAATAATCCAAATATCTCTCTCCGCATTCTGTGTGTGGATGTGGACTGCATGCTAGCAGTGTATTGAGGGGGCTGGAATTGATTAAAAATTGTCATAATAATGGCACACTTTGGGAGCAATTCACTAGGAATGAAGTGTGTCCCGCTGTTCGCACCGTTTATTTCACTCAAACATTTTATTTCACTGTTTGAGTTGTTTTAGCACCCAATTTACTAAAGGAATTATGCAAATAACAAAGGCATGATGGCTCTTTCAATAAAGAATTGGACAAAATTGTGTCAGGGGTCGTTTTCATGAAGACACAACAGATTTATGATGTGTGTTTTACTTTAGGGTTGATGTAGGACTCCTGTATTTGAGTAGGATAGGTTCACACACACAGTGCGGTTATTTAACGGAGAGACCGAACACCCGTAACTTTTCAGGACTCACAATCGCATACTCGGACTGGAGAACTAGTTATCTGTCACATCATACACTGATAAAAATGAAAAGCGTAAATATCAACGTTATAAAATTAAGTAAAACCTACTCAACTTTCTGATACTGGTGTTCCCATCATGCAGTGGGGCATGAATAATCAATAAGGTTTTCCAGCTGTGTTTACTCTGTTTTATTATTGATTTTGTTGTTAGCTTTCATAACTTGCTGTTTTGTGATATCTGGAGTTAATTTTCTACTCAAAATGACACATTCATAAAAAATTATCCGACGAATGTTACTGTCGTCTACACAATATCTACTGTATTATTTACTTAGATAGTAAAGCACTCACTTTAAAAGCGTGACTTAATTCACTGAAATATTGTTTGAGTAAAATGTGCTTGAAACAAAGTATTGCATGTGAAGTAAAAAGTAGAAATTAGTTTCTAAACTAAACTATAAACGCCAGAGGAGAACTGGCCCCCGACTGAGCCTGGGTTCTCCCAAGGTTTTTTTCTTTCTCCATTAGGTCACCTGATGGAGTTTTTCGGTTCCTTGCCACTGTTGCCTTTGGCTTGCTCAGTTGGGGATATTTGGGAATATTTAATTTAATTAATCAATCAACGATACTATTGATCAGCATTACCAAACGTGGACGTTCCACTAGAAACAAACATTGATGTATTGTTTTATTACTGTGAAGCTGCTTTGATACAACCTATGTTGTGAAAAGCGCTATATAAATAAACTTGACTTGACTTGACTTGAAATTACTCAACAAACTTTAACTGGCCAAGTTAAAATTACTTATTTTCTTTGTTAATTTTACTTAACTTCCGTAAGTAGATTTTACTTAATTCCACATGTTAAATTTACTTAAAAAATCTGCATGCAGATGCATGTTGATTCTGTACAGATGTATTGTGTTGTTTTCTGGAAAGTTTCTGAGAATCAGTAAAAACTGTTACTCCAAAAAAAAAAAAAAATCTGCATGCAAAAAGTTGTAAATGAAAAAAAAAAAAGTATTTTTTTTACAAACACGAGTCTACCGTGTGTTGCGGGTTTTCATGGCTGTTTTCGCTTACGGTAACTTACAGCGATGGAGATATGAGCTGTGTGTCATCTGAAGGTTTCAGATCCAGTCACTGTTCTCCACCGGAACGGCTCTCATCAGTTTTGCGTTCTGCGCGACTCAAATGCTCCGTTCTCCACCCAGATATATAGCTATATATAGTCACTGTCACTATAGTAAATGCGGTTGTCAATCCCAAAAACTGGCACTGGGAACGTAGACTTTGACAGCTAGTAAATCTTCTAATCGATCCTGAAAACATAAACATCAACCTGCAAGGACAATACTGAAAAACAAGGTGAAATATTGTGAATAAAATGTGTGTGTGTGTGTGTGTGTGTGTGTGTGTGTGTGTGTGTGTGTGTGTGTGTGTGTGTGTGTGTGTGTGTGTGTGTGTGTGTGTGTGTGTGTGTGTGTGTGTGTGTGTGTGTCTGATCGCTGTGATAGATAAATCTACGTTGTTAACTGTCCTTCCTCACCATAATCTAACCTCTCTTATCTCCTCAACCTCAGACTGTCACACATCACTTAGAAATTCAGGAAGTCTGATGATATTCACAGAAATCCAGCAGAAAGGTCGCAGGTGAGAAGAGTAAGAAGAGTTCTGTGCTCATGTACTTTTGAGAAGTGAGAATACAGCGTTCTGAAAGCTGGAAGATGCACTTTCACAGGCGGTATATGGATGTAGGAAGGCAGTTCAATGTTTGCGTAACATCCTCACTCCTGAGACTCCTTCGTCGGCTCAGTACTTCTCATTCTTTCTAGCCTATAATAATCATCTCTGACAAAGTGGTTGAAAGCTGTAAATTAGTTTATACTCTACCGTTCCAAATTTAGGGTGAGAATGAATGTAATTATTTATTTATGGATATTTAATGGATCAAAAGTGACAGTAAAGACATTTAAATTGTTATAAAATATTCTGTTTCAAATAAAAGCTGTTCATTATAGAATCCAGAAGAACATGCATCACAGTTTCCACAGCAGCACAACTGTACAACATTGATAATAATAAGAGATGTTTCTTGAGCAGCAAATCATCATATTAGAATGATTTCTGAAGGATCATGTGACACTGAAGATGCTGAAAATTCAGTTTTGATCACTGAAATAAATTATATTTTAAAATATTAAAATAGAAACCCTTATTTTAATAGTATTTAACAATATTACAGTTTGTATCTTTAATAACAAATGCAGCCTTGGTGAACATGAGAGACTTCTTTTAAAAACATGAATGTTTTTATGCAGCATGTGTGTGTGTGTGAAGGCGCACTGTCTTCTTTAGTGTTTCCATCTGTTTTTAATGCACAGTTTGGGATATTGCATAAAAAAATGCTGGATGGAAACACCAAGATGCAAATAAATTCTGAAAATGCGCATTAAAAAAACGTATGTGCTCAATTGAGGCGGGTACATTTTGTTATCGAGAAAACATACACAAACTATGATGGAAACACATCTATCAAATAAATTAATTTTTGCGCTTCAAAAAAAGACGTGACTTTGCGTGATGGGACGGCATAACTGGACTAACCAGCATCTGAAATGCTGTTTTGGTCATTTTAAAATGCCTGAGCAAAGTCTGTCATAAAATTATGATTCGGTATAACTGGTTATATAGGATTCGGTATAATTCCCTCCCAGAACTGTCTTACACGACTGCATCCCCAAACAGCCCGGCCGGCATCAGTGCAGCAATGCATTTGGTTTTCGACAAATCCATTTTATTTCCAGTGGAATATTTTTACATGCGCTCTGGAGATATTATCATATGCTTCCGTGTGTGTGTGTGTGTGCGTGTCAGACTTTGATCAGTAAAGTTCCTGGTGACTTGGAGGCAGATGAAACAGTTTTTCCAAATTAGAGCACCCACTCATTCTCTCACTCTTTCTTCTTCTTCTCTGTATTTTATTCTGCCACACATAAACTCTAGGCTTCATTCTTACACTGCTGTTATAAGCTGCAGACATCTGACTAAATAAGATCAGTCGTTAATTGCCAAATCGCATGTTTTTGTGGGGTTTTTTTTAGTCCAGCATTATTCATGCTTTCTTCTTCTCTGCTTTACTGTGCTTCTATCCAGCAGTTCACTTCAGTTTTATAGATGATTTACTGCTAAACAATGCCAGAATGATGGCATTATTGCAGATATACACTCTCAATCAGGTTGTAGTATTATTTATATTCTATTATAGTATGGGGTAGCTTTTAATTTTAAACTTCCAGTTTTCATTTTAATTTCAGTTTAAGTTTTAGTAATTTCATTGTCATTTTTATTAGTTTTGAGGTCTGCAAAGTTTTAAAGATCAACGTGACAAATAAAGTTATTGTCTCCTAAATGAAAGAATTGATTCAGAACTGCTGAAACGAGTCGTCAGTAATTCCAGTCTCACTTCCTGTTATACAACTACGTGACAATGTAACTCATTTGCATAATGCCAGTCTATGGTGTTCATTGGCTGCCCGTGAACAACGTCTACTTTGACCCTCAAACACTGTAGTTGTAGCTGAGACTGGAAGAGTTCGGTTCATGTTGTTCATGTCGAGAAGACGCTGTTTTCAGCGCTGAGAATCCACTGTGATGCACTTCAGAAGAACGAGGACTCGCACTGGAATCGACACGGTAAAACCGACGCCATCGTTACTGTTCGTATCGCTGTTCATCAAGAGCTGAAGAAGAGAGAGACTGAATCTTTGAGAAATGTGGTGATGTACAGTGTATATTATGTGTATATTAAGTGTTTTCTGACCTTGGATGCATGTAAACCTGTGGTAGGAGATCTTTAAAATAGCATATAATCAGGGGCACTTTAAATTCCTCATCTAATGGACTCTTTTCACAGACTGTGATTATGCATTTCCACAGGTATCAACATCGCAAATCTAGTAAAGTTTTTCAGATTATATTTATGATTCTATACTTTGTGTTATATTACCATGGCAGTAAATTACCACACAAAAAAGAAAGAACGCTGCTGTGAGGGTGTTTCTAATACAACGGCTGAGGGAGTGACGGCAAATGTGACATCTTTCTCTCTTCTGACTGCCGCAATCAATCCCTCTATATTTCCCCCTCTTTTGGAAAGTCTTGGAAACGCTATCATGTATTTCTTCTTTTGCTATTGGAGCAAATGGGAATACAAAAATGATATTTGCTGTCATCCTCCCGTTTACCACTATAGGAGTTTAAACAACTATGACGACTTGCACACTTCTAAGAACCCTGGAAATGTGAAAGGGTCCATAATTATATTTTATTTTATATCAGCTGTATTTTAATTACTTAAAACGATTTTAGTTTAATAGTTTTAGTTAACAGTTACAACACTGATGTGTATTTTTCCTCTTCTTCTCTGAACTGCAGGTTTTCTCAGCACAGGAGATCAGTCTGCCAAAGGGAACTATGGTCTTCTGGATCAGATCCAGGCGTTGCGTTGGCTGAACGAGAATATCGGACACTTCGGTGGCGACCCCGAACGCATCACTATCTTTGGCTCTGGGGCCGGAGCGTCGTGTGTGAACCTACTCATCCTGTCCCACCACTCCGAGGGTACGAAAAGACGTGTGTGTGTGTGTGTGCATGTGTGTGCATGCATGTTAATGTTTTAACAGACTAATACTGTGTGTGTGTGTGTGTGTGTGTGTGTGTGTGTGTGTGTGTGTGTGTGTGTGTGTGTGTGTGTGTGTGTGTGTGTGATGGGTAGGTTAAGTCTGTGTGAGTGTGTGTGTGTGATGGGTTGGTTTAGGGGTAGGGTAAGTCTGTGTGAGTGTGTGTGTGTGTGTGTGTGTGTGATGGGTAGGTTTAGAGGTAGGGTAAGTCTGTGTGAGTGTGTGTGTGTGTGTGTGTGTGTGTGTGTGTGTGTGTGTGTGTGTGTGTGTGTGTGTGTGTGTGTGTGTGTGTGTGTGTGTGTGTGTGTGTGTGTGTGTGTGTGTGTGTGTGTGTGTGTGTGTGTGATGGGTAGGTTAAGTCTGTGTGAGTGTGTGTGTGTGATGGGTTGGTTTAGGGGTAGGGTAAGTCTGTGTGAGTGTGTGTGTGTGTGATGGGTAGGTTTAGAGGTAGGGTAAGTCTGTGTGTGTGTGTGTGTGTGTGTGTGTGTGTGTGTGTGTGTGTGTGTGTGTGTGTGTGTGTGTGTGTGTGTGTGTGTGTGTGTGTGCGTGTGTGATGGGTAGGTTAAGTCTGTGAGTGAGTGTGTGTGTGTGATGGGCAGGTTTAGGGGTAGGGTAAGTCTGTCTGTCTGTGTGTGTGTGTGTGTGTGTGTGTGTGTGTGTGTGTGTGTGTGTGTGTGTGTGTGTGTGTGTGTGTGTGTGTGTGTGTGTGTGTGTGCCCTTGTTTATATTACATTGTGGGGACCAAATGGGTAGGTTTAGAGGTAGGGGTAGTATTTGTGTGTGTGTGTGTGTGTGTGTGTGTGTGTGTGTGTGTGTGTGTGTGTGTGTGTGTGTGTGTGTGTGTGTGTGTGTGTGTGTGTGTGTGATGGGTAAGTTTAGGGTACAGTTAGTGTAAGAGGACAGAATATACAGTTTGTACAGTATAAAAACCATTACGTCTATGTAATGTCCCCATGTTAGATAGCTAAGTAAACGTGTGTGTGTGTGTGTGTGTGTGTGTGTGTGTGTGTGTGTGTGTGTGTGTGTGTGTGTGTGTGTGTGTGTGTGTGTGTGTGTGTGTGTGTGTGTGTGTGTGTGTGTGTGTGTGTGTGTGTTGTTACCTCACAAAATGTCTCACCGCCCTGTCCAACTCTGTTCTTTGCAATGCTCGTCAAAAAAGCCCACCTTCACCCACACCATCTTCATCATCATCATCACTGTCATCCTCACCTAACATCAGTCCTCCAGCCCTCATCTGTCAGTCACACCAGGTAAGTCATGACAGTTGTTATCCCTGGAGAAAACAGTCATGCCATCTTAAGCCAACAGAAACAGGGAAGAGATAAACAAATAAAGACAAGCTTTTGTGGGTAAGTGTTAAGATTCCCTTTAAGAGAACAGATAAAGTTCACTGAAGTGGAGCAAAGAAAGAAAGAAATGAACTTTTTTGAGCACCACTTATATAAATATGTAAAGTAAATATGTGTTAGTGTGCCTGTTTGAAGGAGCTGGGTAAAGAGGAAAGCACAGGCGTGTTAGCAGAGAAAAAGCTACAGTAGCTCCGTATTGATTTCCCTGGGAAAGGTAACATGCTCTTCAATAATTAAAAAGACAGAAAGAGAGGAAGGAGGGCAGAACAAGGAGAAGAAGAGCCCTTCGGTAATATGTTTCTACTCTTCTCTTGAGAGAAAGAAAAAGGCTTTGTTTGTTAAGTGTTTGTAAGAGAAAGGGCAACAAGAAAATAATAGATTTACTGTTAACGCAAGATGGAATTTGCACAATGTTTACTCAATAATCACAGAAAAAGGTTGTTTGTGCCAAACCAAGTCTTCATATTCCTTTTTTTTTTTCTTTTCTCTCTGTGTATTTTCTTTGATGCAATTCCAGCTGACACTGTGCTGAGCTCTATTGGAATTGACATCAAAATAATTCCATCCCATTAACAAGCTGGAGATACTGAAAACACAACAGCATTTAAATAACCATACACCATCATATCTCTGTTCAATGAGTTGACATGAAATACTTCTGGAAAATTGACAAGTCCTTCAGTGTGACAAATTAACTCATTTTAAAACTAATTTAACTCTTTCCCTGGCATTCCCCGCAATCCATGTTATTACTGTTATACGGTAGGGGGCGCTATTGCGCATCTTCTGAAAGAGTACTGAATCTCTGGATTAAAACACAGGCGAAGAATAAGCGATAGATTTATGCACATGTAAAATAACGCAATCATCAACATTAAATGGCATATAAATCAAAACGGCCTAATGTTACTGGGGGTGTTGATGAACTCGATCTACTCCATCTGTGTTTTGATCATCGTTCTCAATTCGATTAGGACAGAGACTTTGACAAAAATGCAATTTTCTCAGCTTTTTTGTTCAAAATGTTGCTTATTTATGAAACTTACACACATTAAAGTGTTGATCAAAAGAGAATACAAGCTAGAATAAAACAGGTTTTGTTGTTTGTTTGTTGTTTAAAAGCAGAGGCTCTGTTCTTTCTTTTGATATATGACATCCTTTTAGCATGCCTTTTCTGTAAAGCTGCTTTGAAATGATATGTATTGTGAAAAGTGCTATACTGTACAAATAAATGTGAATTTTATTTAATTGAATGTTCAGATATTCAGACAACTAAATATTCTGGGGGCCTAGAAAGTTGTGTGAAAATGATTTTTAAAAATTCTGGCGCTGGCTGGCAAGGTTTTTTTTCTTCTTTTTTTTTTTATCGCTGGCGGGGAAAGTGTTTAATTACATTTTGCTAATTATAATTAGTTAGCTTCCCGTTTCATGACCCTATATTAATTGTGAGACCACTACATGAGATATTTGTACTATTAAAAATTCACACACCGGAACCGCCAGTTTCAGTACACATATTTTGTTAAAACATTTTACGTTAAAAAAATTAAAAAGTTAATGGACATGCATCAACTATCCTCCATAATATGTAAAGCAGGTTTAATGTGTATCCAGGTTTTGTTGTATGTAGTTAACAGCTTGCTATCGCTCCTCGCACACAGGCCTGTTTCAGAGAGCCATTGCTCAGAGTGGTTCAGCGATCTCCAGCTGGTCCATCAGCTACCAGCCCCTGAAGTACACCAAGATTCTGGCCCGGAAAGTGGGATGCACATATGGGGAGACCGCAGACCTGGTGGACTGTCTCCGCAGGAAAAATTTCAGAGAGTTGGTGGACCAAGACATCCAGCCGGCCCGCTACCATATTGCGTTTGGACCCGTGATGGACGGAGACGTTGTGCCAGACGACCCCGAGATCCTGATGCAGCAGGTGATTTTCAGATCACTCTCACTTGTGTTGGTGGTGGCATTCATTTGGATTCAGCTTAGTTTATCATTACACATTTTCCATGGTGAATCGCCACTTTCCAAGAAAAGGATTAGGTTGTTCAGTTAACCACCCAAACTACCTTTATTTAAACCAGATCTAAGTGAGGCTTTAAACTCAAAATCATATGCTTTTGATATGCATAATTAGGTTATACAGTGATGTCACATATAAAGGTGATTCAATTAAGGCCATTAAAATCTTTAAAAAAAGTGATGTAGATATTTTGATATTTTGTATAAAGGTGATGATGTGATGGTAATGACATTTTTTACTTTTTGCAGAAAGACATGTCAAGCTTATCAGATCAATTAACTTTGAATTCATAAAACTAAATATAAAATGGCCTTTTTACAAATGTAATATATATATATATATATATATATATATATATATATATATATATATATATATATATATATAAAATATGTATTACATTTTAAAAAGGCCATTTTATATTTAGTTATCCACATATAAAAATGTGTGGAATAAACTTTTTTTTTTTTTTTTTTTTTGACGTTAACACCTTTTATAAATGTTTTAAAGTGAGAAATTTAAAAAGTCTATTTAGGCAACAAGCCTCACATAATTTGCATTTGAAATTCTGGCAAATGTAACATTTCAAAATAGGAGTGAGTAATTAACGATACATGATGAAACATTTAAAGCTATTATAATCTACCCTTAAAACTAAGATTTTTTTCATTGTAGGAGATAGACAAGTTCCTCTTAATTGAGTGTGAATATATGGATAAAAGTTTTTTATCCATATATCCATATATATATATATATAAAACATATAAAACACTTTTATCCAAAGCGACTTACAAATGAGGAGAACAGAAGCAGTTAAACTAACAATAGGACGACAATATGTAAGTGCTGTGACCCTTGCCGGTTTAGTCTAACAGTTTATATATATATATATATATATATATATATATATAGAATAGAATAGAATAGAATATTAAATGTTAGTATTACTGGATATTAGTGAGGAAATTGTACTGGTCTTCACTAGTTAAAAAAAAGGCTTATAAATCCACCAAATCATGTTTTATTTAAAGCTGGTGTTTTGCACGTTTCTGTGATGGGAGGGTTTAGGGGTAGGGCTTGGGTTAGGCCATAGTAAATATCATTATCCTGATATAAAATCAATGAAAGTCTGTTCAGTGTCCTCGCTAATATAGTGAAACAATCAGGTATCAGTCTGGAGGTAAAATTCTTTCTCCACTAGGGGGAGTTCTTGAACTACGACCTTCTGATTGGTGTAAATCAAGGCGAGGGTCTGAAGTTTGTGGATGATGGAGGCACTGAGAGTGAAGAGGGGATCTCAGCTGCAGCCTTCGACTACACAATCTCCAACTTTGTGGATAACCTCTATGGATACCCTAAAGGTAGGCTCTTTTCTGAGGTAATATCAAGATATGACTTCATATTAAATTGTGAAAAAACGAATGTTCTGATATAAAACATGAAATTAAAGCCTATAATGAGGGGCAATATAACATTACATTTCTGCTACTGTTGTACTATGTTAACTGCTTCCTCTTGGTTTGGTGCTGTTGTTAACTTGTTCCACCAGAGGGCGATAAAAGACAAGCAATGACCATATTTTATGTGACATGCGTGTCAAATGGAAGATTTTATGCCTGGTATTTAAAGTTCCTTTGGATGTGACATATATTTTAAATAACATGCATTCATTGACATGACATGTTTCCCTATATTCTACTTTATTCCTGTCTGCCCCCAGGCAGTATTTTCTTGTCTGCTTTTTCTTCACTGTAATTACTCTCTGTGTTTTTGTAGGTAAAGACATCCTGAGGGAGACTATTAAGTTCATGTACACAGACTGGGCGGACCGAGACAATGGAGAAATGCGGCGCAAGACTCTCCTGGCATTATTCACTGATCACCAGTGGGTGGCGCCAGCCATCGCTACTGCCAAACTCCACGCGGACTATCAGTCTCCCGTGTACTTCTACACGTTCTACCACCACTGCCAGACCGAGACCCGACCCGAGTGGGCAGACGCGGCTCACGGAGACGAGATACCGTACGTGTTCGGCGTGCCCATGATCGGAGCAACTGACCTCTTCCCTTGCAACTTTTCCAAGAATGATGTCATGCTTAGTGCTGTGGTCATGACCTACTGGACCAACTTTGCCAAGACCGGGTGGGTTTCTATCTGCCTATCTGTCTGTATGGCTGTGTTTCTGTCCATCTTTCTGTCTATCTAGCTATCTGTCTGTCTGTCTGTCTGTCTATCCATCTATCTATCTGTCTGTCTGTCTGACTGTCTGTCTGTCTATCCATCTATCTGTCTGTCTGTCTATCATCTATCTGTCTGTCTGTCCGTCTATCTATATATCTGTCTGTCTGTCTGCCTGTCTGTCTGTCTATCCATCTATCTATCTATCTGTCTGTCTGTCTGTCTGACTGTCTGTCTGTCTATCCATCTATCTGTCTGTCTATCATCTATCTGTCTGTCTGTCTGTCTATCCATCTATCTATCTGTCTGTCTGTCTGTCTGACTGTCTGTCTGTCTATCCATCTATCTGTCTGTCTATCATCTATATGTATATCTGTCTGTCTATCATCTATCATTCTGTCTGTCTGTCTGTCTGTCTATCCATCTGTCTGTCTATCCATCTATCTGTCTGTCTGGCTGTCTGTCTGTCTATCCATCTATCTGTCTGTCTGTCTATCTATCCATCTATCTGTCTGTCTATCATCTATCTGTCTATCTGTCTGTCTATCCATCTATCTATCTGTCTGTCTGTCTATCCATCTGTCTGTCTATCCATCTATCTATCTGTCTGTCTATCTGTCTGTCTATCCATCTGTCTGTCTGACTGTCTGTCTATCCATCTATCTATCTATCTGTCTGTCTGACTGTCTGTCTGTCTATCCATCTATCTGTCTGTCTATCTATCTATCCATCTATCTGTCTGTCTATCATCTATCTGTCTGTCTATCCATCTATCTATCTGTCTGTCTGTCTGTCTATCCATCTGTCTGTCTATCTGTCTTTCTATCCATCTATCTATCTGTCTGTCTGTCTGTCTATCCAACTGTCTGTCTATCTGTCTGTCTATCCATCTATCTATCTATCTGTCTGTCTGACTGTCTGTCTGTCTATCCATCTATTTGTCTGTCTGTCTGTCTATCTATCCATCTATCTGTCTGTCTATCATCTATCTGTCTATCTGTCTGTCTATCCATCTATCTGTCTGTCTGTCTATCCATCTGTCTGTCTATCTGTCTGTCTATCCATCTATCTATCTATCTGTCTGTCTGACTGTCTCTCTATCCATCTATCTGTCTGTCTGTCTGTCTATCTATCTATCCATCTATCTGTCTGTCTATCATCTATCTGTCTATCTGTCTGTCTATCCATCTATCTATCTGTCTGTCTGTCTATCCATCTATCCATTTGTCTGTCTATCCATCTATCTATCTGTCTGTCTGTCTATCCATCTATCTATCTGTCTGTCTGTCTGTCTGTCTGTCTGTCTGACTGTCTGTCTGTCTGTCTATCCATCTATCTGTCTGTCTATCTATCTATCCATCTATCTGTCTGTCTATCATCTATCTGTCTGTCTGTCTGTCTATCCATCTATCTATCTATCTGTCTATCTATCTATCTATCTGTCTGTCTGTCTGTCTGTCTGTCTGACTATCTGTCTGTCTATCCATCTATCTGTCTGTCTATCTATCCATCTATCTGTCTGTCTATCATCTATCTGTCTATCTGTCTGTCTATCCATCTATCTATCTGTCTGTCTGTCTATCCATCTATCCATCTGTCTGTCTATCCATCTATCTATCTGTCTGTCTATCCATCTGTCTGTCTGACTGTCTGTCTATCCATCTATCTGTCTGTCTGTCTATCCATCTATCTGTCTGTCTGACTGTCTGTCTGTCTATCCATCTATCTGTCTGTCTATCTATCTATCCATCTATCTGTCTGTCTATCATCTATCTGTCTGTCTGTCTGTCTATCCATCTATCTATCTGTCTGTCTGTCTGTCTGTCTATCCATCTGTCTGTCTGTCTATCTGTCTGTCTATCCATCTATCTGTCTGTCTGACTGTCTGTCTGTCTATCCATCTATCTGTCTGTCTGTCTATCTATCCATCTATCTGTCTGTCTATCATCTATCTGTCTATCTGTCTGTCTATCCATCTGTCTGTCTGTCTGTCTGTCTGTCTGTCTGTCTATCCATCTGTCTGTCTATCTGTCTTTCTATCCATCTATCTATCTGTCTGTCTGACTGTCTCTCTATCCATCTATCTGTCTGTCTGTCTATCTATCCATCTATCTGTCTGTCTATCATCTATCTGTCTATCTGTCTGTCTATCCATCTATCTATCTATCTGTCTGTCTGTCTATCCATCTGTCTGTCTATCCATCTATCTATCTGTCTGTCTATCTGTCTGTCTATCCATCTGTCTGTCTGACTGTCTGTCTATCCATCTATCTATCTGTCTGTCTGTCTGTCTGTCTGACTGTCTGTCTGTCTATCCACTTATCTGTCTGTCTATCTATCTATCCATCTATCTGTCTGTCTATCATCTATCTGTCTGTCTATCCATCTATCTATCTGTCTGTCTATCTGTCTGTCTATCCATCTGTCTGTCTGACTGTTTGTCTATCCATCTATCTGTCTGTCTGTCTATCCATCTATCTGTCTGTCTGTCTGTCTGTCTGTCCATCTATCCATCTGTCTGTCTGTCTATCCATCTATCTGTCTGTCTGTGTTTGTCTGTCTATCTGTCTGTCTGTGTGTGTCTGTGTGTGTGTGTGTGTGTGTGTGTGTGTGTCTGTCTGTCTGTCTGTCTGTCTGTCTGTCTGTCTGTCTGTTTGTTTCTAGCTGTCTTAATTTTGCCATTTTGTCATAAAGACCTGTGCCACTCATTCAAGCAGAACCTGCAGACTTTTAAGCGAATTGCACCAGATCGTATAGATGTTTATCAGCTTATCGCCCTAAATCAAATTCCAATTATCTATCCAGTTATAAAATTGCAATTTGAAAGCGTTTTGAGAATTTCAAAAGCATTTACAATTTGGCTCTGAATGTCTCACATCCTCGGTGTGTAATACATTAAAATACCCTTTTGACAAAAGATATCTCTTGTCTCTAGGGATCCCAACTTGCCTGTTCCTCAGGACACCAAGTTCATCCACACCAAGCCCAACCGCTTTGAGGAAGTGATCTGGACCAAGTTCAACTCTAAAGACAAGCAGTATCTGCACATTGGCCTGAAGCCTCGCATCCGGGACAACTACCGAGCAAATAAGGTTGCCTTCTGGCTGGAACTGGTTCCTCACCTCCACAACCTTCACGAGGAGGTCTTCAGCACCGCCACAACCCGACTCCCTCCGGGTACCGCCCGTACCCCACACTGGAAGGGTACGGGACCCCGTACAACACGCCATCCCATCCCAACCTTCCCTTCAGAGCCGGACGCCGATAGTTCAGAGCCGCCTCGATTCCCTCCCTTCCCGAGCGACACCCGGGATTACTCGACAGAACTGAGCGTGACGGTCGCCGTCGGTGCGTCGCTCCTCTTCCTCAACATCCTCGCCTTCGCCGCGCTTTACTACAAACGTGACAAACGGCACGAGATGCGACGGCACCGGTTGTCTCCGCAACGAGGCGTTCCCTCTAATGACTTGGCACACAGCCAGGAGGAAGAGATCATGTCCTTGCAAATGAAGCACTCGGAGCACGACTCCCACCACGACATGGAGCCATTGCGACCGCATGATATTTTACGTCCCGCGTGCCCTCCCGACTACACGCTGGCGCTGAGGCGGGCGCCCGACGATGTCCCGCTCATGACCCCTAACACTATCACCATGATTCCTAGCACCATCACCGGCATGCAACCGCTCCATGCCTTCAACACCTTCCCCACAACCACCGGGCACAACAACACCTTACCCCACCCTCACTCCACCACACGTGTATAGTAGCGCCACCGAACGAGAGGACTAGCTCTCATTCGTATCCAGTTTTCTCTCTCTGTCCCCCTTTTCAAGATCCTGAACTTCAGATGCTCTCGGAAACGCTGCCAAGAACGGCGACAGCGAATCCTGTTGGCGTTCTTATAGACTAAATCAACGGTTTGGTAGAAGTTGTACACACTAGAGCAGCTCTGTTTATAGACTCTACGGTGAGCAACAGATTCGGCCGGCCGTGACAAGCCATCGGCCTCGTACTCGATTCAACTTGCTGTTTGTTTTTCCACAATGTCCTTAAAAAGGAGGGGCGTCGATGACTGACTAAGCTGATCTGATGTCACGAGGGGAAATGATGAATCATTTTCCCACTAAATTGGCAGAGTGCAGATTTCATCCATCCTTTTCTTTTTACCATCCTTCTTTGTTATTCCATTACCAGCGAAACGCTCTGTCCGAATGTGATCTGTGTCCTCGGATTATGTTTTACATGAATCGTAGGGGCATTCGATAAGACAGAAGCTGGATATGTTGTGTTTACCTGCAGTCTTGTGTCAAGTATTAAATCATACCTTGTAACAAGAGACACAGGGAATGAGAGAAAATCACAGCGTCTGACAGACGCAAAAACAACAAGTGCCAACCTACTCTCTTTTTCTCTCGCTCTGCCCTGTCATTGTATCACACATATTTGATTTGGCAACGTGTTGTTTCTTAGGAAGATTTTTTGTATGTATAAATATAAAGACAAATATATAAAAGAATGATATAAATATATATTTACATGGATTGCTATGGGGGATCTATGCATGACATATTTTAAAGCACCAAGAAGGACACTGAGCTGTAAACTCCCACAGCATTTTGCTTATTTGCATTTTTTTTTTAACTTTGCTTGCTTAAAATGGTTGCAGAAACTTCTCCCCAGTGGTGTTTTCATCAGCATTACTCAAACTGTTACGTCCTCCTCAGTCTGACCACTCTATAGGACACATCCAGAAAGAGATCTATTGGCAATATTCTTTCAAATGGTTTTATATATATATAGTATATATACTATATATATATAGTTGTTGGTGCTATTATTTGACCATCAACCTTGTAGTGCTCTAAGAGACATCTGTGATGGTCCGGACTGTTGCATAAATACTGCAAATGGCGAATGCATATGTAGCTTTGCATCTCTTTCATGGGCCTGTGACCAATATTCAGCTTTTATTAATATTATTTTTCTCAGAGACAAATACAAATGATGGCCTCAGCTCATCTCTCTCTCTCTGTCTCGGCCTCTCTTGTTCTATCTCTTTTGGTTCTACATCATTTGGTATTTGACAACCCAGTTTAATCAGCATCTTTTTTGTGCATTGGTGTGTACACACATGAAGAGTGTTTTCTTGCCAATATGTCTCTTGCCAGGTGCCCTGTACATTTGTGTTAATGTAAATGTGTGAGATAAAGAGTATATGTGACAGAGGCCCTGTTTACACTTGATAATAAGATCGATCGGATCACAGGTAGACGAGAGAGACACATTCCCGTTTACTGGTGTTTTAATCCGACTCTTTTGTCCATTTTCAACCACTTCTGTCCTGATTTCTTCGAGGGGAGGGTCTATGGGCGGGTAAATGTATAGGCTTTTTCAGATCTTTCGATCTAATGGACAAAATAAGCTCACACTATTAACATATGAACGCACTCGGAGACGACGGAAAAACACACGGAGAGCATCAGCTTTAGTTTTTGTTCTGACAGACACAAGATCAGCCGAACGCTGTGAGTGTGTGTTAGATATCAGGAATGGAGAGAGAACATTGTGCTTGGTACGTTTTTCATCTCTAAACCAAACTTGGGTCTTCAGCCGACAAAGTTTAAATCCCGTCTGTCTAGAGCTCTTCACATAATGTTACTCATGAGGTCAGTAGACGGAGAGTAGACGGTCTTTTGTGGCTGTTTGAACACATTCGACCACATGAGTGTTTACACTACGAAAGCTATCCGGTCAAATGTGTTTTTAAATTCCTCTGGAAGTGGTGGAAGGTGGACAAGCTGAAAACGTTTTAGACCCCATTTACACCTGTATTTAGCGTCATCCAATTGTGATCCGATCGGCCAAAACGCATCGTAATACCAGGTGTAAACAGGGTCAGAAAGGCACAAAGAAAGAGAAAGCTTCAATCTTCATAACACAAAAATCAGATCTGTGGCCCTCTGTCATTCCTTCATGAAAACCTACCTGGCTTTAGGCCATTTACATACAAAACAGTTGTATGTTGTGCTATAGGAAGAGGCTAGAAGCACCTCATAATATCAGTTTGGTGTGTTTACCCACATCTCTACATATCACACATCTGTCTGCACTGCAGTGCACACTTGACCTTTTTGGTTATGACAAGCACAGCAAATAGAGCAAATGATTTCATGTTCAGGTTAAAGAACGAATGGCTCAGAATCACTGCGGGATTAACACGATCACTTCTCTTCTGTTCATGCCTTGTTAGTCTTACTTTTCTGCCACTGCTGTCTGTGTCACGGGAGGATGACGGTTTGTCTCATTGTTGGCTCAGTGTGTCGAGTCTGAGAGGCTCACAATATTTCTCTCAGCCAAACACAGGACCATCATCAGAGCAAGAACTAATGCCAGTATGCCGTACTAAAACATGAACAGACTCAAGCTGAGGGAGCATACTGGAGGTTTAGTGTGTCATAAAAACAGGACTTTATTCTGTGTTGTGGACTAACAGCCCAATGGACGACAGCAACGACTGGACACTAAACTACGGGAGACTGTAACAAGCTTGGGTTGTTACTGGGAGTCTAGACTGGACCTGTGGATATGTACCATCTGTGGACTTTTGTGTGGTTGTAGTTATATCTAAACTCCATTTTAAACAAACTATGAGGAGTTGACTAGAGCTGCGTACAAAACAACCTCAATTCTAATAATCAATACTGTTTTAAGAGATGAGTTGAGACTCTTGTTATTTTTCTTGTTTGGTTTTGTACGCTCAACCACTAGAGTGTGATGTTGTGGTACATCCAGAATAAAGACTCTACATCCATTACGAGCCATTCATTGGGTCTTCAGTAGGCGTACAGTGAGAGGAGGATAATAGAATTTAACTGTACATTTTTAAGTGTGAGAACAAATCAACTGAAAATATTTGTAAATATTCAGTTACTTGTTTGTTTAATGTTTTTCCCCCCTTTGTTTTTTTTTTTTTTTGTTTTTTCTGGTCGAATGAAATATAAGATACTTTGTGACCAGGACAACAGGTGCAAGTTGTAATTCAGCCACCAGCAAAATTGATGAATCCCATTCGTTGGAGGATAAATTCACTTTCTGCTGCTTCATTTAGTTTTGGGATTTGTGGATAGAGGTGATTTATTGCTCTTGTATTTGAGCATAGAGATGGTGTGTATCATGTAGCATATCAATGTCACTCATATTTCTGCACAAGTATGACCAGCTGTTCATTTCAGATAGAAATCTTTAATATGGAGATATGGACTGGAAGCACTGGAAACCCTGGTGGTTTGAGAAGTATTTCATCTGCCATGAAATTGTTGTAGCATTACATTCTTACCAAAATGCAACCAGGACTTCATTAAATATCTAAAAGAGGTCAAAAATATTATTTTGTGATCACATTTTACTACACTTAAGTATATACTATTGTTAATGAATTAAGCATCTAGTAAATGAATGCCAAAATAAAGATGGCATAAAGAGCGCAAGAGGGTCTCAATATGTCAAGCCTGGTGGTTTAAAGATTACTGAATAAATGAAGCACATGTTATTTCTCTAACAAAATAAACATTTTACTGGGTCCTAGAGCAAATTTACACCTGTTGCCCTGTTTTACTATATGTTCAGAATCAGAACGCCACACTTGATGAAGAATAAACATGTTAATAATGGGTTTTAAAAAAAGAAAAGGTAAAAATATATAAATAAGGTGATGATATTTCTCTTTATTTAGAAGTTATTACACACTGTATGCTGTGACTCTGATCTGGGGAACATTAAAGAAATTCATAGCCAGACATCAGACTCTGTTTCCTTTTAATCAAATTACTAATCATCTAAATGACTCATTTAATTGGAAGTAGTGCGTTAATTTACTGCATTAAATTGCTGTACTTGAAGTGTAATTTCCAACAGCAACCTTGATGGACAACAGAATGGTCAGGAGATCAACATGTCCGGCTATTCTCCACCCATCACTGGTGATTCGTTTGTGTGGCAAGTGCAAATTAGAAGCAAGGTTGATGGAGAAGAGTTGTTATGAAAGAAAAATTGAGAGTTGATGGAGTTTATTATAAAGTGTTGAATAATAATTCAAGAAATTCATAACCAGACATATAAAACTTGTTTAATCAAAAAAAAAAAATCTATTTACTGTTAATTGGCATGTATTACATGTGATTATAGATGCACAGAATTCTAGATCATTTTTGGCTTGGAATAGACATTCTGAGCAAAAATGTTTATTTCAGTGATTTAAGAAACCTTAACACTAGGCCACTAAACAAATAACATGTAATTTACTAGAGGTTCTGTGTCTATTTAAAGTTTATGAATATAAATTTGACATAAAATATTGAATAATACATAATTCTAAGATAGCATCCCACGCCTGCTTAAAAACATTATAAACGAATTAGTTGAATGAATGATTCAATGACTCTTTCATTAAAAAACATCAGGTGCATGCCAATTCACATACTTAAAGAGGTCATAACCTGCAATTTTCACTTTTCCACGAGAATCAATGTATGTTATGATCGACTAACGATTATACACTGGCCGGGAAGCCGATATTTAAAAGTGAAGCGTTTGTTTACCTCAGGGTAAATAAACCAGCGCGCGTGCACGCGCACTCAAATACGAGATTTTGATTTCAGCTCCCTCTTGACATCATGAGGTAGTAGGATATACCATATATGGACACCGCAGCAGGAAGCCCGCCCTCCCCCTCTCCCCCTCCCCCTCCCCCTCCCCCTCCCCCTCTCCCCCTCCCCCTCCCCCTCTCCCCCTCCCCCTCTCCCCCTCCCCCCCTCCCCCTCTCCCCCCCTCCCCCTCTCCCCCCCTCCCCCTCTCCCCCTCTCCCCCTCTCCCCTTCTCCCCCTCTCCCCCTCTCCCCCTCTCCCCCTTCCCCTCTCCCTCTCCCCCTTCCCCTCTCCCTCTCCCCCTCTCCCCCTCTCCCCTCTCCCCTCTCCCCTCTCCCCTCTCCCCTCTCCCCTCTCCCCTCTCCCCCTTCCCCTCTCCCCTCTCCCCCTTCCCCTCTCCCCTCTCCCCCTTCCCCTCTCCCCCTCATATTCAGTTCAGTCGAGAAAGATGGAGAAACCGAGTGCACACCGGACTTGCTCTGTGGTTGATTGCCATAAAAAAACATGTAAATGTGTTTTATCTCCCAAAATCAGACGAAACTATCAGGGACCAGTGGATGAAATTCATTTTTAATGACGCTGTCCCAACAACCCTTTCAACTGGCGTATCGGTAGGTGTGTGCGCTAAACCTTGAATGTCTAAATAACAACGTGAAACAAGGCAAAAACAACATGATAGTAAACGTCTCATCTCAATAACCACTGTAAGCTGATAAAATAAGTAGACTACATCTCCGTTAATGTAATCGACATTAAATAAAAGGTAAACCTATGTGGGAGAAAATAGCAACAAACGTTTTAGCTCGTTACTGATGTTAAGGGATGTCTCAGTCAAAATGATTGTCTTTACCATTCAGAGACATCTTGATGTAGACGTATGTCACATGTCTGTCCTGTCTTGTGCTGCACTTGGGTGTTTGTTGTTTTGTGCCATGTGCTTGTGTCTATTGTCTAGCCCCTCCCATCTTGTTATCTGATTATTGGTTAATTTGTCCCACCTGTCTGTCTCGTTACCCTCCTTTGTTTCCGGACCACCGGAACACCTCCTCCGATCTGATCACCGTCTGACATGGTGCTCTCCTCCTCCAAAGTCCTTTGAGCACATCTGGAGAAATACTCAAATAGGGAAATGGAATTTCCCCTATCCTCCTCTGGAGAAAAAAATCTCGCTCCGCTGAATCCACATTAGGGCTGGTTCGTTCTGTCACGGAACACTAAACGAAAGACGAGGATTCAAGTGCAGAGGAGATTTAATAAACAAACACAGACGAAATACAAAAACTCAGAACTCAGGTATCCAACAGACAGGACCATCGAGGACAGGTAACTCAGACAACAAACCAGCACAAGACTACAATCACAAGGAGGCTAAATAGGGGAACAAACAAAGGAGGGTAACGAGACAGACAGGTGGGACAAATTAACCAATAATCAGATAACAAGATGGGAGGGGCTAGACAATAGACACGAGCACATGGCACAAAACAACAAACACCCAAGTGCAGCACAAGACAGGACAGACATGTGACAGACGTCCATCCAACAACTCTACATCTTCCCTTTCCAGCTCTGGTTCAGAGTCCGGCTCAAACATGTACGGTTGAATCCCGTAGGTCGCGGCCGGGTCGGGTTCATTCAGTTTGTAATGAATAATGATGCTGAAGTTACCTGCGTGTCAACCCCCCTCCTTCCTTCAACCAATCAACGCGCCCCTCATTTGCATTATTAAAATGAGCTTCCACGACAGCCAAAACATCGCATTGATCTCGCGAGACAATAATGCCTTCAGAAATAAGGGTAAAAGTAGGTCTGTGTTTA
Source organism: Squalius cephalus (assembly GCF_949319135.1). Lineage (NCBI taxonomy): Eukaryota > Metazoa > Chordata > Actinopteri > Cypriniformes > Leuciscidae > Squalius > Squalius cephalus. The sequence continues at coordinate 9,240,262 of NC_137124.1, forward strand.
TTTTTTTTCCACTTTTCTTTTTTAGAAGGGCCTGAAAGACTATAATACAGCAGTAGGTATCCAATGTAATACTAGGTTATGACTCCTTTAAGGACTATTCTATGCTGTTTTGTAGTATAAATAGTGTGAGTAGTGTGTGTCGCAGCTTTAATTACGTAGCGGAGGGGGAGGGGATATCAGACTTCCATGTTGAATGACAAAATAACTTTATATAGTTCATTCACTACACGGTTGAGTACACATTGTATATGTAGTATATAAGTGCATAATGTACAGTGCTTCATTTGTTGACCCAACTTCAGTGTTTTAAAAAAAACGGTTGAATGAAGACTCATAAACAGAGTCACTTGTCGCCACCTACTGGCGTAATGATGTAACCTGCAGAAAGAGTTCCTGAAAAATCTGACTTTATGTCATCACTTTTGGAACACTGCACTGCTCAGCCAATCAAGATTAGAATTAATTTAATCTTTATCTTTAATAAGATTGGTAAGTGATTCGCGGCCATGTCTACACCAAGCGGCAACCTTCCGGTCTCTCTCTTGAATCCAACACGGAAGAGACTTAAACTGCAATTCATCGACTGGCCACTAGAGACCGGCTGCAAAAGAGAGTCAATCCCATAGACCCCCATGTTAAAATGCCCAACTTTACAGCAGAAAAAAAAATGTTTACAGCCTGGTACAAAAAGTGGTTTGGGTCTATATATCTTATTTTGCCCTTCATGACAACTGTGAGGGGGGTGAAGTTTTTTATAACTCATCCATTTAAATTATATTAAGCATTAAACTTCTGCATAATTAAGGGCGTGGCCACTTGAGTGACAGGTGGATTGCCACGCCAGTGATCTTTGATGTCACTGCTAGCTGTTTGTCTGCTGTCTGTTAGCATCACGTGTGTGTGTGACGTGCAGCCAAGATGGCGACAGCCGGCTCCGCCCACTGGGCTTCAAAAATCTGAAATTTGACGTCACAGACACTACATCCATTTTTTTTTTAAAAATTTTTAGTCTATGGTTTACACTAAAATGCAGCGTAGGAAATAAAAAATAAAACACTAGCACCTCTGTCAATGGTTGTTAAGAAAGAGATGAGAATTGGGTACGTTTACATGACAACAATGTACTAAAACTGACGTCACTGTTTTCACAAATTCACATTTTTGTAGTTTACACGGATACAAAAACGATATCGTTTTCAAAAACTTGCACTTTCAAAACGGTTTTCTATAGTTTTGTACTGTATTGTGCATTAATCTGTCCCTGGATCGTAGGCTACATGTCTAAGACCAGGAATGTGTCTCCCTTGTCTACTTGTGATCCGATCGACCAAAACGCATCTTAATAGCAGGTGTAAACAGGGCCAAAGAGTAAATAAACCTACAGTTACTAAATCATTGTCATTTAAATTCAAGTTTATTTGTATGGCACTTTTCACAATACAAATTGTTTCAAAGCAACTTACAGAAAATGTCATTTAGGAGTAAAAACGTCCGGATCTTTCAACAATTAATCGTGTAGCTCTATAGGCTGCATTTGATAAAACACATTTGCTAAAATCACATTTGCATTTACATTTATTTATTTAGCAAGCACTTTATTCCAAAGCAGAGGTTTGTTTAACTGGTTACATTAAGTAGTAAACAACAGTACATTAATATCAATACCTACATATTTAAAACATTTTTTTTTTATTGTTTTAGAATTCTTCACATAAAAGTATTCATGCAGTATATTTTCTGTTGCAGACTGATCTCATGTTGCATAATCCCATTCCCAAGTGCAAGCAGTATTAATGGTTACTGGAAGTCAGCTGAAACCTTTTGCAAGTATAAAATGGTGTTATTCTATCACTAAGCAGTCGTGTGAGAGTGCTGCCAAAATGCTGAATCAATAATTGTAAAATGGGACAATTGTTTATTTGATGCTAAAAGACTCTTTTAAACTGTTCTCTGCTTGTTGCTTTGTGATAGATTTCCACATGATGGGTACATCAGCAGGGCGAGCATTGTACTCTTCAGCAAACTTAGTGTTGAACCGGGCCATCACATATTTCCAGTAATCTGAGGCCTGTATGCTAGCATCTGCTGGGATGTGCCAGTCAGGAAAGATTTCTCTGTATCTTTTGTAAGGATGAGCGATATAATTAGTCTGAAAACACTTAAACTCTGTTTCACTGTGGACATTTGTTGAGCAGATGTTAGCCACTAATTTTTCATTATTTTCATATCTGTATCGACCGAGTCCCTGTGGTCTGTGTACTGAAGCACAGTGTTCAGTGTGAGCTTCTCCACCAGCCTCACATGGAGCACTGCAAAATGGACACTGTTTCCCACATCCAAACACTCTCTTGAAGAGCTCATTCTGGGGTTTAATCTTGAGTTTGCAGAGTTTGCCCTGTATGTCGACTTTCTTCAGATGTTCCTTCAGTGTCTGTTCCATCTCCTCTACAGATTTGGTTAGCCAGTCAGCAAATGGCTCTTGAGATGCGTTGTTTAGGACCATCACTGTTTCTAGAGCATCTTTGGGAATTATTAGCTTTTGTTCAAGCTTCTTGCATATGCAATGTATGAATCCTTTGATACCATCTTCACATGTCTCATTCTGTGCCATTTTGACAGCTTCTAATATCTCCTTAATGATTCCTCTAAGGTGACCTTCCTCCAACTCAAACACTTCATGTCCGTTTGAAAACTGTTTGGTGATTTGATCTAATATCCAGCCCTTAACAAAACGCTCATATGAGCTGATGTATTTTACATACTGTTCAAACTTATCTTCATTCACAAGTTCCTTTAAGAGTGAGTACTGAAAAAATGCACGAGTGCTGAACTGAAATGCATTTTTACCCTGAAGCATTTTGTCAACGATGTCTGGACCCAAGGAGCTGTAGATGAATGTCTCAACTGCAGGCATCAAGCACAGTTTAGTGAATTCTTCTGCCTTTCTCTGGCACTGATCGCGATCATGAAACAGGTCCTTGAAATCATTGCGATATTTGTCTTTAAACTGATCAAGGCATCTGCGTGGGTCATTCTCCTTTATGAAACACTCATGCATGTGTTGAAATTCTCTTGCAGAAAACCCACAAATGTACAATTTCAGGGACAGTTCAAATTCCTCTGAAACCCTTGTATTCTTGTTGGACATTAATCTGTCATCAATTATGTGTAGGATCTCCTGGATGTAGGTGTCATGGTAATCTGAATGCTGTGAAGTTGTGTCCAGGACAAACTGAGAGCATGTCTGAATGATATTATCTGCTAAATTTTGTAGGTCCATTGCAGAGTTGTCATTGAACATACGTTTAATCCACCTTTTGCACCAGATTTCTTTAGTGATTTTGAACACTCCTGTTCCACAATTCACCAGGTTTTCTCTCATTAATTGCTCTGCAACATAACTGCCTTTCTGTTTCATGTTTTCTCGAAGTTGTCTGAAAACATAATCGAATATATTTTTTTTCTTCAGTCCAGTAAATGACAGCTCATTTATGGTGTCCTGCCATATTTGTTCAAAGAATCCATCAAGCTCTTTGTCAGTCGTTTGTGCATCACTCTTTGAGCGGTTGTTTTTGCGTAACTCCTCCAGTAGACCCAGCACTTTTTTCTCCATTGTGTCAGTGAATGTTTTCTTGATGTTGTCCAGATTATTCATTCCTCTCCTAATGTCCACCATTGTCCCAAGCTGCGTCAGCAAAGAGCTCTCAATTTCTCTCCTGAGACATTTTATGCTGCTCACAAAATCTTCTTTGTACTTTTCCACAAGGTAGACATGACCCTCTGTTTGTTCAAAGTATTTGGACAGATTTTCCATTGTGGTCTTTTCCAAGGTGTCAAGCTTTGTGACAGCTTCTTGTTTCAGTTTGCATAAAAGATCTTTCAGATCTGATTTGTCTGATTTCAGTTTGAATGTCTCGAAATTTGACACTCTGGTTTCAGCTTGAGTTGACCAAGAGTGCATATGCTTCTTGAAAGACCATTCCCATTTGTGGAATTCTGTGCACAGTCTCATGTATGCATCAGCCACCAAGCTGTTCCTGAAGCTAAATATGAAGTTTTCATATTTGACTGCATTCCATAAGCTTTTTGTCCACTCCAAAAATTCTGTTATGTTGTTTCCAGATGTTTTGTTTTTGCATTTTCCAATTACTTCCATCATGTTCTTTTTAAGGTCATAGACAGCCTCGGAGTAGCCAGCGTTCACTGGTGCCATTGGAGGATTTCCATGCCAGAGCCCAGGGATATACCAGTTGCAAGTCTCTGGATCATACTCAATCACATCACTGAACTTTTTATACTCCTCCTTGTTCTCCATTTTAGCTGCCGCTTCTGTCATCTCATTCAGCTGCTCCAGCAGAAGCTTTCGATCTCGCATGTTCTTGTCATGGGCTGATACATCTGCAACATTTTGGTGGACGAACAGACACTTGGGTTTTTTACCTATTTCCTTCATTCTGATGAAAGCATGGACTACAATCTGCAAAATGTCCTTCATCTCTGTGGAATTCTCCATTGCGATGTTGATGATTGTGATATCACTCAATCCAACAACAAGTGTGGCTAATTCATTGTCATGCTCATGACTATCATCTAGTTTTGCCAGTTCAGGTGATTTCAGACCTTCAGTGTCAATTATCACTAAATAATCACAGCCAAGTTCTTTCTTGATGTCCTCTTTGACTTTGATCAGCTGCATAAAAGCTCCTCTGGTGCATCTTCCACTGCTGACGGCAAACTGAACTCCAAACATGGTGTTCAGCAAGGTGGACTTCCCTGTGCTCTGGACTCCTAAAACTGTGACTACCAAGATTTTATTGTTGGGCTGCACCGAAGAGTTCAGATACAGAAGCACATCACTCACCCATCTGAGAGGAATATTTGATGCATCTCCATCAACCAGTTCCAGAGGAAAGCCATCCAACATCAGCTCAGCACATAGCCGAGGTAAGTGTAGCATTTGTTTACGGGATTCTACGTTTTCTGGAAGTGACACTGCGGCTTCATAGAGTTGGCCCATTTCACGCAGAAAGTGCTCTATTCCTAAAGAACTGTTAGAGATCTGTTGGTCAAGCTGTGCGATTTCCTCTTTGTTTTCTGAAAATTTCTGACACTTTTCTTTGTACTGCTCACGGAGGCTTGAGAGGCTTTTTCGCGAGAGATTGTCGAGGTTCATCCGCATCCACTTCAAGAAGTAAGGCCTCTCCTGGCTCGAACTTAGTGCACTAACAAAGCAGGACATTGCCTCTGAGATGTCATATTTACTTTGTTGTTTCCTGAGTTCAGTTTTTTTAATCTGGAGATCACTCTTGTATGTCTCTATGTTTTGATTACCAGCTTTCCGGAGTCTGCATTCCTCTTTTTCCAGTTTTGCTAAATCTTTCCAGATTTGACCTTGAAGGGGGAGCTGATCTTTCTTGAACTGCAGTGTTTCCTGTATATTTGTTGTTAAGACATGTGCATTATTTTTTGCTTTCTGGCAATCTTGAATGTCTTCATCAACTTGAATTCCGAGTTCATGTGCTATAGTGTCCATTTCCTCCAGACAAGCTTTTTTGCCATGATTATTAATTATGTGATTTACTACAGAATGCAGATTTTTGACAAAATTTGCATCGTTTTGATTGTTCTTCAGAATGATGTTGTTTTTCTTCAAACTCATTTCAGATGCGGTCCTTTTCAGCTGATCCACATTGAATGCTTTACTTTGCACATTGCCCACTAAAAAAAACTGTGCTTTAGCATGTTGGTTGGTAAGTAACTTGTAGTTTGTGTCCAGATTGTCAAAGAACACAAAAACTGCAGTGGAGGTCTGGCATAAGAAAGAGTACTGTGTTTCAAAGGTCCTGATGTCACCTCTCAAGTTTGCAACAGCCACAGGTTCAGGAAAAACATCAATGTTTTTGTTTCCACAAGGTAGATACCAACCCATCTCCACTAATCCATTTGATATCTTTCTTGGAACGTCTCCGCAGTCCATGTCATGATGTACAAAAGTGTCATGATATTGTTGGGGATTGCTGAGCAATTTGTTTAAGATCTGAGATTTAGAAATGCTGCAGACACCAAGTCTAACAAAGGACACTAGGGGGAACTCAGAGTGAACAATTCTGTCCTCCACAAAACCTTTTGAGTCTGACAAGGAATGAGGTCTAAATTTTTTCACAATATCTCTCATGGCCCAAAGCATGTACATGCACTGTTGTGTGTCACACTTTGGAAGAAGTAAAGGAACAGAGAACTGACACATTGACATTTTCGAGACCATTTCCTGTTGGAGGAAACCATCTGCACAAAGAAACAGGGCAGTCACTATATCTAAAGGGTTTACACTGCTATTCTGATCATTCAGAAAATCAAATGTGTCATTGTACAAATCTAAGCTTTGCAAATCCTCAATCTCATCTGATGAATATTTGACACTTCTTGCAGTCACATTCACCATCATCAGTTTCTTCAGGAACAGCCATGGCAAAGAGGACAGAGACTGGGCTGGCTCATCTGTCACTGACCTTTTGTCAATCTGTAGAATATCGCTGAGTGAGAGTTTGTTCGGGTAGTATTGCTCCAACCCCAAATCATGTAAAAGGCTCTGGATGTTTGTTTCTGTTGAAAAAGCAAGCATTTCATCAATTGTTTCTCCTCATTTCACAATTTAAAAAATGTATCAAATAAAATGAGGCATGTAAATGTTTGTTGTAAAGTTTGCTATATTATACTTACTGGTTTGAGCATATGTGACAGCTTCTTTGCTTCTGTTGCCATTTGGAAGAACTTTTGTAATGTGAAAAGAGTACTTCTTTCCAGGAATAAGGTCATAGAAAACCACAGTTCTTGATTCTTTTATCTCTTCCTGAATGATTTTTCCATTGTGGTTGCAAACAACATGAAACTTGTTCTCCTCACAGCCAGATGCATCCCAAATAAGACTAACTGCTGTTGTACCTACACTCTCAACCTTGAAATTTTCAGGTGGGACTGGCCCTGCAATTATGAAAACATTTATGTTGTTAATGCTTTTTTCAATTTCAAAGACACATTGTCATACAATTCTAGATTCATACTGCATGGATAGACAGAAAGATAATTACTGGTGCATGCAGTCACTTCAACTCCCACACTTCGTTTTTTATTGTCTGATACTGAAACAAGGGTGAAAGTGTATTCAGTTCCTGGACATAGATCTTCCACCTCTATGGCTGTGCCATTTTTGATAGTAGAGGTCTTTGTAGCGGTGATATCATAGTAGGTCAACTCAAATGTAGAAATATTGTCTGGGCTTTCCCAAGCAAGAGTAACAGAACTGGTCCCAATAAGCTGCACTACAATTCCACTTGGTGCAGGAACGTCTGTGGAAACAAGAAGCATACATTTTCAACTTCTGGAAAGAGTATTAAAAAGTACTCTCAGTAGTGATTGGTTTATCTGTATAAATATGCATTCACTAATGCTCAAACAGTTATCTCTGCATGTCAGATGACATGGGACATTTTTTCTTTTGTAATAATGTTTTATCACACAGCACAATGTCACAGATGTCGCAAGTTTTGAGGGAGCATGCAATTGGCATGCTGACTGCAGGAATGTCCACCAGAGCTGTTGCCCGTGAATTGAATGTTCATTTCTCTACCATAAGCCGTTTTCAAAGGCGTTTCAGAGAATTTGGCATTACATCCAACCAGTCTCACAACCGCAGACCATGTGTAACCACACCAGCCAACCACACCTCTGCTGGGTCGTCAAGGACCTGGGACTATTTGAAAATGTTGCGCCTTCTGAGCCGCGGTGAAGCATTCTGCAAAGCCGTCCACTGCCGAGCCGACAAGCCAAAGGTTGAGCTCAAGGTGGCGGACTGGCGTGTAAGCCCTGGCCGCCAGGGTTGATGTGGCCCTGCAGGGGTTAGAGAGATGGGCAGCTTGGTCGGGCATTTCAGCCGAGGGCCGCAGGTGGACAGAGGTGCGTAGTGACAGCCTCTTCCGGTGGGGTTCTCATACCCCCTCTTCTCCATGCCATCAACAGAGGTGAGGATGGACAAAACTGATGGGTGGACGTGAGCCAAATAGGGGGCACGCCATGACTTAGTCAGCTCATTGTGTACATCCGGGAGAACTGAGCCGGTCTCTAGCTCGTTGGCAGCACCCCGGCAGCAGGAATCAATAATTGAGGCGGCTGCATGAGGGCTTGACCGGAGCCGATCAGTCCAAACCCAGCTCCTCAATGGTCTTGGATAGGACTCGGATGAGCTCGGAGTCCAGTCCGGACTGGGAATCATCTGGCCTGCTCTGCAGCAGGGTGGCGGAATCCTCCACAGGGATTGACCACTCTCCCGTATCTGAAGCAGCCGGGGATAAGGCATCATCGCTGTTATCCTCCTCGGAACCACCGAACAAGACAATGCTGCTTGCACTGGAAGAGGGGCACTGATCTTTGCAGATGAAGAGCACCAGTGAATCCTCTTGCTGTGAGGCACGTGGGATCTAGGCCGACATGAGCTCACTCTGGCCCGCTTCCTTAGCCCAGACACTCCGCTGCTTCTTCCTTTTAGGCTTGTGAGAGGAAGGGGATGAGAACGGGGGAGCGTGAGGAGAGGAGTCGCTTCCCTTGAAGGCGATCCGCAAGTGCAGTGAAGAGAAACTCATGCTCTCACAATGCTCTCTCTGCCTCGGCACGACTAGACAGGCAATGCACTGCGAGTGCCACAATCGTGGCACAACCTTTTGAAACAAACGTTGCTGAAATTTGCTCTTTTAAAATGTGAGATCAGGGGAGAGGTGTCAGTCTCATTAGGGGGATGGGACGGTATGAAAATTTCATATCACGATAATAGTGACGAAAAATTATTGTGATTATCAATATTATCATGGTTTTGTTAAAATGAGATGAAAGTGTTCAAAAATAACTGGTGCTCACACTGAAAACATTTCAACAAGTTTTATATTTTAAAGTCAACAAACAACAAATAAAACAAGCAGCTCTATGCACTTTTTTAAGCAAGATTCTATTCTGTGGCATTTCCTTCCTTATAATGACCGTCGTCAATAGCAACGCATTAAAACACAGCGCACATCCATGTATCACAACGGACGCGCTCTCTCGTTTCATTCAAATACAACTTGCCGTCTTGCATCTCCGTTTTTGATTGTATTGAAAATTAAATCAGAGTTGATTTACTGTTTACAGAGTTTGATGATATTTTTGTGATCATCTTGTCTGGACGATTGTTTTGTACGCTGTACAAAAATAATTTATAAACAGGTAAGATTTAAAACATTAATCTCAATTCAATATGTCCCCGTAATTAAGTGATAAAAAAAATCGGTGTAATAAGTGTACAATGAATATACATTATTATCCCTTAAATGTCACTTAATAGTCTTGTTTGAACTTGTTTGTTCGTCTTTGGCTCATAGCCACTTGCTGCAAACTTTTCTTCGCGGAAGCTTCACGTTTATTTCAAGTGAGTGAGATAAAATATTTTAACTCAAAACAACATTTTGTGCCCAATTATTTCCCAGACATAGTTTTGGTATTGAGGTCAAAGTTAACTTGCCTTGCGTTCGCTATATACAGTGGGTGATGGTCACACAAGACAACTCGGCAGATTTGAAGTGTTTCCCCCTATTATTGCAGTGACTTTTTTTGTGCATGTTCTGCAGACAGGGTGACCATCCTTGATTAAGTTTCCCTCAGGACTAGCTTCCCTCAAAAGCTAAAATATGACCACACCTCAGATTTGGTCCACGGTCACTGCCTTCCATCATTCCTTCTCGAATAAAAAAACAACAACAAACAACGCTGCGGCTGCGTCAGACTGTTGCTGGCTGGATAGGATTTACAGTGAGTTAATAAAATCGCGATAACACGGTTTTAATGATAATGAAATTAATAACCGTCAGTACATTTTATCGTGGTTTATAGTGAAACCAGTAATCCTCCCATCCCTACATGCGTGTAGGTTACGTGCGTCTCAGAGTTCAAATGCTGCTCCATGTGAACTGTTATCACTTACATTTGTGAAGCGCGTCTCAAACTCTCAAATCTCTGCAAGCTGTGAGTTTGGGTTACTTATAAAGTTCATCTGGGAATGCAATGTGCGCCATCAGATTTGTTTATAAACCTATGCCAACACAGGGGAATATATCATTATGTTTATAAATATGTGCACTGTTCATCACGATTTCAAAATAAAAGTTTAAACTGTCTGAGTTTTGATGTCCACATATTCTTTTTCAAGAAATTACAGTGGTTGTAGCATTTTTATCATAAAGAAACGGGCAAATATTAAATTACATGTCGTTTGGCCAAAATTAAACATGGATTTGATCTGCTGTAAAGTGCAATAACACCAGGCTGCTGGCGCCCTCTGCGGGCATTTGTTATAATACATAATGTCTTATTTATATTGTGTATATTTTGTATTTTGACAGTGATGTTCTATGAAACCATATGACTACTTGCTTTTGATTCTTTATTTGAAGTATATATTACTATAAGTATATAATATCATTTGCTCGTTTTTATGTATTTTAAGTCATTTTAAAGGCTTATGTCTTTGCTTACGTCTATTTTTATTACCACACAAAAAAAAAATCTGATTACTTGATTAATCATCAAAATAATCTACATATTACACGATTACCAAAATTATTGTTATTGACAGCCCTGCTAGAAAGTCTCGCGAGCATTTTATTTTGCATATTCTGACAACAAGCGTCTTGTTAAACTTCACATACTTCAATGAATGAGCATCTGTGGGCACATGCACGCCAAACTAAAATCCACATTTTGCTAAAATATTGTTTGTTAGATATTAAGATTTAAAAATATACATGTAACAGAAGTAATCATATTTATGAGAGCAGGAACAGTAAAGGCACTATTGTTGGTATAGCCCATTAATGTGATATAAATACTGTGTTCAGAAGAGTGGATATGTGTGTTCCTCATACCTCATACAAGTTAACATTTTTTGCTTTTTTTTGTTTGTTTGTTTGTTTATTATCATTTTTTATTTAATCGTTTTAATTTCTGCTTTAAAATAGTAAGCAACCAGTTAGATTTAGAATGTAATGTATGTATTTTAACCCTTTTTTGCTAATGATGTATAGCATAGCCTACATATTCACTATATTTGTTTTCAAAGGCTTTACATTATACGTTGTTTGGAGGACAGCATTGGGCAGGATGTGAAATAACATTGTTTAAAATAATGGATTAAAATTTAATTATTAATTAAAAAAAAATCATTTTAATGTATAATCATTTTTAAAAATTTCCATCCGATTAATCAACTAATCGAAAAAAATGTATCTACAGATTAGTTAGTTGCTGCCCTTCTCCAACTCCATGCCATCCGCGATCTGACACAATGTCGAGTGAACCGTTATTGAAAGGGAACAGGATCGTTTTGATTCAGTCAGAAAATATTAAAAAAACTGTATCAACTTCTTGACATTGGCAATAAATCCACATTTAAAACAAACTATAGACCTTATTCAGAGCATTGCCATGACGTGTATGAAAGCGAGGCTGTGAGGGATAGACTAACCATGTTTCCAGTAGCATCGGCTGTAAAAAGCTGTATAAAGCTCCTAGATCACTTATCATTTTCCACAGCTCATTTTTCCTGGAGTTTTTTTGTCTACTGAAAGTTCCTGGAAAGATATGTTTGCAGTTTTTCGTCAGCAGAACAATTTAAAAAACAACAGTTTTTACTGCTATTGAAATAACAGTACAACCCACTGAAGAGATGTAGGCCTATGTCTATAACTCACAGCCTCGCTTTCATTCCCGTTAAAAATCAAAGTTGGCGCTGCTGCTGTGGATAAGGTCTGTTGTAATGATAAAAGCCATTCATATGCCATTCAAATTGTGGCCAACATTCCAAAATCATTATTGTGCACAAAGATACATATAAGTGTATTACCTTGTTGTAACTTGGAAACATCTTCCTTGTGAAATGACTCAACAGCACATGCTTCTGTTTGTTGTTTGTCTTCAAGGTGTTCACAAGCGTCTTCAAATTCCTTGATTTTGAAAGTTTTTCAAGAATTAGTGGCATGCAAACTCAGGTCTGTCAAGACTAAATTTGACTAAATAAAATGCTAATTGTCTGCAGCTCTCTATGTCTAAGTCACGTTATTTGCAAATAAATATGCCTTATGAAAGAAAGAAAAAGTGGTGCTTACTTCATCCTCACTGGGGCAGTCCATTTTTATTGCGAGAGACTCCTATAAGAAATCTGATGCAGATTTAATTAAATAGTAAGCCATAAATATGATTATAGGGTGATTAAAATGGTGGCTTCATTTCAAAATTACATCAAATAATCTCACACTGTATTTTGGATTTAAAGCTTTCTTAATGATTTGGTAAATTTCTATTTGCAAACAATTTTACTTCTATAATGTTACGTAGCCATGTGAAATTTACAACCAGAAATTGACTGAATCACGAAAAAATGTTGTGTAATAAACACAACCACAAAAATAATTTCTTAAACGACAAATATAACTTAACCACCATGGATAAATCAGTTGCCTACCTATCAAACAGTTTGAACTAAGCTGGTAAGTTAACGAAGATATAATAGCTTTAAAACAGACCGCTATCCTTGCACTCGCATTAATTATCATTACCAGATTAAACAATTTTTGGTTGTAACAAATAACACTATAGGCAAATAAAGACGGTGATTCGGCAAATCTTATCGATTATTACTTACAACTTATCCACTTATCAAGTGGAAGAAAACCTCTGAAAGTCGTAACTCCAGATCTTCTTTTGACGGGGCGGGAACTCTAACCCAATTTATACCCTAAAAAAGAAAGTGAGTGACTCACCAGACCAGACTAAACCATTTAGGCAACTAGTCTATTTTGCAATAGCGTTTATACCCTGTTAGTTTAAGCGCTTTAAGAATACTTACGTTTGCTTACAATTTAATGTTCTCCTAATAACCTAAGGTTTTACGCCTTAAATTTGTGCAAAAAAAGCAACCACAACACATTTTCTGTGGTTTGGTCCTAACACAAAATGAAACTGTGAATTACCGCTAAAACGAAACTTAAACGAGAAGGACTATGTGGCATTTCTTGGTAAATCCCGAATAGGACTGTGCAACGGGAACGACAAATACCTTTTTATTTATGTGGGAGGAGACTGGCCAGCAATCAGTTTCAGGTGCAGGTGGAGGTGGCTAAGTCATATGATCAAGACCTAGCATAATGGTTGCAGCAACAGCTTGTGGTTTCCGCAGTTCTGGCGTTTGTTTGATGTTGTGCTCGACGCAGCCTCTGTACCCTTTCATATAGGCTGATTATTTAAGAGGTTTTAATTCTCTTAAATAATTAATTTTATTTTAATTCAAAAGAAATAATTTTGATATTGATTTATTAATGTGAATATTAAATATTGTTTGTCATTTGCTTCTTGTTTCTGTGATACTGCTCTCCTCTTTTTGTGTGTTACAGTGCTCAGTGACTTTGTAGGGTCTAGGCCTGCATCGACATTAAACCTCCTTCGGTGGAGGTGATTTGGGTGGTGTGGCACTGCTGTGTGGTGTGTACTAGAAGGTTGGCACTGAAATTGTGATTTAAAGGTTACTTCCTAATTGCGGAGTATGCTGTGGGTTTTCATAGATACATATATAGCCTACAGCCTACATATATATATATATACATATATTCACATACATATATTGTGATCTGTGGGGGCTTCTCCTGCCTTAAATAAGGAGGTGGCGTAGTCCGCTTATATTTCCTACACTACATTTATATTATTTTTTATTTATTTTTTATTAGATGTAGGCTACTGAGTAGGCTATAAGAGCGTAGAAAATGTAATAAAGTTTAAAAATACCATGTGTGTAGTCATAAATATACATGGATGGAGGGCAAAACATCCATAGAACTGTCAATTGTTCATCTGTTTTAAACTAAATATTTATTTTTATTTCATAGACATACTCTGATCGCCATTTCCTTGATGAACTGAATTTGTGATCGAGCATTCATTCATTCATTCATTCATCATTCATTCTGTTTTGCAAAACCTCCCAGTGCCATATTGGCTCGTTTCCACAGAGCGGTATGGTAGGGAACGGTACGCATTTATTTGCGTTTCCACTATCAAAAGTTGTGAATGGTACCAAAATGCCGAAGCGTACCATACATGGATTTCTCGGCGACGTCATCACTGCTTGCGCACGCATCCAGGAGGCAGAAAGACCCGCGGTCTTCGTACTGGAGTAAAGGGTTTAGGCTAGTAGCATACAGTGGTGGTGTTGTCGCTAAGTCAAAATACCAAGGAGTTGTTGCGTAATTTATTTACATGCAGGCCTATCTGTTGTGTTTTATCTGCTCATTTAAATTATGTTGCAAGTAATTCCAAATCTAGGCAAATGGAAGAGTGGGACAGAAGGAGGAAGTTGTATGTTATATTCTTTCTATTCATAATTTGACGAGCTGCACATGACCACATAGCACGTAGTTGTATGCATCAAGGGATTTGTACGCTCTAATCATTTCTCTTTTATACACACTTGCTTGAATAAGATAATTATGGCTATATATCAGGCCATACAATTGCTGGCCACTTCTTGTCATCCACAATCCAAAGATCGTCATGTATTGCGTAGGGATCCGGCAAGATCTCACCATTGCTGAGAGTAAGTTTTATTTATTATTTTTGCCGCGTAGTTTTTCACCTAACAGCGCTTCGTCAGAAGTACAAATACAACAGCCGTTTTTTAAATCCTATCCAATGGTTGAAAGGAAAGGAGTAAACACGGTCACTAGTAGGTTGTGACGGCTGTCAATCAAAATGTGGAGCGGTGATTCGTTCCATGTGTTTCCTGTCAGAAAACAAATAGATAAGTTGGTCAATTTAAATTTAACAGAATTTATCAACTTGTTGCCTGCTGTGGTTGTTTTAATTCACATCCTTTCTAAAAAATTTAATATGTTCTTAATATATAAGACTGTCAATGATCTAATTTCATGTTTTATATTTTATTTGTTCATTGTTTATTTTGTTGGGTTTTAGTTGGAGTTGGTCAGAACTGTTTAAAAACATTATAATAATAATAATAAATTATTATATATATATATATATATATATATATATATATATATATATATATATATATATATATTATATAATTTATTATATATATATATATATATGCGCATGATGCCTGCTGCCTTTGGACTTAGTGATGTTGAATTTAAATGACATGTAAAATTAAGACATGTTATGTTACATAGTGATGTAATGGTGTTTTCTGGAAGGAAAGGAACTAAAGAACAAAGAATTTTTATCAGCTGAAAGGCAGAATACAAATGTTTTTATTAAACTAGATAAACATTATAAATATAACAGTTTCAGGTTATGTTTTGGTGTTGGTAACATGTCCCACATTGTCCCACACAAACTTATAATCGTCCCACATTTGGTTTGTTTGATGGTGGTCACCCTAATTACATTACTAACTTAGTCTAACATGATAATTCATACATACATCACAGTATGTCCGGATTTTGATTCGTAAACAGTTGGACGTTTTACATAATGTTATATTAATATGAAACACAAACAAACAGATCCAACTCTGAAATTGCAGTTTATTATTGAGTCAACAAGAAATTACAAACAATGCGAAATCTACGTTAATTACAATGTTCTTTTACAGAACTCGGCATAACAGCTAGCGGTTTTCTGCCTCCTGGATGCGCGCGCATCCGGTATTGTTTGTATACAAGAAACCCGTGCAGTGGTACGGTACTAAAAGGTGGAGCTAGACTCACTGCAGGACGTTGATTGGTTGACAGAGAATCGTCACTTGCGCGTGCTACAAGGTGAATGACAACATGAAGCGCCATTTTTTAATATACAGTTTAATATAATACTACTGTTACTGTGTCACGAAATGTAATTTTAAGAGTTTTTCAGGTGAGAATGTAGTTGTTTAAAGCTCAAATCTGTGGTTTATTTATAAAGATTTTTTTTTTTTTTTTTCCCGGTTGTGAGATCCATGCGATCAGCGGGCGCTCGGCGCTCATGTTTCCCGGCTGGATGAGCCTTTCCTCGGCTAGTTCTTCTGACGTTCGCCGCTGACTCCGACGGTTGTGGTTAAACATGAGATATAATTCGTCTTGTGTAGACCTAACGGGCGATCTTTGGTCTCGTGAATATATAATTCATTCCGTGTCAATCGTTTTGGCTGAGGGTAAGTTTAGTTTCATATTATAGGCTATTTGTATTTAACTTTACTGTTGAAATGTTAGACTAGAGCGCTGCATTTGGATATTTGACTAATTGTTTGCTTTATTTCTTATTGTATAGCTTCTTGTACCTTTTACTTAAACTTTTATATTGGCTATTATTGATAAAACTGAAATTATACAAAAATAAATATGGTTTCTTGTCATTTTTTTATTACAAGATTATCACTGGTGTTTATTGCAACATTTGTACAAATGCATATATTGCCTGGAATATGTTTAATTTTTTTTTTTTTAAACGAAAAGAGGTAACGTTAGGGTTGTGTTTTAACTTTCGTTTTGTTATAAATAGAATAAAGTATAACGTGCAGTGAATAATCAATATGCGTTCCGCATGAACCACATTTGTGTCCCTATAATGTTAAATTTATCTAAATGAAAACGAAAAGAGGCAGAGTGGTGTTTAATAACATATTTAGTTTTATTGTTGCTTAAAATGTACATACAGAGTAACAGAGATAACCGGAGTAGCAGAGCGAGCTGAGTGACGCTTTTAAGAACGCGCTGTACCATTTGCATGTAGGTGTCGCACATGGCAAGTACAAACTTTGCGTACTTGATATTGAGAAAAGCCTAATGTCGGCGCTTGTCTTCTTGTGACAAACATGTCGAGGAGCAAGAACAAGATCTGCTGTATGTCATCCATTGTAGTTTACTATGTTCTTCTTCGCGCGAAAATGACGTCGATCGAAACACCACGCCTATCAAGGCTAGCGTTTCCACTGCCAACAGTACCCTTAAAGGGTTAGTTCACCCAAAAATGAAAATTCTGTCAGTAATTACTCACCCTCATGTTGTTCCAACCCCGTAAGACCTTCGTTCATCTTCGGAACATAAATTAAGATATTTTTGATTAAATCTGAGAGTTGTCTAACTCCTCCATAGGCTGCTAGGTGACCGAAACTTGCTGGCCCAGAAAAGTTATTAAAGAGATCGTTAATATAGTCCAAGTGACTCCAGTGGCTCAATCTTAAGTATATCAAACGACGAGAATACTTTTTGTGCGCAAAAACAAACAAAAATAACGACTTTATTCCACTATTCATTTCCTTCTCTCTGGGCCTCTAGTTGGTTCACGTAGTGTTTTTGCGCAGCGCGTCTGTGTTACACGTCACCACGTAGGCTCACTATTGGCCGAAGCTGGTCATGTGTGCAACACAGACGCGCTGCGCAAAAACACTACGAGGCCCAGAGAGAAGGAAATGAATAGTGGAATAAAGTCGTTATTTTTGTTTGTTTTTGCGCACAAAAAGTATTCTCGTCGTTTGATATACTTAAGATTGAGCCACTGGAGTCACTTGGACTATATTAACGATCTCTTTAATAACTTTTCTGGGCCAGCAAGTTTCGGTCACCTAGCAGCCTATGGAGGAGTTAGACAACTCTCAGATTTAATCAGAAATATCTTAATTTGTGTTCCGAAGATGAACGAAGGTCTTACGCGGTTGGAACAACATGAGGGTAAGTAATTACTGACAAAATTTTCATTTTTGGGTGAACTAACCCTTTAAGTAAGGGTACTGTTGGCAGTGGAAACGCTAGCCAGATCATGGCTAACAGACCCGAACCGTACCGTACTGTACCGTACCGTACTGCTCAGTGGAAACGAGCCAATATTGATCAAATACGCCTGCACATATGCAGGCTAAGAGAGGTGATGCTTTGCATATGGTGACTTTCACTCTTCCATGTTATCAGTCTGGCTTGGAACACCATGGAAGAACAGATGGTTCGGCGTGTCTTTGCCTTTAAAAAACTGGAAATTTTGTTATAGACACTGATAACTTCTCAACTTCTCAATCTCTGATGGCTCTTTGTAAGGGTTTTATCTTCAGACTTCTTCTCTTGACAGGTTTGCGTCTGGCAGGCGGCACAGTCTCTGACAGCTTTAAGGAGTGCAGTCAGTTCTTCTATATGCACACAGCACCCACAGGTATCCGAGGGGGGAATCTGAGGAGGATATGCCAACGCTACGGAGATAAACTACGTTATGCCACTCTGTACGACAGCAGTCGCCGGCTGGCTCTTTATTCAGCATACACCTTTAAAAAGTCAGATGGACAGAGGAGGATGGACACACCCTGGATGTATGAACCACAGGTAGCCTATAGCAGATACCCTTAGTTTTATCTCATTACTCTTTATTAAAAAAATAAATTATTAATTGACCATATGCACTGTTACTTCCTGGTTTTCGATAAACCAGCTTGGGCATTTCCAGTGACCAGTTAGCTGTCATTCTTGCTGTACATCGACACAAAACCATCAATGGTTGACTTTTTAATGTTGTATTTATATTTTAATGCAGTTATCACACTTATAACTTGTCAATAAACCAGTTTTATTAATTGCAATAAAGACAAAGCAAATGGGAA
Organism: Squalius cephalus; assembly: GCF_949319135.1. Taxonomy (NCBI): domain Eukaryota; kingdom Metazoa; phylum Chordata; class Actinopteri; order Cypriniformes; family Leuciscidae; genus Squalius; species Squalius cephalus. Next base: position 9,258,917 of record NC_137124.1, read on the forward strand.
CGTTGGAATAAGAAACACGGTGTCTGTAATTGGACACATGATGCATGCAACATTTTTCCAGCACGTCAAATGTTGTTTTTAATGTGATGACCAAAAACATTATTTGTTCACTCTTCTGAGATTATCCCCATTTGTAAAACCGAACATTTCAAGATGTAGGAAATACAACATTTGATAGAAAACAGTTTTATTTAAAAATAAAAAAGACATTAATTACCAATATAACCAGTAGATGGCAGCAGAGAGGCATTTTATTTTTATTTTTGCTCATAATTATTAGCAATTTCCTGTAATATTTTTTCCTTTTGAATAAATATTAAATATAATAAAATCCCTAGGTTTATAAATACATTTTGTCAAGGTGAAGTATGAGGTAAGCTACTTACGAAGTCTCATGAAAAACAATAACTTTTCTTCAAAATGCAAATGAATTAAAGAGAGCAACGCGCACACCCTTTATAATCACAGAAGCTGTCAGTCAGTGCAGCGCATTTCACCGGAAGTTTTCCAGCTGGCTTATATTATTGCGGACGTTGTAAAAAATGGTCAAACGTTCACATTAAAATGCACAAATTCACGTCATTTCATATTTACATGCAATCCAGGGATGCCTGCATCCTTTTTGAGGTCTGAACCTCTTTGACCTGACATATTTACTTGAAGCACCCCCTGAAATTTTAAGTCAATAAGTTAGGTCAATAATAAAATTATGTTAATACAAATAAATAATATATGTATATACATTTCATGGTTCTCTGATGTCGATTAATGGTCACATGACATGCAGGTAAACAAATAAAATATTTATCTTTTTTATAATTTTTAGTAAGTGTTTTATTTTGATTTGTCTCTATTTTAAAATAATTTACTTTAATTTGAAAATTTTATGATTTAATAACTTTCTAGCTTTTCATTAAACTCATGAACCCCTGTCAGGAAAACCATGACGTAATAATGTACTTCATGTTATTGATAACAAAGAATGGAATATCTTTCTCTTTGTATTTATATATCAATACGGTACAAGATTATCCTATTCAAATCAATTTGATAAACGAGTTAGGTCAAAAGTAATCTAAAAGCAATCAAAAATGTAATGTGTAATGTAATGGATTACGTTATGTAATTTGGAATCAGTAACCGACTATAATTTGTACGTAATCTACTCTGCACTGCTCATAACATAAAACCAAATTATACTGTTTAAATATTCTGATATTCTGTCAATATGGGTTTCTGATTTCTGATTTCTTGTTCTTTTGCCTTCCATAGCTGGTTTCTGCGGATGAAAGCGGGAACATGAGAGTCTTGCCCTCTAGTGGTGAAACGGATCAACTGCTTGAGGAGAGCCAGGCAGTGCTGGCAGACTATGTTGATGCAGTGGAGTTTGTGCGAGGCTCACTCAACCCTGACCAGCACCAGGCCGACAACCAAGACAAAGCAGCCACCTATACACTCACAAATGTGGTTCCTCAGATCACAGACTTTTTGGAGGGCCCATGGGCCACATATATTGATATGGTGCGGCGCCGCCTGAATAACTTCTGCCGTGGGACGGCCTATGTGGTGACCGGGGTGACTGTGTCGGGGGTGACCATCCGAAGAGAAAGTGAGGAACGCATGGCTGTCCCGAAGCACTTGTGGTCGGCTTATTGCTGCCCACGCTTTGATCGAAACTCCCCTTATGAAGTACGGTACATGTTTCCTACTTACGCAGCACATGCTTTGAATGAGATAGTGGGACACAGTGTTACAGAAGTGCCTTTGAAGGCTTTAGAGACCTTTCTGAAAAGTCAGACTGACATGGACAAAAGCGTGAGCATCTTTTTCAAGGACTGCGTCTCAGAAAATACGCATACCAATGGGAAGTGAATGAAAGCGAATTTGTGAACTCTGGATTTGTGTGTGCATCTGTGCATGTAGTAAATGCAAGAACCAGGCAAGATAATTATATAAATAAACTAATAAAGAAAAAGTAAGTATTAAGAAAAATGTCTAGTAATTGTGGCTTACAGGCAGTTCTGCTATGAGTGCTGAGCAAAGACAGATAAAGGTTTAATAACTGAAACCTATGTGCTCTTACCATGTGCTGTAATATTTTGGACTATCATATAGATATAATTTTAAATAAAATAAAAGTCAGCCAGTACAAACCCAGAACATTGTCATAATTTCCACTAATGTTCTTTAAAAGTTATGTAAATGTTTGGACAAAAAGTTTTAAAATAATGTTTATGGAACATAACATTCTTATAATGTTATCAATAGTTAATATACGTTCTCATAATGTTGAGAAAACGTTCTTAGAATATCGTTCTCGGAACATCCTTATAATGTTATTTTTATTTTCTGAATGTTTTCATAATGTTATCATAAAACGTTCTGAGAACGTTCATACTTTGTTTGTAATTTGTAATTTGTAAATGAATGTTCTCGTAATGTAGAGAGAAAACCTTTGAAGGGGGTGGAGTGGAATCCACTGCTGCTTCAATGTATATGTAATGAGCGTTTATAATCAAGGTATTAATAAATATTTTTCCTTCTAAATATCAAATGAGTTGAATGACTTCTCTGGAGATTTTACTTTGTTATAGAAGTTACCAGTGTGATTACTGAAATGTTCTTTTCATGTATTCTCTAATGTCAGTATTTAATATATGAATGCAGTAACAGTGCTCGCTTATTTAGCCCAGCTTCCAGAAATGAAATAGGGAAATGTTTGTGTTTGAGAAAGGTCTTTAACGTGTTAAAACACATAGGGGTCATTGAAGCCAATAGTTTAAGGAACCATTTCTTTGTTAAAGCCTTACTTAGACTTGAGAAATAACGCATTATCTTGATGTTTTGAGACGAAACTCCTGTTTATAGTTAGAGCCTGGCCAAATCCAACCTTGGAAAAGATGTGTGTCGGGTGTGTGTGTGTTAGTCTTCTTGCTTACAGGTTAAGGAACCACTGGCATTGTTGGAGATTGAGTGAGTTGTTGTTCGGGACATGCTGCCGCCCAGCAACCCAAATCTGTGACCTGGAAGGTCACGACATGCCTAACTTCAGGGTCCGAGTGTCAGCCGCATAATCTATGGAGATATGCTTCTGTCTATCTGTATATGTGTGGAAAACTATTATGCTTTTCAATTTCTTAGCCAATCAGAATCCTTCAACCTGAAGCAATGACGTAGCTTAGACCTTGGTGTAGGGTATAACTGCTGTGATCTTTGTAACTGTAAGCGGGGCGGCCTACGAACTCCTGTGTGAGTCTTGAAGCTGAACTTCTGCTGATGAAACTGCAAACTATCTTCAGTAAAACTTTTCTTTAATTTATTATAATTCTGACTCCGGGTCTTCTTTCAAACATCTGGTCCTTGGGTCCTAAACTGTTAACCCCTTACACCTTCATATGTCCTTACAATGCTATTTTTACTTTGATGAACATTGTCATAACATTGAGAGAATGTTCAGAAAACATTCAGAAATAACGTTTTCATAACATTCTCAATATGATAGAATGTAATGTTCCTCTAACGTTCACATAAACCAAGAAAAAAACATTCTTGAAGGTGCATTAAGTGATTTTGATAAATGCTGTTGAAAGTGGATCGGACTGAGCACCAAAACACACTTGTAGCCAATCAGCAGTAAGGGGCGTATACACTCATTAGGGGGAGGTGCCTGTGTTGCATAAGGCTTGTTCGACTTCATGCAGCTCTGTGCAGACCAATCGGCGGCTGACTTGAAGCAGTGCATGCCGGTTAGAAATTTTGTCCGACTTTGCACGATACAGCGCCGACGCCACGTGACTGTGACGTATGCCATCAAAGTACCGCAAGAGCGATTCAAGAGTAGCCGGAGAACTCAGCCAGCACAGCTTCTCAAGAGCGGCTGCACGAGGGCTGATGACGACACAGCTGTTCCACGATTGGCCGGATTCACCCCATGACAACAATCACGTGTGTTTCGTGTTTATTCGAACACCTTTAGTTCCTCTAAAGCTCACAAATCAGTTTTTTATAACAGTAAACACTCTTTTCATGTAGTTGCGATGTTATATTGTGTCAAGTTTATCAAATTAAAACTGATTAAAAAACGTAGACTCCACTTCATTGATAGTAGCTTATGTTGAACTTTATTCTTGTTCAAACAGACGCTGTATGAAGCAGTACATAAAGTATTGAATGAAAATGTCTCTGAAACATCTGTGTATTATTTGGAAAATATTGCATTTATTTCACTTCAGCTGTGGTAAAGTATGCAAACACCACGTGAGCGGTCACTACGGGAACCAGAAAGTGTCCGACTTCACGTCTGAGAAGTGAACAAAGTCGTTTGCAGCTCCTCCCCGCCTGCAGGCGGCTACTCTCGCCGATCAGATACATCCAGCCGCAGCCGATGTCGAACACACCTATAGCGTGTTTGTGAATTTGGGGGCGGAGCTATCAAGATAGGGGTGTGATCCTTTTAGGCGTGTTTATTTTGGTGATTTTAAATACAGTATCAACAGTGTTTCTCAGAAATCACTTACTGCACCTTTAATACATTAAAAAATGGATGTTTTTAACATTCTGAAAACTTTCAGAAATAACATTTTCAAAATGATAGAATGGAATGTTCCTTTAACGTTCACATAAACCAAGAAAAAAAACTTTAATAATACATTAAAATGGAAGTTTCGAATGTTAAAAAAAAAAAACATTCAGAAATAACATTTTCATAACTTAAGGGGAATGTTAGCAAAACAAGAACATATTTGTGTTACCTTTACAGCAGACTCTACCTGAGAAGTGAACAAAGTCACATATCAGATTTTATCATACTCTTTGTGGATCATTTCCATTCTTATCCTGTCACACTGTAGAGCAGAATGTGTGTTATATGAATTCACATAGCTTATATCATTCCATTAAAATGTCTCTTTGGTTATATATATACGGTGGTGCTTGAAAGTTTGTGAACCCCTTGCAGAATATGTGAAAATGTGAATAATTTTAACAAAATAAGATAATATATAAAAATTATTATAAATTTAAAAGATAATATAAAATAATTCATAAAAAATGCATGTTATTTTTTATTTAGTACTGTCCTGAATAAGATATTTTACATAAAATATGTTTAAATATAGTCCACAACAACAAAATATAAAATTTATAAAAAGAAATTTATAAAAAGGATCCTGTTCAAAATTTTACATACTCATGATTCTTAATACTGTGTCGTTACCTGGATGATCCAAAGCGTTTTCTTTTGTTTTGTGATGGTTGTTCTTGAGTCCTTTGTTTGTCCTTAGCAGTTAAACTGCCCAATGTTCTTCAGAAAAATCCTCCAGGCCCTAAAAATTCTTCAGTTTTCCAGCATCTTTTGCATATTTGAACCTTTTCAGTGACTGTATGATTTTGAGATCCATCTTTTCACACTGAGAACAATTGAGAGACTCAAACACAACTATTAAAAAGGATCAAAGATTAACTGATGCTCCAGAAATAAAACATGATGCATTAAAGCAACAATATGTAAGATTTTTGTAATAAAATATCCAAAAGTCACTTGCACAGTGTGATATATTTCCTGCAGTTGTGTACTTACAATATCCCAAAAATTCCCAAAGATTTTCAATTTCAGAGAAATTCCAATTTTAAATAATGTCTCGTCCCTGTACACTTATCGACCTGTCAATGACGTAATATCCGCGTTATCCCTGGTTTCCGCTCAGTCTGCCATAGTAACCATGGCGACAGACGTGGACAACAGCATTACGTCTAGCGGCACGCTCACGATGTTGTTGTTTCGTTCAAACATTATGGACCATGGCCAGCAGACTTTGGGACAAAAGGAGAAATAAAACGAGGATCAATATCAGCGTGGCGTTTTCGAGATGCCAAGAGCTCCACGTCCGTGACAAACTTCGACTTGACAGAGATGCGCAAATGTAGAGGTGAGGAAATGTACATAAAACAAATCAATGTTATATAGCTCAACATGATGAAATGTTAGAATATGATCAGTATGTTATTCTAATGTTGATCGAGCTTACTGCTAGTCTCATACAGATAGCTAACACATAGAATAACATTATAACTTTCAACACAATCAAATGCAGTTTAGTATGATAGTGTAGACCAAGTGAAACAGCGCTGAATGAATGATAGAATGGTAGAATTAAATGTCCTTATTCCTTTATATCCGTGGGACTCGCATGTGGCGCTGATATCTGTCTCTCATTAGCAATCGCGCCCTGCTTCATACCACAGTCATGTTAAAAACATCAATGTATTCACTCATCCATAAACATTATTAGATCCTTCGGCATGACGGCAAGTTCCATAATTCATTCATAATTCAAACATTAACTTTATGAGTACTCACCTGTGAATTGTGTAAAAAAATCCAATAATTTGAGCAATTAAAAACATATATATTCAGTTTTTCCAGCATCTTTTGCATATTTTAACCCTTTCCAGCAGTGACTGTATGATTTTGATTTTAACCCATCTTTTCACACTGAGGACAATTGAGGGACTGAAACACAACTATTAAAAAAAGTTCAAACATTCTCTAAAGTCTGCTCTATTGTTATTGTTTGATGGTATTTGTTAGAGTAACTGCTGACATTTTGTACTGAATGGAATTGGTGCAAGGAAAAGTCCCCGAGTACAGTTTATTGTTTTCACTGTGCTTGCGTAGATTAAGTGTTTCATTGCATCAAACGTTTGTCTAAAAGTAGACGTCAGTTAAATTAAAATTAATTTTTCCATCACGTCTTATTTAGGCTCAGTGCTGGCTGACTATGACATTAGCCAGTGAACATTAGGCCAGCACTGAGCAAATTTACCTTCCTGATTTGCATGTAGACGAGGATAAAGGCACACTGAAGTTTGTCTTATCAATATGCTTTACATTCAAGTTTTATAGATCAGACTCTCCGAACATGGTTTTGCATGTACTTTGTACTCTGTCTTAGCATTTTCAATGGCTCTCATTTTATTCTCCACCTACCAGTGAAGAGTCGATTTTAAACGAGATAAAGACAGTCGATTGGAGACAGCGAATAAGCCAGTCACAGAAAAAGGAGCAACGTTTTTTTCCTGAAACTCTTTGCTGTGTTACTCTCTTACTTACATCAGTCCAAAGAACATTTCACAGAGAAGAAAGACAACAGTTTAAGCTCTTTAAACAACATGAAGCTCATGGTCAATTGCGGGTTCTGGTTTGGATCCTTGTTGATCCCACTGACGTGCTTGATATTAAGATCACAAGCCGGAGTGGTGGAGGACTTCTCCCACGTCGAGCGCTGTAAGGATTTTCTTTATATGGGCACTCCGCCACGAGGTTACCTCAGTACTTCTCTAAAAAAGATCTGCCAGCGGTTTGTGGACGAGCCTCGCTTCATCACCTTCTACAACCCCAAAAAACACATCCCCATCTATTCAGCATACATCTTCAAGAAGTCAGATGGGGAGAAGCGGGTAGACGTTCCCTGGATGTTTGAACCACAGGTGAGTGTGTGCTAAGGATAGCATATTCAGTAACCTCTGTATGAACACTATGAACACTTTGAATCTGATCAAAAGTGACAGTAAGACTTTTACAGCTGTTCTTAGGACTTTCCTGTATCTTGTTTCATATAAAACATGAAAATGTTAATCAGCACAACTGTTTTCAACAATTATAATAATAGTTTCAAAAAAATGTTTCTTGAGCAGCAAATCATCATATTAGAATGATTTCTGAATGATTTCTGAATGATCATGTGACACTGAAGACTGGAATAATGATGCTGAAAATACAGCTTTGATCACAGGAATAAATTACATTTTTAAATATGTTAATATAAAAAGCAGTATATATATAATAAATCTGTTTTAAAACAAAATGTTTATCTTCTGAAATGTGTGAATGTACGGAGCCCCTAAAGGAACACAGTGATGGAAAAAATATGAGAATTGAGGAAAAGTTTTGCGTTCCCTCACAAAGAACTCAAAAGGTTTTCAGGGGGGGGTGCAAAGACTTTGCGAAAGAACGCAAAAGCATCGAAATATATTTTTTTCCTCCCATCTCATATTTGTTTTCCATCACCATGTCCCTTTAGAGGCTCCTCTATGAATGTGATCTGGGTATTATAGTTTATTGTTTATTATCTTCTTTCTCTTCATGCCTATAGGTCTCTAAATCTCGAATCGTTAGGGACTGCGGTCTTTAGCGTCCTTGTTAGCTCGCCCGCCTCCCATGCCGGATCGAATATCGCAATGTAGGGTTACATTAGTGCCGTGACCTGGAAGCGAGTGAGGTTTAGGGCCAGCTAGTAAGAGCTGTGCATGAAAACCTCACTCCCCTGATCTTGGTACGGCTCACTTTTGGGGAGTTTTCCACTGTGAACAGTACATAGTACCTGGTGCTTTTTTTAGTACCACCTCGGTTGAGGTTCCAAGCGACCCGCCCGTACGATACTAAAATGTGACATGTAAACACTGCAGATCACTGATTGGTCAGAGAGAATCGTCACTACCAGCGTCATTTGGATTTGGCGCAATCAGTCTATAATCCCACCCACGTTGAAGCTGTACTCAACTGCAGTGGAAAAGCAACCCGAGCCAAAGTAAAGCGAGCCGAGCCGAGCCATACCATGCAGTGGAAAAGCGCCATTAGAGAACTTGTGAGCATGCCGGACATGCCGGTTCAAGTCCCGCTCGGAGCGAGGGATTACATATTGTAGACCTTCATCACCTGTGTTTCTTATTTTTCACAGCTGGCAACTGATAAAGGAAGCAGTAACATGGAACCCTTCCCCCAGTCCACCTTCATGCACAAAAACTTTGAAGACACGCAGGCTGTGTTAGAAGACTACGCCGACGTGGTCCAGTATGAACGTGGCCAACTGAACCCAGATGAGCATCAGGTAGACCCGCTGGACAAGGCCGCCACCTACACCTTGACCAATGTGGTTCCCCTGATAAGAGAGTTCAGTTTTGGTCCCTGGAGCACACAGGTAGAGGTTACCCGCAAACGCCTCAACAACTACTGCCACGGAAAGGCTTATCTTATCACTGGGGTCACAACATCAGGTAACATGATTCGACGTGAGAACCAAGATCGTGTCGCCATCCCGGAGTTTGTGTGGACGGCCTATTGCTGCACGGATTACGATCACAACGCTCCCTACTCAGAGCGGTACAAGTTCCCGGCGTTTGGTGCCTATGGTCTCAATGATCGTGTGAACAACCACATAGTGGAGGTTCCCATCAAGAATCTGGAGAAGTTTCTCAAGGGCAAAATGGAGGTGGACAAGAACTTCCAGATCTTTTACAATGACTGTGTGCCAGACTTGTAAGGATTCATTGAATGAAGGCCTTGCCCCAGGTTAAATCATTATTATTTCAAGATATCATACAGGGTTTCTGCAGGTTTTATGAAGGTAAACTTAAGACCTTTTTAAGACGAGTAAAGAATATTTAAGGAGTAAATTGAAGGGAACACAATACATCAATATGTTCTCTAAATGTCCATGTGAGTTGTATTAGCAACACTTCAGAGTTTGAAAATACAACTTCCAACAGATATCCCTTACTTTTTAATTAATTTTACTAAAAAAAAAAAAGCTTGAATTGTTATGCTCAAAACCACTACAATATGGAAATAACTTTTAGTGCACCTTCTGATCACACTGCAAAAAAGTGATGTTTTCCTTCAGTATTTATGTCTTTATTTCCAGTACAAATATCTAAAGATTCCTATATCAGGATAAATTTACTTCAGATGTAAAATTACATAAAATATGAAGTCTTGTTTTGTGTGAAATTGATTTAAATGAAGTTTATGACTAAAACAAGAACAAATATTTCCCACCGGGCTCCGAAAAATCATCTTAATTTAGAAGTTTTGACAGATATTTGTTCTTGTTTTAAGCATAAACTCACATTTTTCAAGACTTCATTTTACATTTGCATCCCAAGTAAATGTGTTTTGATTTAAACTTCTTTAGATATTTGTATTTGAAAACAGGACTAAAATACTGAGGAAGATATTAATTTTTTTATAATGCATGCAACATTTATTGCCATGACTTTATGAATTTAAGACTTTCTGCTCTGATTTAAGACTGTTTTAAGGTCTTAATTTGTGCAAGTGAGAATTAAAAAAATGTAATACTTTTTTAAAACTCGCAGAAACCCTGTTATATATATGCACACATTACAACATTAAAATCTATATGATAATGATGAACTTATAATCTATTCCTTGGGGACAAAGTAGTTAAACTGCTTTTTTTAGATTAACAATATCTATGTGCTAAACATTTAATCAAATAACCTAGGCCTCGTTTATGTTTTGATCTTTTTCTTTAGAAGCAGTATGTTAGTATTCTTTATAACATGCTTTACAGCCTCCATGTGAAAGTCACATTTTGGATAATTTAAAAAGAAAAAATGACTATAAATGTAAGCAAAACAGTAAGACAAACATCAAGATGCTGTTGTAAGAGTCTCAGCTATATTGAAATAAAATGTAGTAATAAAATGTAGTGTCCAATGTGGTTCATTTATCAGTTTGTTATCATGGTTTGGTATTCAAATTATCTTTGAGGTGCATGATAATGCCAGAAAGAAATGATCATGGAAGTCATGACATTTTTATTCACGTGCAGGTCAAACAGAAAAATTACAAATTATGTAAATGTAGTCAGTCACAGTATGACATCTGTAAAAATCCTCACATACAGGTTACAACAGACAATGCGGGAATTTTATTTTTTAGAATCTAACAAGAAACAGTCACTTCTTGGCACTAAGAGGCAGGCAAAGATTATAAAAAGAACACTGATCCATAGAAGCAACTGGTTTCCATGAAACCCAACCATGCCTTTGCAAAGAGTTTTTATCCAAGGGACAGCCAAAGTAGTGAGGGTCCATAACAAGCAGGTAACTCTCCTGTTTACCGGTGCACACACCTAAGATCCCCTTAGAGGAATTATCCCTGTCTCCTCCCATCATAACAGGTGACCCACGGGTAAGAAAGTGGTTGTGAAGATCCTCAACGGTTTGATCAAGCTCCTTTCCGTACCGCACATGCACTATGCGGCAGGGAACATCATAGAGCTGGTCAAGAACAAGACTTGCCTCAAATGTCCCTATCCACTCCCTGGATCCCATGAATGAATCAGGTTTGTCCCCTATTTCCACCAAAGTTTGTTGTATTTCAGGAAGACTAGGTGGGTGTCTGCGCCTAATGCTCACACTCTGAGGTTGATTAAGACACAACCATGAAGACATGGTCTGAATAGTCCTGTATCCACAACCCCAGCCTCTGTCGTCATTGCCATCACAACCATAATGATAATAGAGACAGTCTCCTGATATCACTGAGCATCTGTCACAGTCTGAAGACGGCCGAGGTAGTCCATCATGCGCATTCTTTACTAATATATCATCACATGTTTCGTTGTTGGCTGTTATTTGTCCACAAACATGTCCACCCCAATCTATACACTCAGTTTTCTCGGTCTCTTCCATGGCAGTACATGTGTATAAACTACGATACTTTACAAGACGAATGAACGTAACTTATGTGATTATGGCATCTCGTAACAAACGTCCATCTCCGAAAGTCTTCCCTGTGGTGTATGAGCTCGGATGAAAACAGTTCCGCCTCAGTCTTTTCTGTTTTACACACAATAAGGGTAATAATACTGAACATTAAATACAATTAATAGCGTCTATGAATACAAAACTGAGTATTGTAAAACTAAAAAAGTACTGTTGGCTCTGTAAGACGAGACAACTAATCATTTAAATTAAAACGGTTTTGAATTTGGACATTGGACCCTTTGGCCTTTTCACAGACTGTGATGACGCGTTACGGTCATCAGCATCGTTAATCCTGCAAAGTTTTATTTTATATTTTAATTTTTTTAAATGTAGCCTACATTTATAATATAGCCTACTTTGCATCAAATTACAAAAAAGCTAGTTATCGCCGATGTGAGGGTGTTTCTAATAGGCCAACACCGGCTTTGTGAGTGAAGGTAAGTTCTCTCTCTTCTAACTGCTATCAATCTCTCTTTATTATTTTCCTCTTTTGTTGTGAAAACACTATTGTGAATTTTACATTTTGCTGTTTGAGCAAGTGGGAACATGGAAAATATAAAATGTAATTACCTCATTGATTTATGTATTATGTAGGCTAATTATTCTCTCATTCAAGTTTACCCAGCTATGACAACTTCTGCTTCTGAGAAACTCAGAAATGTGAAAAGGGTCAAACAACGATAGGCCACAGCTAAATTAGATTTATGAAACTTCATTATCAAATAACGAAACACGGACGTAGAGTATTTATTTACAATGAAGGCTATGGAGGCCTTCGCAAACGGTCCAGGTGAACTTCAGATGAATAAAAAAATCTCTCGAAGGAAGCTGTGAATCTTTTTGAACGATTCATCAAAATATATGAAAATAATAGATTGTAGGTTCAGATTCAGATTGTAAGTTCGCACAACTCGGCTAAAATATTCTGCGTTACGTTCAATGGATCGCCAATACGGACAGTAGGCCTATATCATATTATGCATCTCACATTTATTGTTAGTTTTCTATTTTAAGTCTTTGATGTTCTGGATGACATTTAATTTTTTTTAAAGTTTCCTTTTTGTATGTTTAACAAAAGGCTGCCCTAATTCTGAAGGCACCATTATTGCCTCTGAAAGCGTTTGTAGCGCTAACCATCAGCAGAGGGAGCCAGTGTTCTGGAAGTATATCCTAGACCTAGACCCATTTAAGTTTGGCAGTGGAGTGAACTGCTAACTTTGGCCAAGGCTATGAATAAGGTAAGCTACGTTCTATTACGTAGGTTTATTAATTAACAAGACAATTTTATCTGGATGTGCAATAAATACCAAACTAGGTTGAGGATTGCATCTGATTTGTTGTAATGCATCATGATTGTTTAGTAATGCATTATGATAACCGCATCAATAATGCTGTTAAAAACAATGTATTTGTTGTTCCCCTTCTTGTTGTGTGGTTTATCTTCCTAACCTTATCAAAAGGTTAGGAAGATAAGCCACACAACAAGGAGAACAACAAATAAGATGTCAAATACATTGTTTTTAACCGCATTATTCAAGACACATGATCTCTAAACAATCATGGAGGTTACAGTCTTTTTGTTTTTCTGAGTTGTTTCCAAATGGACAGAAATAGAGTCATCCTCAACTGTCCATTTCCCATACACGTGAACATAAACATAAACAAAAACATATGCAACCAGAGAAAGGACACTGGTGGCAGAAAGAGTAGGCTATTATTGTGCATCACTCTGTCAATAATGGTCCCAAAGCAGAAACAAACCCCAAAATATCTCTGGGTAGACTGGATGCCATTGTCAAGGAAAAGAAAACAACCTGTATGAGTATAAACAAGTGGTCTGGTAAACACATTGTTTTTGACCTATTATGTAGGATTAGTCCTTGCATTTTTCTGAGGCACTGTACATACGAGAAGGCCAGTTTTTCATTTAATCATTCAATTAAATGACTTGTTATACAAAGAAATGATGCTGGATTTAGAAACGGTACAATTCAGCAACCAAATATTTAATTTTGAAACAAAATGCTGGAAATTAAGGAAAAATCTGATACTTAGATAATTCTTGAAACATTATATAACAATTGCAGTAAGCATTTTCTGTCTTGTAAACAGGGCTTGACATTGACACCCACCCAATGCGTGTGGATAATGCAGTCACTCCTACTATCCACTTTGGCGGGTTGAATTTTATATATAATATTAATATTTTTATTTTTATTTTGTAGTCTTTTATAAAGGCATCTGAAATAATAAACTAAGTGCAATGTAGTGTTGTCAAAGAGATACATTTTTACTGAAATATATAAAAACGCTTAATACTCATTTTCTGCAGAATAGATACACGATATCAGGGGCGCTTTCTCGCTCTCTCTCATCTCTTCGACAGCGAGTTACACACAAACCCGCCTCCCCTCACTCACTCATTTCATTTGCTCCGGATGAGTATTGTTGGTGTTACAGGGCTTAAATTTTGGCGTGAGATTGCGCATATTGCACTTTATTTTACTCATACCCGTAGATTTTATGCTCACACTCAAAGTGCGCGCACATAAAGCCAACTCTCAGTACTAAATAGAGTTCTTTCTCGCTGCTTAAACGGTCTTGGCAAGTATTCACGTGAATACAGTCAGTTATGCTTTAAGTGAATGTAAACAGTTGAGATTAAGAATCACATGTGTAATGGATCCATGCGTCAGGTATTAAAGTGACAGCAGCCTTATATACCGCTGCCAAATTATGAGATAATATTAAAAATATCTATATGGCAGTTTTGCCCCATGTCAAAATTGTGGCCAGTGAAAATGCTGAGTGGCTAGTAACTTTGGAGAACCACTAGCCACAGTAGCTGGTGAGCAAAAAAAGTTAATGTCAAGCCCCGGTTGTAACAATGGCATCTGTGGATGGATATAAGATTCATTGAAACCAAAGGGGTTTAAACCCTTACTAAAACAAGGTCAAGACTTAGCAGGTAGATAGCATGCATGAAAACAGATCACAAGGTCAAAGAATAGACTACGATAAACAATGCATGATAAGGGAAATGTGAATGCTGGCCTGAAATTGAATGTTTTGACTTGAGGTAGACTAAAGATGAACACTTAAGATCAGACACAAATCTGGATATGGAAGACATTTCAAAACTTGCATCAAAGTCCCTGATGCAAAATACTGTGGTTAGGATGGAAAAATAAAACCCTGTATTTAAAAAGGGTCAAACTGTTTGTGGGTATGTAGTTATGATTCAAGCTGGACACAAGACTGTACGGATAACTGTAGGTGAGTGGAGGCTGGCAAAGTCATTGCATTCAACTTTTTCTTGTTGGGTCCTTTTCTGAGATTTCGTTGACAATATGTGTGCATTTTTAATGCTTAAGAATAGCATGCAAATAGTTAAATAAAAAAGCATATAGAATTATTAATTTAGGTGTTGCCAAAACGTTTTTTTGAAACAGTTTGTTGCCAAAACCTTACTAAGCTCACAGGTGTAACATTTTTGTTGATGTGTATAATGAACATTTATGAAATGTTATGTAAGACACTTGTAACTGCATTATTGGTTTCTCTGTTAACTTCAGCAGTTGTACCGCTGTCTTCATTCATGAAATGACCTCAGGATTTCTTTTTGTCCTTTGGCTGGCTGTCGGTAATACTCTGAATGGTTTAACTGTGAATTTGGCATAGTGACATGATTAGTATGCATCTGCTATTAATAATATGCAACGGCCAGAACAAGGAGTACTAATCTAACATCAATAACTATGTCAGTGGTGGCACATTACACACAAGCCTATCAACTCATTTTAAAATGTTCTTAACCATATGTTTATTGGTGTTGAAGGAAATGTACGCTATGTGACTAACTTTCTAACTGAAAGTTTAAAAAAAATGTTTGATCCAGTGGCTGTTTGCCAATTGCTGGAGCAAAACTATCTTATAGCATTTTAATTATAACCAGTAGAGTTGTAGAAAAGGCTAATCATAGGCATTGGGAAAGAAAACTGTTAAGACGTGAATGATATGGAGGTTGTTTGAAATTACACTCAAATTTATTGAAGAAGCCATAAAAAATCATTTTAATGGAAGTGTCAAAAGTAACAAAGATTTCTATTCCTTTCTGCTGGAGAGAGCAAAGGCCAAAGCTAGAAATATCCCAATATTCTTCAGCCAGTAAAAGCTGTCCGTCTTATCATTGTAAAGTGCAGATTGTATCAGTTGATGAAGCTCTTTCCAGTCTATTAAAATCCCCACACCTAGGAAAGAGCAGAGTGATATTTATAGCTGAAGTTGACAGGTTGGGTAGCAGGGTCCAGGGTGGGAGGTAGGGGTCTTCCTGAAACGATCAGGTTGTTTCGAGCAGCAGAGCCACCAGCAGGCTGTGTGTGTGTGTGTGTGTGTGTGTGTGTGTGTGTGTGTGTGTGTGTGTGTGTGTGTGTGTGTGTGTGTGAACGCTGCCAAAGATCATCTGCAACTTTCCTCTTTTTGCCTGCAAACCCTTATGATGAAACGGAGAAAGACCTTCACATTTGTATCTATCCCTTTGACAGCGATACATTAACATAATGCTTTAGAGTGATGCATTAAAGTTGGGATAGAAAATGGGATAACAATGTGCTGTGCGCGCACACACACACACACACACACACACACATACTCACAGTACTGTTAAAAATTGGGTCTGTACGTTTTTTTTTAAATATTGTTATGCTCACCATAGCTTTTATTTGAGCAAAGATACAGTTTAAAAGTTAAAATCACTGTTTTCTATTTTAATATGTTTTAAAATGTAATTTATTTCTGTGATGCAAAGCTGAATTTTCAGCATCATTAATCTTCATTAGTCTTCAGTATCACATGATCCTTCAGAAACCATTCCAAGCCTGATTTTTATGTTCATTTCTGAAATACATAACTTAGACAGTTACCTCTGATTACAGATCACTCTAAATTGTAATGTGGACTCATGCATTTTGTGTAAAGCTGCTTTGAAACGATGTGTATTGTGAAAAGCGCTCTACAAATATGTGAATTGAATTAATATGCTGATTTGGCGCTCAAGAGTTATTATTAGCAATGTTGTATTGCTTAATATTTTTGTGAGAAGATACATTGTGTGTGTGTGTGTGTGTGTGTGTGTGTGTGTGCGTGTGTGATATTCCCTACATTATGGGGACAAGGATAGAAATACCAGTAAATTTTGACCTAATGGGGACTTTTTTGGTTCACATGAGGAAAATAGCTTATAAATCATACTAAATTAAGTATGCTATGAAAATCAAAAAAAATTCTAGAAAGTTCTCGGTGATGGGTAGGTTTAGGGGCAGGGTTAGTGCAAGGGGACAGAATATACAGCTTGTATAAAAACCATTACATCTATGGGAAGTCCTCATAAAACATGGAAACCAGTGTGTGTGGGGGGGGGGGGGAGCAAACAGTTTGTCTTGTAACAAAGAAAGCGCTACCCGATGAACTCACGATTATTTTGGATGCTTCTTATTCAGAAACAATAACTTCCGACAGGCCACCTTAGTGGCTCCGACGTCCCCGTCCCCCATTCTTTCATGTGAGTTTCCTGTCTTGTGGCGCGCCACTGGACCTTAAACAAGGAGCCTGATCTGGCTCTCGTCCCATTCAGGAATCAAGACAGTGGACGCATAGTCATTCTCTATTTACTATGCAGATCTCCCTCTAATTCTCACACTCTCTCTCTTTCTTTGCATTGCCAAATTCTGGCTGTCTTTGTTTACTAGCAAAGGGGAGGGGGGGTGTCCTTGGGTCTTCCTCCCACACATAACCCCCCTCTCTTTTTGAATCATGGCAAAATCAATGACAGGGTCCAAGCCTCGGAGTCACTATGCCGGGACTGTCCCACCCTCTCCCCCTCCTCATCCATGACACATGTTCCCCAGCACGTACCTTGTCTCTCCCTGCTCTCGGTTTGGCTCAGGCAGAGCAAACAGTGGTTTGATCAAACAAGACGACAAGTGATTCCGAAAGATTTCTAGCTATGACAACAAACACAGTGTCTGTAGGCAATACAGATCTTGTCTATGTGTATCCAATCACTTTATTATTGTGATGTTTACTAAAACAGAGGAAATAATATACAGCGATATCCAAATTGTGTGAACCATTTTTGTGAACTGCAGAGCCATGACAGATAACACAATGACTCTAAGGCTTTAGGTTTTTCTGAATAGTCTATCTATCTATCTATCTATCTATCTATCTACAGACTGAGCACAAATAATTATGGGAGCATTTAAAAGCAGCTGCCTATCAATGAGTACCGAATTGAGTCGAAATAGTCTTGGTTATTGGACCCAGAGTCCGGCTATGCCTATTGATTCCACACCCGCACCGCAAATGACAACGTAAATATTATTTCACCCGTTACATCAAAGAATAGCGGTTCACCCGTCAGGTAGCCGGCCGCATGCAGGACTCTGCTATGATGACCCCTGTCCAGCGTTGAAAGCACCTACAATGGGCACGCAAGTATCAGAACTGGACCTTGGATCAGTGGAAGAAGATTCAGTTCAATTCAATTCACGTTTATTTGTATAGCGCCTTTCACAATACACACCATTTCAAAGCAGCTTTACACAAAATGCATGAGTCCTCATTACAATTTAGAGTGATCTGTTATCAGAGGTAACTGTCTAAGTTATGTATTTCAGAATTAGATGATTTCGCAGTTAGCGAAAAAGGTATTAATTTAAACAATGTAATAAATTTAATGCAGAAACAATGAGCTCATTGAAGTAATGAATACTTGTTTGTTAACAAATGATTATGACATTTAGAAAAATGTAGCATTGGTGCATGTTGATTCAGAGTTGCGTCATCTGAAGTCTTTGCGGGGTTGGCGCCGTCTCTTCATAGGTGTTGGGCATCTGAAGTCTTCATAATAGGCTGGATCCAAACTGGAGCTGACAAACTCTCAAGTTACCTCAGGATGGGCATCCCAAGGTAAAACAGAGAAGCAAATAGAAAATAATTAGGGTAGCTGCTGTTCATACCATTAAGCAAGAATAATCATGTGCATTTGATCTGATATAACTGTATAAGGTATTATGCATTATATGAATGCTAGGCTAAAGAGATGCGTCTTCAATCTAGATTTAAACTGGGAGAGCGAGTCTGAGCCCCGAACATTATCAGGAAGGCTATTCCAGAGTTTAATGTTTCAGAGCCAAATGTGAAAATGCTCTGCCTCCTTTAGTGGACTTAGATATTCTAGGTACTATCAAAAGCCCAGAGTTTTGTGACCTTAAAGATCACCTGGTCTGATGAATCCTGTTTTCTTGAACATCGTGTAGATGGCTGTGAACGTGTGCGTCGTCTAAGTGGGGAAGTGAGGGCACCAGGATGTACTGTGTGATGACAACAAGAAAGTGGAAGGAGTGTGATGCTCTGGGTAAAGTTCTGCTGGGAAATCATGTGGATGTAAATTTGACACGTGCCACATACCTAAACATTGTTGAAAAACCCTTCATGACAATGGTGTTTCCCGGAGGAAGTGGCCTCTTTCAGCAGGATAATGACCCTGCCACACGATCAGGAATGAAGAGTTCAAGGTGTTCCCCTGGCTTCCAAATTCCCCAGGTCTCAATCCAATTGAGCCTCAACAAGTTCGATCCATCAGTGGGTTGCCGCTGTTTTGGCAGCATGTAGAGGACCAACAACATATTAGCCGGTCATAATGTTTTGGCTCATCAGTATATACAGTCATTGTCAGAATTGACCAGGACCTCAGGCAGAAAAATAGGTCCAGCGCTATATTTAATAGTGGGCATGGGGTACTATTTATCCTTCTTTGCACCAAAGCCATCTTGCCTTGCCTTGCCTTGCCTAGTTGATTGGAACTTCTTAATCTTAAAATGCTCTTTGATGGACTTCAAAACATAAACAGCCATTCACAGCCATTATAAAGCTTGGAAGAGCGGGAAATTTTTTAATATAACTCCGGTTGTGTTCGTCTGAAAGAAGAATGTCATATACACCTATGGCTTGAGGGTGAGTAAATCATTGGGTAAATTTCATCTTTGGGTGAACTATCCCTTTAATGCCCTGATGGTGGAAATGATAATGTTCAAGGCTTTAGCTATTTTCTTTTTGTGAAGCTCAACCGTCATTTGCTGCACATCAGAACTATATTCTTTGGTTTTACTAATTGTGATGAATGATTAAGGGAATTTGACCTTTGTGTTTCCTCATATTTACATACTGGACAATATAACAATTTCATGTTCCTAGTCACCCTGGTGTGCAAAAAAAAAAAAAAAAAACTAAATATGAATGGGAATGTACTTAAGAGATATTTTACTCATAAACCATTTTAGGGATGCCAATAATTGTGGCCAACGTGTTTTGGAGAAAAAACATTTATTTCATAATTTGATTTTCCCAACACTTTCAAATGTCTTATTTCAATGATACATTTGTGCGTATACACCATATATATATGAGTTGTATAAATGCACACAAACACGAAGATGAAGGTTAGCAGGCAGTCTGTAATAAATCCACAGATAAACCCATACACTGAGAACAGCAATCCAACACAACCATACAATAGACAAGACCCTGACAACAATGAACAGAAACAAAGGAACTTGAGTACACAGTGGTTCAAATGTTGACTGATATCACAAAGATGTGATAATACATAGTTTATACTCTTAATTATATACAGAAATGGACCATGGTGAACATATTTAGACAGGTTTTGAACCCTGTTTTGTTTTCAGACAGTTTAATATAACTTTCAAAAAGGTCCAGTATGTTACTGCCACTCATCAATGGCAGCTGTCACACTTGCTAGGCGACAAGAACAATCATCCATGGGCTAGACCGTCCCATTTAACAACGCTCAGTCTGACTTTCGTGGCCTTCAAAAGCATGGCCTTTAAAGTCCATGTCCTTCGAAGGATGCAGCCTCTGAATTGGGATGCAGCTAGTAGTGGTTGCTCACGCTGTTGTCACATTCACGTTCAGTTTGTTTTGTTTTCATTCAGTCACATGTGTTTCCTTTGTCTATTTTCCACTTCAAATTTCCGCCTACCAGGATTACAGACTTCTAAGATCATCTAACTGCATGACGTAAATGACGTTAATGAGGCAATTTCAAGTGCTAAAGTAATTTATTTGCGTGAAATGATTTTAATGCGTTAAAGATTTTGAATTAATCGCATGCGTTAACGAAATAATGTTCACATATATATATTTTGTTAACCATAAAATATTATTATATTTGGAAAACGTTTATACGTATAGAGAGGTTTTCATATTGATTATCCTTAGAATTAAGAGAAGCTGGGCCTCATATCCTAATATATACATTATACAACTGTTGCCCAAACAACCTCTATCCAGCCCTGTCGCCCTTCAACAAACAGACCTGGCTGAAAGAGCATGCAAGATAAAAGTAACCAATTAAACTATGGAGACACTAAAAGAGAACTTCCAATTGACTCAACATGAACATAATTTTAATTCAGCCAATATTGGCTGTAAGTAGTAGACAAAATACATAGAGATTCTGTTTTGAATGCCCTCTAGATATGTATAGATAAACTTTATTGATCCCTGAGGATAAAATCAGGATCTTTGAACTCTGGACACTCTCTGTCTTCCCAGAGACCTAATATGTTTTCCTGGATAGACTCGTATGTTCCTGGATTACAGTATTCTGTGCCAGCTACTAAACACGTTTGAAGTTTAATATTTATTGCTGTCGGAGCCAATAGCCCCGTGGGCAGCGCTCTGACACGTGGAGCGGTTGTGCTTTGGGTGACTTGAGTTCGAGTCCCAGCTTGTGGACGTTTCCTGAACCGGTCCCCCTCTCTCTCCCACTTCACTTCCTGTCTATCTATACTATCCCAAGAAAGGCAAAATGCCAAAAATAAATGATATATATATGTTATATATGTTTGTCCATTTACCAGAAAATATAAAGTAGTTCTGATACATTTTCTTTTCTGAATGTTACCCATTTAGATTTAATTCTTGGGTTTTTGGCTTTTTAACATATGTGAAAATAGTCCCCCTGTGTTAAATCGATCAAAATTTACAGTAAAGACATTTATAATGTTAAATTCTGTTTCAGATGCTGTTCTTTTGAACTTTATTCATCAAAGAATCTTGGAAAAAAATGGTACACAATTGTTTTCAAACTTGATAATAATAAGAAATGTTTCTTGAGCATTAAATCAGGATATTATAATGATTTCTGAAGGATCACACTAAAGACTGAAGTAATAATGCTGAAAATTCAGCTTTGATCACAGGAATAAATTACATTTTAAAGTCATTGAAATAAAAAACAGTTATTTTAAATTGTAATAATATTTCACAATATTTTGGATCAAATAAACAGCCTGGGTGAGCAGAAGAGACTTCTTTCAAAAACATTAAAACATCTTCCTGATCCCAAACTTTTGAACGGCAGTGTGTGTGTGGACAAGACCTACTTCTTATGAATGTGAAGATCTGCTTAGTGAATATGAAGAACTGCCTCCTTGAACCCCGAACAAAAGCACCAACCTATAATACAAAGCATTAAGGGGTACACAATTGTGAGTATTGTTTCATTTCTTTGTATTACCACCTTACCTGGAAGTATGCCAAGTGGAAAATGCAGTTAAAAGATCATTGTAGAAATTGCATTGAGAGGAAGCCCTTTTTAGTACACTGTTTATTTTGTAGACTACTTTGAGAAACCAGATATTATGTGAGTAACAATGAAAGACTAATTCCTTCCAAAACAGGAAGTTGATCTGATAACTATCACGAGACTGTTATATTTAATTTTTTATTTTCAAAGTCATGGATTGAAAATAAATAAATAGCTAAGCATTACGGAACCGATGAGTGCTGACAATACCTTAAAAAGCTTTGGTTGCAATTAACGGGCTATAGACGGAGCTATGGACAAAACGGAGAGGATCCTGTGAGGACTGGATTCTGAGATGCAGATAACCAGTGAGTAAATGAAACGACCTCACCCTTTTTTCTTTTTCTTTTTTTTTTTTTTCTACCTGAGCTTCAACATTTTGTAGCTGTCTCGTGGATGACTGGTCCATTCTCCACCTCTGACATTAGTGAGAGCGTTCCACCTTTTCTGCTTAATCGCTTTCGTGGAGAGAGAGGGCATTTACATTCATAGAAAGCTTGCCAATAGGGTGATGCAAAGCCTGACTGATCTGAGTACGTGCCTCCTGGGAAGGGACGGTGTCATTGTATTTGATCGCGTGTGCGTCCCACAGAGGACTAGAAGCAGCGCGCAGGGCTGGATGCGTCTCCAGTCTATCCATGTCTTTTGCGCCACCAGTCGAGCTGTCTTTGCGCGATATTTGTCATTTTTAATCATGTGTTTGAAAAATGCCAAGTTGCTTTGCGAATGTTTCACGGTTCAGGTAAGATCCCTACGCTTTTACCAAATATGGCTTTACATGTGCGCTTAGCAACAAGTGGAAATGTGTGTTTTTGTTGTTTTGGCGCGTTAAATTCATATTGAATGCAATGAATAGCAAGCAATACGTTAATCGTTTACTGTTTATCAATGCATAGGGCAAACGACAAATATACTGGTATTATTAATAATTTGAAACTACGAAAGTGAGCATGTAAGTGAAAGTGAATTGAATGGTGGAGCAAATCATCACTGGAATTATAATACGAAATCAAAACAATAATAATTCAAATGCTCATATTCTTCAACCAAATTGCATTTTAATTGGTAAACATGAAAGGTATTATTCATAAAGGGGGTTGTTTTGAGCTATCAGTATTTCTTGTAATGAATTTGTGTTGGAATTTCCCATGCATGACCTGGCATCTTTACAAGCATGAGCTTTACATTACAACGAGAGCTGACTCACTCTGTGACTCTGTGTAAAAGTGCTGCATCATCAGAAGTTGACAATAGGCTAGCAAATTCATTCTGAAAATGAGAGTGACTTTGCAGAAAAAAAGCTTGTAGACAGATCGGATGTTCAC
Organism: Squalius cephalus; assembly: GCF_949319135.1. Lineage (NCBI taxonomy): Eukaryota > Metazoa > Chordata > Actinopteri > Cypriniformes > Leuciscidae > Squalius > Squalius cephalus. Next base: position 9,282,491 of record NC_137124.1, read on the forward strand.
AAATAGCTTCTCTAGTGGTTTTCCCTGCAAGAAGGGAAAAGAAAGTTATCACAATGTACACAAATATATATATACAATATTTAATTGTAAGAACCATTCTAGATTAGGTTTAATTGTGCTTTCCTGTACAATTGCATCAATGAATTTCCATAGCCGAAGTCCAATTTAATGAAATATTATTATTATTTTAATGAAGTGTTCACACAGTCAATGTATTTGATGAAAAAAATCTAATTTACATTTTTAGGTCAAGGTCCTTGGTTTTTACCAAGGGTAAAACTCACCACTTTGACAGTGCTCTCTCTTGCAAGGCAAAAAATAGACTCTAGTTGTTGGCATTTAGTATTGGCACTTCCCCTGTTACCTTTAACATTGGCTATGATCCTAACTTCAAGCCCTTAGACACTCGGTGTAGTTGGCGGTTCCCTCTGCTGGAGAGTAAGGCATGTGATATAGTCTCTCCCCCTCTTTCTGCTGCTATCCTTTAGTCATTCAGTGAGGTATAAAAGCCATGTGTTTGCGCAAGGATATGGAGAGTTAGCACATTCTCCATTGAGTGATTCTCTTTAACTCAACCTCTTGCCTCTGGCTGTTTAAATCTAAGGCCCTATAAACGAGTGAATAATTAGTCTTTTCATGGCTTAATTGTTAACATTTAAGTAGCCCCTTGAAAACATAATCAACTTCCTTCATTCCTCCTCTTAAACTAAAATTCTCAATTATATTGATTTTACTTTTTATTACATTTTATAACTCACTTAAATTTGTATATGATAACCCACTAATAGTGTTTACTGTGTACGCTACCATTCAAAAGTTTGGGGTCAGTAAAGTTCGCTGGGACAAACTTTTATGTTGAAAGTTTTTTGATCGTCCGATTAATGAAAAACGTAAGTCTGATCATTTAGAAAATAAATAGCAACCCAAGTCAGAACAGGCCTGACCCGAGTTTGGTGGTTGTAGCTTGAACTTCCTAGAAGGAGATACTGTTTAAATTTAGATTACTTTCTCAAGCCAACATAAATATATTAAGATAGAAAACAGTTGTTTTAAATTGTAATATACAATGCAACATTTTGATCAAATAAATGCAGCCTCGGTAAACTGACTCCTACTGAGTCCTAACTTTTATAGTGTGACTAAAACAAATGTGTATATGGGGCCTGCAACAGCACCTCGTCGTTCCTGGGTCACTATAACTGAAAGATGGACATGTCTGTTTACAGAGATAATATCCATATGTTTAGCTGTGGGAGAAGTGGCTACATTTAATTAAATTACGTGACTGTAAAATGTTGGAGGCTTGGTCAGATGAAATGTAGCTGTTAGGGATTGGCTGATTACTTGGTGGACGTGCGTTCTGCAGCATTCAGACACACTCTGTGTGTTTCTACAACAGTTCTTGGTTTTTCCATAGGTCATGCTGTCAACAGAACCTCTGTTGCTTTCGTGACAAGACGCCATTCTCTGCCAAGATCAGCAGTAAAGTGATTTGTCAAGCTGAGGCCAGCAGAAAAACTCGCAAAGAAAATTCTGATCATTGACATTCTACTCCAAATTTTGGCCCAACTTTGAGTGTTTCATGTGCTCAAGATCAGAGCATCTCCAGAGGGTACATCCGCTTTGATCAGAGTCCTGTTGCGTCATAGCCTGCTAAAGCTGAAAGAGTGCATTCAAAAATGTTCCAATAAGAAATAAATGTTGTTCAATCACATGGCCAGCTGCATAGGATGAATCCTTATTCACTCAGTGCTTATCTGCCCTAAAAGTGGACAAACAATGTCGAACCTCAAGGCTTGAGCTCGGCAGAGTAAAGAGAGGAAACGATAGGAAAAGATTAGAATTACAATTTGTTGCCACTGCAAATATGTATTTTTATCATTTCATTTTTGCTTTGACTCAGACGTTAGGTTTCTGACACGCATGTGATAGAGGATTAAAGTTTGCAGACCAGACACACACAAACACTCTTTCTGTGTAATCCGTCTCTTTATTCCAGATAGACAGAATAGTCGAGCGTTGTGTGGGTGTTGTCTTTTTCCTTATGATTTTTTCTTCTTCTTCTTTTTTCAGTTGCTTAAATCTTGACCTCTTTTACAGGTCAAAATGTTGGTTACGGGTCTTATTTATTGGCTTGTTTGCCCAAGTAATGTTTTACAGTGGTTTGTTTATTTACAGATGGCTATTTACTGCACACACATCATGAAAATAATGGCATCTGTTGGTGTCTTTCAGAGAAGTGGCGTAGCCTAATCTCGGGATTGTCCTCGTCTGTCGGTGCGGTGTGAATTTGCCTTTAAAGGCCACTTCACAGACGACGACCAACAGCAACTGACACTTTGTGGGATCAGTGTTTTTCCCCTGTCTGCGGCTGTTGCTGTTGGTCGGCACTTGTTTTCACTGATTGAACGTTGAATCGCCATTTGTTGGGTTTTGTCATGTCTGAGAAGTGACGGTGCCGTTGATCTGTGTCTGTCGATGCTGTGTGTATTTGCCTTAAGAGTCTTGAAGTCACTGCTGGCGTCTATACAAACCTCTCTACACACACCTTGGCAATAGAATCGCCATTGGCTATTACATTTTTTAGTTTACTCGCCAGACTGATGTATATATATATAAAATTCCAAAGGGCTGGGCGGTATGACGGTATATATCGTTACCCCGGTAGAAAATGTCAACCGTAACAGATTTTTTTATTTTGTGTATACCGCGACATGTAAATAAGTGGCCGTGGTTAACTCACGTTCAGCATGCGTGAGACTGAGATTTGTCAAAGAAACATGGAGAAAGCAGATCAAGAGTATCCACAAAGGAATTACGTTTTCTAAAGGCTTGTTGTTAACGTGATATTTTTTGGGGGAAAGGCACAGCAGTCAACTAGAGCAGTGCAGCACCCGTAGGCTACAGTTTAGGCAAGACATGGCAAAAATGTACCGGGGAACACATTTAAAGCAACAACATGGAACTTTTCCTCTGCGGTCGCCCTACAGGTTGGAAGCGGAATTGTCCATTACCGCTGTCGTAAAATGATTTACGGTTACTGTATGGCATGTAGGTTTTTTTCATATGGGCAATGATAATATTATTAATCTTCCCCCTTTCATAATTTATACATGTTTAGTAGACTAAACATTTTAACTCAAACATTTGCGATTTGCATGTCGATTGCAATGCTCAAATCTGAACGAGAATGATAGCGATAGCATCCTAACCATCTAAAACTACCATGTTAGTGTTTACTAGCTACCAGATTGATAATTCGCTCATCTACTAGCTGATTCATGAAGATAAATAAATGGAGGACCAGATAGTTTCCGTAACGTAGCCAGGCAGACAACAGATTAGAAAAACTAAAGATAGTATGCAAGCAATTTACAGTTACTTACTAGTTCAACAGCATGACGGCCAAGTCAGCATCGGTCTGGTAACTCTCCTCCTCCATAAGCTAACGCCAGCGAGCAAACGCTCGACCAATATTGATCCTCGTCCTGTCTTTCAGTTTATCACTCTCCCTTTTCCTCTTCCGACTCTACTCTGACAAAACCTTGGACTTCTTACGTTTCGCTGCTGCTTCAGCCATGACGAAAACAGACGTACGAAAACAAACGCGCTGGTTGGCCACATTTGAGGAAGTGGTGGGCAAAGTGACGTATGCCGTAAAGCAGTCGAATTTTGTAGTTCTTTTTGAGCGCTGGTTACTACCCGCACCCCGAAGTTACATAGTGCCAGTAAAAGCGATACAGACCCCGTCAGGCTCTGGCAGACGTCTCATTCAACCTATTGTAAGTCGATGTACTATCACAAGGGTCTTGGACATATATTATGAAGGTTGAAAAGTTACATGTTGTTACTTTAAACTAGTATTACTAATATCCTACAAAATTAAAAGGAAGTAATTTATTATGAATAGAATAGTTCAATATAAAATATTCAGAAATTATAAACTGATGGATGAAGTAAAGCAATAACATGAGATTGAAAAATTATTCAGCAACACTTTATTTAAAGTTGAATTGCACCTATGAGTTGTATTTAATATCAATCATTTAGGGACAGTTCATCTAAAAGTTGATCAGTGTGTTTTGTTTACTATATTTAGCTATCAAAATAGTTTACCCAAAGAAATAATTTACCAAATAAAAGAAAAATCAAACAAGGTGAAGTACTTTTCATTTCTAAAGTATTTGGGTTTATTTGTTATACAAAGCCCTTTTTGTCGATTTTTCAAGAATAACTACATACAGTATATAAATAAATATATCGTGAAATATATCGTTACCGTGAAATAAAATTAGTCATACCGTGAAACCGAATTTTGGTCATACCGCCCACCCCTGTGCCACAGCTTTTTTAATATATCGACATACACTCTTAACATCAGTCAATCAAGCATTCTATTATGATATTATGATAATCAAGCACTATTTAATGAAAGAACTTGCATGTTTCCCTCAACGTCACATGTGCACTCCTTAAAAAAAACATACTAAAATATATAGATTAAAATCTACATACATATTTAAATGGGATGAAAGATATGGATGTACTGAATGTTAGCTTTCTTATTGTGCCCAAGTTCTCACATGTCATTTTAACAAGAAACTATGCTTCTAACCACAGATCAAGAGCTGTTGTTACGACTACGTACGTTTTTTGGAACTATGGTTTCGTGAAACGCCAAATTGCTCAACTGTGTTGGTAACTTAGTTGGCTAATGAAGTTTTTGGGAAAGCACCCCTGGAATCTGTTTGTCCTGACTTGAATGCTATAGTCTCTTGCTAGAGAGTATAAGTGTAAAAGTGCTGGTGTTTTTTTTAATTTTTATTTTTTTTATCTCATCTAAAGATTGAATTGGTTTATAACTGATCTTCATCTGTTCTGTGTGTGTCAGGACTCTTTGCCTTTCTGCTGATGGTGCTGGAGTGGACCCGTCCAGGCCTGTCCTCCCCATTACGCCCCATCTGCGACCGGCGCGTCCTCGACCACTACATTAAGGAGGCATGGGATGCAGAAGCTGCTATGGTGAGTGACATTCACATGACGGCTAAAGCTGTTCATTAGAATTTCACATGGGACACATTCTTGTGTTCCATCTGTGCAATTTTAATCTTACACAGTGTCAAGCTAATTCTCAGCGTGTGAATGTTCTTGTTATCGCAGAGAGCTTGTAAGGATGATTGCAGCAGTGCAACAAACTTCACTGTTCCTCTGGCCAGAGTTGATTTTGGTGTCTGGGAAGCGATGAATGTAAGTTACATGAAGCTACTGTTGTGAAGATTGGAATATAATATAGTCATTTCTAAAATCAGTACCATAATAAATAACATGTTTAACACTGTATGTAGTTTTAATATTCCTCTCTTCTGTATGTCGCTTCAGATAGAGGAGCAAGCTCAGGAGGTCCAGTCAGGCATTCACGTGCTGAACGAGGCCATCAGCTCATTACAGGCATTTAATCAGACTGACGTGATACAATCCAACATAGATGCCACTATTAGAAACATTGTCAGCATCAGACAAGTGCTGCGAAGTCTCAGCATACCGGTGAGTTACACAGAGTCTCTTCTGCGTACCAAGGCTGCATTTATTCGATTCTTTTTACAAGGTGTAATATAAGTCTCAGGTTTCCCCAGTATGTGTCTGTGAAGTTTCAGCTCAAAATACCCCACAGATAATTTATTATATCATGTTGTTAATGCCCATTTTTGAGTGGAAGGAAAAACATGCTTTCTTCGTGCATGTAGTTCAATTAAAAAAAAAAATTCTGTCATCATTTACTCACCCTCAAGTTGTTTCAAACCTGTATGAATTTCTTCCTTCTGCTGAACACAAAATAAGTTTTTTAGAAGAATGTTGGTGGAACAAACAGTTGATGGACCCCATTGATTTCCATAGTATTTTATTTCCTGCTGTCCTATCCTAATAAAATACATTTATTTCATACCAAGTATACTACAAACCTTTAACATACTGCTTGAGAATGACTGACATAAATATTATAATTAACTTTGCTTGGAGCACTTCTTTATTGCACAATGCACATTTATTAATATTAAGCCTAAAATGTGTTTTAATATCACTATTAGGAAGGGATAGTATGATCTCTGTATAATATCAATCTTTAAATGCAAGATATTTAGTACTTGCAATAGTTTCACTTTAGCACAATCAAATATACTTAAGTATTTCTTTAGTTGGACCTATTCCCGGATAACTAAAGTGCATTAAGTGTATCCAAAATTTAGCAGACTTTAAGTATACCAATTTAGTATACCGAAAGGTCAATGGCAGGGAATTTATATTAAGTACATAAATATGTAAACGTATTTGTAGTATACTTAGCATAAAATAAATGTATTTTAAATACATTTTAGTATATTTGTTTTTCACTAGGTTTATTACAATTTAAAATAACTGTTTTCTATTTGAATATATTTTAAAATGTAAGTTATTCCTGTGATCAAAGCTGAATTTTCAGCATTATTACTCCAGTCTTCAGTGTCACATGATCCTTCAGAAATTATTCTAATATGCTGATTTGCTGCTCAAGAAAAATTATCGATGTTGAAAACTGTTGTGGTTAGAAAAATTAGTTTTCTAGGTTCTTTGATGAACAAAGTTCAAAAGAACAACACTTGTTTGAAATAGAAATCTTTTGCAACTTTTGATCAAATGAATATGTAGAATATTGCAGAATTAAAGTATTCATTTCTTTCAAAACAACAAAACAGTCGGCGCTGATAGCCTCGTGGGCAAGTGCACCCACATGTAGCGCCGTTGTGCTTCAGGCAACCAGAGTTCGAGTCCCGGCTCGTGGACCTTTCCCGATCCCGTCCCCCCTCTCTCTCTCTCCCACCTTTGCTACTGTCCTATCCTAATAAAGGCAAAAGCGCCAAAAAATAAAAACAAATCTTACTGACCCCAAACATTTTAACGGTAGTGTAAGTTTTGGAAATTACATTCTTCATTAGTGTAACGGCTAGGATAAAACACTTAGAACTGAATTTGCATTTGGCAGATGTATTTTCCAAAGAAACATATTGTACAAGTCCATTCAAGCTATACGTTTGATTCAATATGCATGCATTACATCTACATTTCATCAGCTTGCCTGTTCCCTGGGAATCAAACCCCATGACCTTGGCTTTGATTGCTTGCGTCATGTCATGCTCTACTACTCAAGCTACGGGAACAGGAAAATGGATGTTATGCTAATCAAGTGCAGTGTACTACAAACTTATGTCAGCTTCAGGAAGAGAGCATGTTCGTCACTTTGATTGTGTCATAGTGTTACATAAAAACAAGCAGCAACTATGGGACTATACTCTACAAAGTCAGTAAAAATAGGGTCCAACTTTATATGAAGGAATTTGTCCGGATTTTTTTTTTTTTATTTTTTTTTTTTTTTGTGTGTGTGCAAATTTTTTAATTACTCATTGTATTGTGTTGTGTTTTATGGTCAAAGGAATGTACATAAACTTAATGAAAAATATTCTGGCAGGAAATTACCAGTAATTCTTACAATTTTCTACTGATTTTTTTCTTTTCTTACAGTGAATACAGAAAGATTGCTTAAAATTTAAAATCTTGAATTTGTGTGTCTAAAATGTAAAACTGTCACAGAATATTTGAGTCAGTATTATTTTAATTTTATTAATTTTATTATTTAATTTTACTTTTCATGCAAATGTTTTGCTTAATTTTTTAGTAATTTCGTTATATGCTTTTGTCTTTTTTTATTTTTTGTCATTATTATTTTGGTTTATTTTTATTTTATTTTAGTTTTAATTTATTTCCAGTTAATCATTTTAGTGCTTCAACTTAAAGAGGAGCTATTATACCCTTTTACAACGTCTTGATTTTGTTTCTGGGCTCTATTAGAAGAGGTTTTCATAGCTTGAATGTTTAAAAACACCTTGTTTCACCTTATTTGCTCCTCTCTTTCCAGTCTGTCAGTAACGCTCTGTTTAGTTATGGTTTCTATGAAGCTCCTCTTTCTGAAAAGTGCAGTGTGCTTTTTAGGAAATGCCAATGCTAGTTTCAACACACTAATAACTAACTCAACCCGGCCTCATCCCTTTATTCTGCGTATGCCTTGGGGTGGGAATTATCTAAATGAGGAATATTGTAACATATTCCTGTAAGAAAACTCAAGACTACAATGAAGGCTTTTTAGGGAGTTCAGAAACAGTGACACTGATAGAGAATAACTCCTGATGGAGGGACTTTGTGCTTTTGGCCTTTTTTATGCTCAAACAGCAACATTACACACTAAAGAAAGTTGAAAATTGTAAAAAGCATAATAGGACTCCCTTAAAGGCAACATTTAAAAATTTTCCAACTATTATTTGTATTTTATTTTATTTCAGCTTTATTTCAATTAACAGAAATGCTTTAATAGTTTTAGCAACTGATAATAACCCTGATTTGAGTTACACTGTATACGTTTATTTACGCTTTCTTTTCTCTCTGTCTCTCAGGAATATGTACCTCCAACCAGTGGTGGAGAAGACAAGGAGACGCAGAAAGTATCCTCAATCTCAGAGCTGTTTCAGATCCACATCGACTTCCTGCGGGGAAAAGTGCGTCTTCTGCTGGCCTCTGTCTGCCATCAAGGTGTCAGCTGATACACAATTCAGGGCAAGAGTCAAACTAATTGAAGCTCCTCATATCAGGAGGCAGGATATGGACTATTACAAAGGATATGTCGCCGAAGTTTGAATGACTGGGAGTTGTAGCACTTTGAAAGATTTACTCACAAAGGGAAAAGAATACATCCCCCAGAATGCTAAGCGCCCCCAATGGCTGTCTACTCACTGTGTGTCGAGCATTTGCAAACCCACCTGTGTTACCCGGCAAAAATCAACCACAAGACATCATAAAACTGCAAGAAATCACTCCTCTTTCCCCATTTGACTGATGCAACTTTCCCAGCTCGACTGGGAAGGGTTATCTGGGACTCTTTAAACGTGTTTTGTATTGCTTATGAAATTGTCATTATTTATATAGATTATATATCTATTTCCTAGAGCTGGAATCACTGGCTTTTGCAGGTTCTTCTCTGAAGCTATTCAAGAGAAAACCTCTCTTCCTCCATCCACCATGGCCTCAAGCACCTCCAAACGATGAACTATTGATAGAGAAGACTATTTATCAATATTAATTATGCACTGTAGGTTTTATATTCATTTCCGTGCGTATGTGTGTGTGACTTTTTGAGAATGCTGCAGGGAATGTTTTAAATGTCAGAGGAGGAAGGTTGTAATGCTGAATTCTTACGGGTCAGTTGGGGTGAACAGGAAGAAGGACTAGATTGCTGCTTGTGTCAGGGGAATTGAAAGCTTTCGTGAGAGAGCTGATGAGGCTCTGCGTTTGCTCATGTCTGAATTACGCCGATGAGCGCGGCCTTGTACAGATAACGCTGGTGCCAGGAAAAATATTGATTAGTGTATGACGAACATCCTAGATTACTTCCACTTCACGCTCAACGCTGCATACTTTCCTTTGGGAAATGATCGTAAGGTTGACATTTTGTTTCTCTTTTTCTGTTTAACTTGTTTGTGTTTTTCGTAAATAGCCTGTTATTTTTTACATCTGTCAGTCAGTCACTGTCTGGGTGCAACAAAGTATGTTTGTAGATGTTTTTTCCTGTTATTTTTGCTGTTGTGTGGTTCTTTCATCACAATGTTATTTGGTATTCAAATACAAAGTATTATTCTTAGCTAAAAACAAGGAGAGAGGAAGTTTTTCTTTTCGTCTTATGAAGCATCTCTGCTGAGAATACACTGCTCACTATTCTGTAAATACATTAATTTCCAAGGTGAACTTTTTTTATAGCTATGATAGAGTGAATATAGGCATACATTATGCCTAAGCCATAACTGGAGTATAAGTATTGCATTTTTGTCATGTTTCCTCTGAAGGAATTTAGTCACACCACTAAATATTTTTGAACACAGTTTGTGTCATTCTTTTCGCCTTACCACCATCATTTCTGCTCTTTTACAGTCTGGTCAAGAATGGCTGGACAAACACTTTCATCCAGTAATACTTTTTTGAAAGAAGATCTTATCTATTACTGGTCAGCCAACAGCTGTCAGGTATCCTTGTATTCAATTCAATTCAGATTTATTTGTATAACACTTTTCACAATACATATAATTTCAAAGCAGCTTCACTGGAAAATGCTTGTTTCTACATTACAATTCAGAGGTGACTGTCAACGTAATGTCCATATGTCAAAAATGTACAGTTAATAAGTAAGATAATACAAATCATGCAGTTAAATAACATCATGTATTCATTTAGGCAGAAACAATGAGGTTATTAAAGCAATTATTACAAGTTGTGATCGTAATGATTACAATATATTGAAAATTTGTAGCTATGGTAGATAACGTGCCATAGCTTAGCAATGTTTCTGAGGTGGAAGAAGGCTGTTTTTGTAACATTTGAAATATGATTATCGAAAGACAAGTTGCTGTCTAATATAACACCCAGTTCTTTAACTGTAGAGGATGAAGATGCAAATTGTATTCTAAGATTCTCTGTACAGGTTTTTGGTCCAATAAGTAATACTTCAGTCTTATCCGAATTTAATAGAAGAAACTTACTGGTCATCCAGTATTTTATATCTTTAACACATAATTTTAGAGATTTCATCTGGTCGTGATCATCGGCATAGTGGAAAATAATTCCATGTTTTCTAATAATATTACCAAGAGTGTATATTGAAAATAGCAGAGGGCCTAAAACAGACCCTTGTGGCACTCCATTATTTACTGATGATAATTCTCCATTGAAATAAACAAAATGATAACAGTAATCAATCTAAGAGTACGTCTTGATGCATAATGTCAAACACAGCACTAAGATCAAGTGAGATGCAGCCTTGGTCAGAAGCTAAAAGCAAGTAATTTGTAATTTTAATGAGTGCAGTTTCTGTGCTATATTGGGACCAGAATCCTGACTGAACTTTTTCATAGATATTATTATTATTATTTTTATTTTATTTTTGCAGGAAGGAGCACATGACTTTATCTTTGATAAATGTAGGTATAATGTATATACAGGAAGAGGGGGGAAAAGGCAGGAAGCAATGTCTTTTTACTTGCCAGCACAACTGCTGCATGGTCATTAGAATACACACACACAAAAATAAATACATAAACTGTTTCTGAAAGGTGAAACATATGAAATGGCACATTTCCTTTTTACTTCTTGGTACATCAAAGCAATAAAGTTCATATGCAAACTCAAATGCAAGGCTTAATAGTTTTAGCTTCAGTCTGAACCAGACCAAAACACGTACCAAATAAAACAGGCAACGCCTTTAAAGCACACCACAAACTTTATAATTAATATTTATGAAGTCTTTGAATTTCCCATTTATTGTGTTGATAACTGATACTGATCCTGGCTCTACGGGTTGGGATAAAACACCTTGATGTGGATGGCCGAGTTATTACGGGTGCGTGTAAGTGGCTCTCCAGCTTCATCTGGATCCTCGGGCTCTAGGTCGTCGATGAGCTCTACGGTGGATGTGTTGGCAGCCAGTTGCAGCGCACCCTGGCTGGACGTCTGAAGCTGTAGGGCGATGTTAATGGCCCGGTTGATAGCCAGTCCCAGACCGTGGATGCAAATTTCCCTATGAGCGTCCAGAAGTTTCTGACATCTCGCCAGCTGGGCCTTGAAGTCTGTTTTCATATTGACGTAGACGTCGTTCCGTCGTTTGGGCAGTTTGCGAGGCAGACGCTTGCGGAGGGTGTACTCCATCGGGTCCATCTCAAGAGACGAGCCCTCAGGGGCGGGCAGCACCATCGGAATGTGGGGTACAGAAGCGGACACTGGGCTGCGTGGCTCGGCCATGACAAATCACTGGAAAAGCGATGTACAAAGAGAATCAGACGTGTCAATCAATGTTTAATGGCGATTTCTTCACAGAGTGACACAGAAGACATTTGTGTGCATACTGGCATTGTGTAATCGGTCCAATTTGAGGGGACTCGAACCAGCGTGGGAGGTGGGCACGCTAACAAGGTAGCTAAAGACCACAGCCGCTAGTGTAAGTCGCTAGCGCGCCTCTTGAGATCAGGGGAGTGAGGTTTACACGTACAGCTCATACTGGCCTATGTCCGGTACACTCACCCTCCTAAACCTCACTCCCATCCGGGTCACGGCACCAAATTTAACCGGTCCTACTCGACCCACTCTGATATAGCCTAAATAAAGCTCTGAATAATTCATGTGTTTTTTATTTGAACTAAACGAACTAAAACGCAAATCCATGATGTACTACACGGCTGCATCCGAAATCGCATACTTCCCTACTATATAGTAGGGAAACACAGTATGTGACAAAAGTATGTCCGAATTCACAGTAGGCCTACTCATAAAAGAGTAGACAAAAAGTACCCAGATGACCAACTACTTCTGGTGAGATTCTGAAGTGTGCATAGGATGGAGACTTTACTATCCCATGAGGCCACAGAAGAAGATTTGTGAATGACAGTGAAGCAAGGGAACTGATGCTGGTAGGTCACATAATAATGACAACATGGCGAATGTAGTAACGTTACATCCAGATTACATTCATACTACATGATAGAACAATTTTTTAGCGGTCCTGAAGTAATTACTAAATTATTCAAAATAAGTACCTACTCAAGTATGCGATTTCGGACGCAGCCCTTAATTCGCGTTGTACGGTTTTTATTCATTAAAAAGAACCGGCACGTATGAATAATTCATTCCGGAATCGGACTCGGCTAGTCGCGCTGTATGTTACTGACTCGCTGAACACGAGCCGACTCATACGAGTCTTTCGTTTGTGAATCTATACACTGTTCGCTCTGTATGTTTTGAGTGTATGTTTTTTAGCATTACGGATTAATCGATATGCTACATACAATTATATTGACGTTTTGTTTTTTGATTGTGAATCGTACCTTGAATTAGAATAGCTTGTTGTTGTTTTTTCAGCTCTACGCTAAATAGCTGGTAAATAATCTGATCTTCGTTTCGGCGGCTCTGTCTTCTCTCCTCATGTACCGGAAGTCCTCTCGCTTCTCACACAGGAACTGATACCTAAAGCCGTTCTGTTTGTTTACATAATATTATCCTGTTTTTGAAAATAATATATTTGCTTATTCCGTATACTGTATAGTTATAAATTACTATAAAAATAAAATAAACATGTATAAAAAAGGTTATATTTGTCTCCGTACCATAATCATTACAAAATGGGGAATATTGCGGTGTGAGTGTCTTTTGTTTTGAAATTAATCCAGTTCACCCGCGTAGTGTGTATGACTAGTGCAGTCACTCAGCGTTGGATTACTAGACGTAAACTAAACTTAATGAAATCTGTTTCGTTTGTAAGGTCTTTTTAATTCACTGTCTATCTAGTTTCATTTAAACCATGTCGGACACATGGAGTCACATCCAGGCGCACAAAAAGCAGCTGGATTCCCTGCGAGAGAGGCTGCAGAGGAGAAGAAAAGACCCAACTCAGCTGGGCACTGGTGTGTTGACTAAACTTTACATGCTATGAGATCTGCAAAACGATTAACTGTGTCTTAAGTGGTATTTGATTTACTTGTTAATAAAATATAACTACCCAGAAATGTGATGAGAGTTACCACGTTGATGCTGATACAATCAGCTTTATTTGCTTGCCTTTAAGTGCTGAACACACAGGATTCTGTCAGAACAGAATAAGTGATGTTAAAAAAAAAACTAATTGAGAATTTGAATGTGTGTAAAAGAAAGAATGAACCATTATTTCTGCAGTAAGTGAATTAGTGAGTATATGGTGCCACCTACTGTATATGCATTTAGTTCTGGTTTTTATTTTAGCAGAGGTTGGAGGTGTTGAGGGTGGATCTGCGAGGAGCGACAGTCCCGGACCAGCTCTCCAGAGTCCTCCACAGGTGGAAGATGAACAGCCTCCCGATCCAGAACTAGAGAAGAGACTGCTGGGATACCTGTCCGAACTGAGTCTTTCTCTGCCTACTGATTCCCTAGCAATCACCAACCAACTAAACACTGTAAGAGCTGTGAACGTGCTTTTGAACTCTACCAGTCACACATCTGCTGTTACTATTTTCCACATTTTAGAAAAATGGTAAAGTTGTCAGAACTGTGAAGTATATAGATTATGAGAAACATAAATTGAGTCACACATTTTATTGTGAAAACACACTCATATCTGTGTAATTGTGTTTCTATGGCCCTTTTTACACCTGCTATTAATATGCGTTTTGGTTGATCGGATCACAAGTAGATGACGAAGACACACGTTTACACCTGGTGTTTTAATTCGTCTCTTTTGTTCACTTTCAACCACTTCTGTCCTGATTTCCTCGAGGGAAGGGTCTATGGGCGGGTAAATGTATAGGCTTTTTCAGATATTTTGCTCTAATGGACAAAATAAGCTCACACTATTAACATATGATCACGACCGGAGACGACGGAAAAACACACAGAGAGCATCAGCTTTAGTTTCTGTTCTGACAGTCACAAGATCAGCCGAACGCTGTTAGTGTGTGTTAGAAATCAGGAATGGTGAGAGAACATTGTGCTTGGTACGTTTTTCATCTTCAAGCCAAACTTGGGTCTCCAGCCGACAGAGTTTAAATCCCGTCTGGCCGGCGCTTCCCATAATGTTACGCATTGAGAAGAAGGTCTTTTGTGGCTGTTCGAACACATTCGTCCACATGAGTGTTTACACTACGAAAGCAATGTGTTTTCATCTACATCTGGAAGTGGTGGAAAGTGGACAAACTCAAAAGGTTTTAGACTCCATTCACTCCTGTATTTAGCGTCGTCCACTTGTGATCCGATCGACCAAAACTCATCATGCCACCAGGTGTAAACAGGGCCTGTGTTCTTCTTTAATTCTTCCCTCTCACTCTTCCTTATTTACTCAGTCTGAGTCTGCAGTTTCCCATGCCAGCATCCAAAGTCTCCTCCTCAAATTTTCTGCTCAAGAGCTAATCGAAGTTCGTCAGCCATCCATCGCTGCCTCCACGTCCTCTTCCTTGTCCACCCTCGTCACTTCTGTCGACCACACCAAACTCTGGGCTATGATTGGCAGCGCAGCCCAGCCACAAAGAACCGCCGTTAAAAGAAAAGGAGATGACATCATTCATCAAAAAAGAGCCCCAGGCTCCTCCCCTTTGCTTCAAGCTCCATCTTCCCCTCCCAAGAAATCCTCTATCTCACTGGCTCCTGCCTCAAACTCCCAGCTAACCGGATCCTCTGGGCTCGGCGGGGGCGGACCTGAGAAAAAAGGGCGGAGCAATAAAGTGCAAGCTTCTCACCTGGACATGGAGATCGAGAGTCTACTGAGCCAGCAGTCCACTAAGGAACAGCAAAGCAAAAAGGCATAATACCTAAGTAGCAAATCACTCAAGCTTTGACTATTTGTATGTATGCGGAGTCTTATGTATGCATGCTTGTGCGTCAGGTGAGCCAAGAGATCCTAGAGCTTTTGAACACCAGTTCAGCGAAGGAACAGTCGATCGTGGAGAAGTTTCGCTCACGAGGCAGAGCTCAAGTGCAGGAGTTCTGTGATTACGGGACTAAAGAAGAGTGTGTGCAGTCGGGGGACACACCACAGCCCTGCACCAAGCTGCACTTCAGGTCAGTTCACACTCACACAGTATTAAACCATAATAAACAACAATGCACACACTCACACAAATTCTATTTCTTCTCTGCATTTCTCCTCTTCTCTAGCTTGCTTCCTAATCTAGTTGTCTAATAAACCTGGCATTGTATATTACTATTATTGTTGGCTCTTTGACAAATCACTTTTGTGTAAGTCACTTTGGATAACAGCGTCTGCTAAATGCATAAATGTAAATAACTAAACACCATATACATTTTATATAAATGAAAGTAAAATAATAGTTTTAATAAATTTAGAGATAATAGTAATCATAATAATCATGTTGTTTTTTTTTATTAAACAATAATAGGATCTGAACACTATTTTTATTTGTTGACAGGGTTTCTGCGTGTCTTGAAAAGTCTTAATACACAAATTAAGGCCTAAAAAAGGTCTTAAATCAGTGCAGAAAGTCTTAAATTCATAAAGATGTGGTATTAAATGTTGCATGCATTGCAAAAATCTTCCTCAGTATTTGTTGTCCTGTTTTCCAAAACAAATATCTAAACATCTTTGAATCAAGATGCAAATGTAAAATGAAGTCTTGAAAAATGTAACAAAATGTAGTGAGTTTATTCTTAAAACAAGAGCAAATATCTGCCAGTGAGTTAAGAAAACTTCCCTTTGAATTATGTTGATTTTTCTGAGCACATTAGCAGATATTTGTTTTTGTTTTATAATCATGAACTCACTTCATTTTGATCAATTTCACAGAAAACAAGACTTCATATTTTATGTCATTTTGTATCTCCGGTAATAGTATCATGTAAAATTTATTTCCATATTTTAGTGGTTGGAAGCAGAGCAATTCAAGCTACTTTTTTTGTAAAATAAATTGAATAGTAACGGATATCTTTTGTAAGTTGTTTTTTGCAAAGTCTGAAGTGTTGCTAATACAGCTCGATGTGTTTCTCCCAAGACATTTACATTTAGAGAACATATTACATTGTGTTCCCTTCAGTTTATTCAATTAAATTAAAAATCTTTTTCTATTCTTATCGTCTTAAAAGGGTCTTTTAAATAGTCTTAAAGGGTTAGTTCAACCTAAAATGAAAATTTTAGGAAAATAAAATGAAAACTGGTTTATTTCTAATGCCGTATTACGTTTTTTCTTTTTCGGACCACAAAAGGAGAATAAAAAAATAACGTCCCTCTCGTCTATATAATGGCAGTGAATAGCAACCAGCGTCAAGCTTTTAAGAAGAGACGCAAAAGTATCACAGAATGGTCTAATGCAACAAATGCCATATATTAAAAACACAACACCAGCAAATTAAGAAAACATGTTCATCAGTTTGACAACACGCAACCAAATACAGAAACGCTGCAAATACTCACAAGAAGTGGCTAACCTGGCTGGGACATTCTTGTTGATTATTTGCAGAGCGTTTCTGTATTTGGTTGCGTAAGTGCGAGCAGGAAATGTTTAAAAATGTCTCCTTTTGTGGTCTGAAAAAGAAAGAAAGACATATTGCATTAGAACAACACCAGGGTGAGTAAATTACGACTTTTCATTTTAGGGTGAACCCTTCGAATGTACCTTTATAAAACCCGTAAAAGCCCTGCTCATTAATTAAATGTGACTTTCCTAGGCGAATCATCAACAAACACACAGACGAGAGCCTGGGCGACTGCTCCTTCCTGAATACTTGTTTCCACATGGACACTTGTAAATATGTGCACTATGAGATTGACAGTCCTCCTGAGGCCGAGGGTGATGCCCTGGTCCTGCAGGCTGGGGCCGCTGAGCTGGGACTGCACTCCACCGAGGAAGACAGCAACGTTGGCAAGCTGTTTCCGTCACAGGTACAGTATCGGACAAATTGCCCTGTTCCACAGCTTCTGTCAAGCTATAATAAAATTGATTTGAAACTGAAAATCCCCAAAACCAATATAATATAGTAATATAGAATTAGGCTTAGTCTCGTGATGTGTTTCTAATCTGTAATTGCTTTCAGAGCCTCTTCTATTGCACATTTGCTGTTCTCGTATTTATCCGCAAATTCAAAAAATTATTTTCATTTTGATTTCAATGGTTTTATTTTAAGACGCACTACAGTTCGAAAGTTTGTGGTTGGTAGGATTATGTAATCATTTAATGTTTTCGAAAGAAGTCTCTTATACTCAGGCTGCATTTATTTTAGTTTAATACAGTAAGGACAAATAACTATGTATTTTTAAAAATATAATTTATTTCTGTGATCAAAGCTGAATTTTCATTATTATCAATGTTGTAAACAGTTGTGCTGATTAATATTTTTGTGGAAATTGTGAAAAAAAATTTTCAGGATTCTTTGATTAATAGAAAGTACAAAAGAACAGCTTTTATTTGAAATAGAAATTTTTACTCTCACTTTTGATGTAATGCATCCTTGCTGAATAAAAAAAAAAAAAAAAAAAAATGTATCTTACCAACCTCAAATCTTTGAAAAGTAGTGTAGACTAACGTTCAAAGGTTTGGGGTCTATTTAACAATGAATCCTGAAAAAATTAAAACATTTACACAAAAATATTAATCAGCACAACTGTTTTCAACATTGATAATAATCCGAAAAGTAGAGAGATATAATGATTTCTGAAGGATCATGTGACACTGAAGACTGGAGTAATGATGATGTTTTGCATCACAGGATTAAATTATATTTCAAAATATATCAAAATAAAAAAACCTTCTTTTCACAATATTACTGTAGTTTTGATCAGACTTTCAAAAGCATTAAAAAAATCGTACCGACCTCAAACTTTTGAGCGGTAGTGTATAACCGATACATGCCCTTTGACCTTATCTCAGTGGATTTGCTGTGACATCCGTTATCTGGATGTGTCCATCCTGGGGAAGTTTGCAGTGGTGATGGCCGACCCGCCGTGGGACATTCACATGGAGCTTCCCTACGGAACGCTCACAGACGACGAGATGAGGAAACTCAACATTCCTATTCTGCAGGATGACGGTTTCCTCTTCCTCTGGGTGACAGGAAGGTACGGGCTCTGGGGGATCGGGGCACACAAAGCTTCTTGAGACACTTTTATCTCGGTGTAATCAAACCATGTCGCGTCACTAAATAAAGGTAAACCTGAATACAAAAAGTAGTGATCATTGCATAGATGAATTTGACACATCAGAGTTGCATATTCAACAGCTTTCAACAACTCTGCACACTTCATTAAACCATGTCTAAATACATTTTCCATTATCGTATACATGCCATAAGAGGAGTCAATAATAATAATAATAATACATTTTATTTTTTAATGCACTTTTCTCACACCCAACGTGCTAACAGAGTAAAAGACAAGAAAAACATAAATAATACAACAAACAATTTAAAACAAAACAATATAAAACAAGACTATACCCTGATTCGCATCTAACACTAAGACATGATAAGCAATTTCTTAAAAGAGCTTAATGTATGTTATGTATGAATAAATGATCTGAACGCTTTGAAAGGAGGTGATGTAATGCTTGGAAACGATCCAAATGCAGGTCACCAATAGTTTATGTTCTGTCTTCACAGAGCTATGGAGCTGGGCAGAGAGTGTCTGAGCCTATGGGGGTAGGAGATTCTACATGTGGAAAAATGTGAAGTGATATGGTGATCTCTTTAAATGGAACTAAATCAGTAAACGAAATCTTTTAATCTGTTTCTGTCACTCAATCAGCTATGAGCGTGTGGATGAGATTATCTGGGTGAAGACTAACCAGCTTCAGAGGATCATTCGTACCGGAAGGACTGGACATTGGCTGAATCACGGCAAAGAGCATTGCTTGGTACGTGTGAGAATATACACTACGGTTCAAAACGTTTGGGGTCAGGAAGATATTTTTTGAGGTCGGTAAAATGTTTTTGAAAGGACTGCGTTATGCTCACCAAGACTGCACTTATTTGATCAAAAACACACTAAAAACTAAGAAAAAAAAAAAAAGATGTTTTAAAATGTAATGTATTCCTGTGATCAAAGCTGAATTTTCAGCATCATTACTCCAGTCTTCAGTGTCACATGATCCTTCAGAAATCATTCTCATATGATGATTTGCTGCTCAAGAAACATTTCTGATTATTATCTATGCTGAAAACAGTTGTGTGTTTTTGTTGCAATGTTAGTCTTTGATGCTTTTGATCAATTTATTCTCTTTGATCTTTGATCTCTTTCTGTTTGTTTGCTCAGGTGGGAGTAAAAGGAAACCCACAAGGCTTTAACAGAGGTCTTGATTGTGATGTTATAGTGGCAGAGGTCAGTAATAACCAATATTACTGATAAACCAGTGAGGAATTTAAAGTGCCCCTGTTATGCTATTTTAAAGGTTCCTAATTTTGTTTTAGTCTCCTACAACAGGTTTACATGCATCCAAGGTCAAAAAAACACTTGAGTTTTCTCATAATATACATTGCAGCATCAGCTCTTTTCTCAAAGATTCAGTCTCTCTAAATCCCTCCTTTCCGAAAGTCTACTCTGCTCTGATTGGTCAGATGGTCCAGTCTGTTGTGATTGGTCGACTGCTTACAGCACATGTCAGAAACCAAACACCCATTATCATATCTGAATATCCGAACAGTAACGATAACGTCGGTTTTACCGTATCAATTCCAGTGCGAGTCCTCGTTCTTTTGAAGAGCATCACAGTGGATTCTCAGCGCTGAAAACAGCATCTTCTCGACATGAACAACACGAACCAAACTCTTCCAGTCTCAGCTACAACTACAGTGTTTGAGGGTCAAAGTAGACATTGTTCACAGACAGCCAATGAACACCATAGACTGGCATTATGCAAATGAGTTACATTGTTACATAGGTTTGTAACAGGAAGTGAGACTGGAATTACTGACGACTCGTTTCAGCAAATTAGAATCGATTCTTTCATTTAGGAGACAATAACTATTTGTTATAAAGCAATATTACTCACTGCATGAAAGGTAATATTTGAAAAAGCATATTAGGGGCACTTTAAAAGTCTGTGATGATCAGTACACTAAATCATCTGTTTCATCCGTCTACACAAAAGGTCCGCTCCACAAGTCATAAACCAGATGAAATCTATGGAATGATTGAGCGTTTGTCTCCGGGCACAAGAAAGATTGAATTGTTTGGTAGACCACACAATGTGCAGCCCAACTGGTGAGTCAGACATTCAGGAGCTTTCTTGATTTCCAAATCACTTATAAGACAGAGTTACAGAGTGTTATCAGATGTGCTGTTGTCTTCCTTATTAACTCACTTGTTATCTTTCTCGTTTGTTTTCCAGGGTAACTCTTGGTAATCAGTTGGACGGTATTCACCTTTTAGACCCTGAAGTAGTGGCACGTTTTAAAAAGCGCTACCCCGACGGAGTCATTTGCAAACCTAAAAACATGTGAGGACTGGACTAGTGAGAGAATGTACAGCTGCTGGATGAACTCTGCCACAGGATTCAAGACTGAAAGGAACAGACTTTTGTACCACTTTGCTTTTTTCAATAAAACTGCTGAACCACATTTTTAGTTGTCTTTCCTTACAGATTGATTAATAATTTCACAGATAATTCTTTAAAGTCGGCATGAAATGGAAGTTTCGACAGTCTTTTCTTCCCTATTGTGACTATATCCAAGTAAATTATTGTCTTAAACAAGAAAAAATGTAGGACGGGGCTTGATTTTGTCCCTCAGGAATTGATTGGATCGTTGAATCATTGTGGTTTGCGATTGGTCGATCTCTTGTGAGTGACAGGTTGCCCCTCCCTCGCGCCAGTAAACGCATCATCAGAGAAGAAATATTGTCACAAGGAGGGGAAGTTTGATTAAAGATTATGAATTTGAATTTTGGTGACTTCAAGACAACTTTTCTAAAAGAATAGCATAAAACAACTTGTTTCTTTTTGACAGTTTTATTGTTTTACAATCATCAATGAAAGCAAAAGTACATGTGATGTTTTTATTCTATTATAATTTAGTTTAGTTGCTGTCTTTTTACTCATTACAATTGTTATTTCTTTAGAAAATGTATTTACACATTGTTTCATACAAAACATACAAAAATATCTTTCATATTAATTGTGACTTCAGAGGTGTAACATGTCTTCTGTTCTTTTTCTGGGTTAGGGTGTAAAAACACATATTTAACATCTAAAAAAAACACAAATGTTAATACGTGCACATGATAAAGTGAAAGATGGCCATATGCACATAATCTAAAACCTGTTATTCAAACATGTTGAAACAGAAGCAATGACAAACATCTTCACCATTCACTCGACTGGTTTTATACATGCAATGAGAAAACCTTTTAAAAATGTTGAAAATGGAAAAACTTTATAATTATACATTAGTTTTACGTTACATAGAAACAAACACTTTTCAAACAAAATGGGTTTATGACGGGGTCTGTTTCAGAAAGTCCTGAAATCTATACGTCATAAAAATGAACAGCTTGTATATAAGGGCTAGAAAATGGAACTTGCATAGAAAGCAAAATAAGCTTTAGAAACCTTTCCGTTTATGTGAAAGAAAAAAACATTCAGTTGCTTTTACAGTGCACTGACTTTTTAATCAATGAGGCAAAGCGTGGTTAAATTTGACAGGCAAAATAATCGGTAAACTGCTAAACAAATTCATATCTGGCTCAAAACCCTCAATTGCCTCAAGATATCAGAGTCTCCTCTGATAAAACCAACCAGAAGCATCCAGTTCAGATGGTGTAGATGCATATATAGCAGAGATGGTGGAGGGCAGATGCTACAGGCTAAACAGAACAAAAAAGCACTTGGTGATCATGTAAACGTTGCCCCTAAAAATGTGTTTCACAATTTCCCCCTTTACCAAATTACACTCAGCTGTACCGTTACTGTTAGAGAACATCAAACACTTATCTTGACATTGTTACAATGCATACAGCTGACGCTCGTGAGTGTCCAAACTTGTTCCTACTAATGGCTCGTCCTCCAGTTCCCCTCAAACAATCTCCAATGAGGGATTTAAACTGGACTGGGGCGGTAAATCTGGTTTACTTTCAAGGATTCTCCAGGGATCACTTGCAGAAGAAAGTTAGTATGTGGCGTCCACTGCATTGATGTTGCTATCCATCTGGTGCCGAAGCGAGAGCCGAGCCTTGTGGGAAAAATAGGCCTGTGGGCAAGTTGGACTGCTGGCGCTGTCCCCTTCACTGCCCCAAGAAGTGGTGGAGGACAACCGAGGCTTCAGCTCTTCACTTGCTACTACTGAAGACACAAGTAGAAATGAAAATAAGTTAGAAAACATGAATGGAACGTAAAGGGTTAATTCACCCAAAAATGAAATTGTCGTTCACCCTCATGTCGTTCCAAACCTGTAAGACTTTCGTTCATCTTCGAAACACAAATGATAATCTTTTTGATGAAATCTGAGAGCTTTCGGGCCCTCCATTGACAGCCACGCAACTGACACTTTGATGCTTCAAAATTTCATAAAGAGATCGTAAAACTAATCCATATGATTTGAGTGGTTTTGTCAAAATTTTCTGAAGAGACTCGATCGCTTTATATGATGAACAGATTTAATTTAGTCTTTCATTCACGTATTAACATTGATCAGCGAACAGAAGCTCAACCGAACCTGCTTGATGCGCGAGAACAAACCTCATTTGTTCTTGCTGAAGCTCAAACCTGATGCGTAACACGAGAATGAACCTCATTGGTTCTCGCACATCAAGTGAACATGCTTGAGCTTCAGTTTACCACAACTGATGTGTGAGTTGATGAATGTTTATATGTGGATAAAAGCCTAAATTCAATCTGTTCATCATATAAAGCGATCGAGTGTCTTCAGAAAATTTGGACTAAACTGCTCAATTCATATGGATTAGTTTTACGATCTCTTTATGAACTTTTTGAAGCATAGTTGCGTAGGTGTCAACGGAGGGACAGAAAACTGAAGATGATCCGAAGATGAACGAAAGTCTTACGGGTTTGGACCGACACGAGGGTGAGTAATTAATGACAGAATTTTCATTTTTTGGTGAACTATCCCTTTAATCTTTTCTGCAGCAGTTTATTATTTATTATTTCATCTACAAAAAGAAGCGACATCGCCATCTACCAGGCATTTGAGGTATTATATGTCGCTTACCCAAACGTGTCAACAAGGCTACTCTATGCGAATGTGAGTACATTAGCAAGTGTTTCATATAGGCTATCAGATGAGTACATGACTGAAACCGAAACCAGCACGTCCAGTGTAAGTAGGCTCTGACCATTTAATTTTATATTAAAGATACCTTTTCTAAGGATATTGTCCTTTTTGAGCTCTTTACTAAGACTTGAGTGTTTGTAGACGTTTAAGAAGCTTTGTGTCGACCTTGATGTATTGCAACATTGAGGTGTTCACTTTTTTTAATCGATTTTAGAAAATAAACGTGATTGCTCTTCTCACAAATCAACTGTTTCTTGTTTTTCACTGGTGTTGAAAACTAGTGCATCTTTGAGCCTACATTCAGTGCGAGTCATTTACCCAAGTGACACTGGAATTGTTAACTTGTAATGAAGTTGTTGTCGCTATGTGTGTTTTTCAGGTTTACACTTCACATTAGAAAACACCGTTTCCACTGCTTGTATTTTAAGCTACCAGTTTATCATTTGCCCATTCTCAAGTACAATTTGCCATTATGAAGTTTGATAATAATAAATCATCTCACCCGTCTCAGGAGGGCACTGTCTTTTGCACCTCTCCTTGCAGCGTCTGTAGAAGGGGAAGCACTGCAGCATTTTTACACCCATTTCACCAGCAGGTGGCGCTAAAAGACAAGAGAAACACCTGTTAGACCAGGGGTGGGGAACGTTGATCCTGGAGGGCCATTGTCCTGCAGAGTTTAGCTCCAACCCTGAATAAAACATTTGGCTGCCTGCAACTTCAGTAATCCTGAAGACATTGATTAGCTTCAGGTGTGTTTGATTAGGTGTTTGATTAGGGTTGGAGCTAAACTCTGCAGGACAATGGCCCTCCAGGATCAACGTTCCCCACCCCTGTGTTAGACAAACCAGTCCTTATCAGCAGACTTTATCACAAAAACCCTAATAGCGTTTCTTTCTGAACCAGCAGTGGGAAAAAGTCGATTGCAATTTGCCTTTCTTGTACTGTTCTGTAAACAGCTGCAGTTTGTTGTGTTTATTAGTTTTCTAAAACTCCCCAGTGACCATGGGTTTTATGCATAATCTCATTACAGCCGTGTGTGCATGCAGACTTCAACTCAAACTCTAATCCCATAGAGCGACGTCATTGGATAGACTGACCGGAGACATCCGATCTAATAAATCCTTGATTGAGAATTATGCGCCAGGTCAAGTTCCCTGATTGAGACGGGTAGTTTTGTAACGATAGGCAGTTTGTAAATCACTTTTAAAGGGATAGTTCACCCAAAAATGAAAGTCACCCCATGATTTACTCGCCCTCAGGCCATGCCTATATGACATTCTTCTTTCAGACGAATACAATCAGAGTTATAGTTTGTTAATAAACTCATGTTTGAAGTGGTGCACCCTGCAGTTGTTGAATATGAGAGTTTACAGAGGGTTTAGTTGTAGGGCTCAGTTCACTTTTATCAGAACCTATAGCCAATGACAAAAACAAACGAGTTTTATGTGACTGAGTGGCCAATGCATCTCTTATCAGCTTTTTTTCCCATGGTTTTGCATGGCCTTTGGTTTGTAGTATACAGGGTTAATGGTTAATTTTTAATGACTTGGCTTTTACGCTTTTACACTTCTTATATGCTCTATGAATTCTGTCTGCTCCAGAAACCAATGTAATAAGGAACATTATAGTGACCGACCTGCATAATATTCTTGGGTGCAAGTTTGCACAACAACAAAAAAGACATGCTGAATGGGATGTGGGATCACAAACTACAACAGAGCTTGTGTAATAGGTCATTGGATCATAGTTGTCAAGCATCCAATGCAATGCAGGGCAGAAAGATGTTTTCCATCCAGCTGCATGTCTTTCACACAGAAACATATTGAACTAGTAGAACAACTGTCACAAAACCATGTCACCACACGCCACAGAAATATGGACGTTTACTGTCATGCATAACTCTGTTCCCACCCAACCCTCCTCTATGATTTATGAGTGGTGAACTCATAAATCATTGGAAATCTGTTTTCGTTCAGCTTATTAACTTGACTGAGTCTATATGCTTGAGGACAAAACATGCAAAATTCAGATTAAATGCACTTAGCCACTGCTAACGTTTGAGTTATGATCATTTTGCAGTTTCATATCTTCAGATTTTGATTATTTAAAGAGTCAAAATGATAAGAAAGAATAGTTTGGTTTAATTCAGTTTTTCAGGTTTCAGCAAAATGTCTTCTTTTCATTATAGGCATAAAGACTGCTGATGAAATTATTTGCGTATGGCAAATTATGTCGAAATAACCTCTTCATAATCTTTAATACTACCTCAGATGGTTTGCATCAAGAACCTCTGAGTGTTTGTGAAGAACATTTTGTCCAAAATATTTTCCAATACTGACGCTGAACAGCAAAGGTGAATGTTATTTTTATTAAATTTCCCTTGGTTCCAGTAAAGGCGCACACACATACATACACTTTTCCATTACGTCTTGTGCCAATCATATGATGTGCATTTATCCGTAACCATTCCTCTCTTTTCTTTTCTCCTCTCAGTCCTTTTCATAACTCACTCAAAACATAATTAATGCGGAAGGGCACGTCGGGGGAATTTCAGGTTTTTTTCTTAGTTCTCTGTGTGTTCATTTTCTGGCCAAATGCATTAGTGACAAGGCCCAGAAAAATGTTTGGTAAAAAAGAGGGTGAGGAGGCATTAGAATGGAGAAAAGTCTTATTTTTGGAAAGGTTCCTGCCTGGAGACCCAGAAATGACGTAAGACTTGTACAATTTTAAGTTGTTTGCTTGTGACATGGACATGCACTTGTATACATGTCCTACAAAGCAGATGCAAACACATACACATCCTTATAGGGTGTTTAATCTAGACTTGATGGACCTCTCCATGTCATTTACTAAACATTGCGAGCCATGTGTTTGTGTATCTGTATGCCTGTGTTTTGTCTCTTATAGGTTAAGTACACTCTGAGTCTGAGGACTGCTGCTTAAAATGGTTTGGTAATCTCTAGTTACGACACTTCTAGCACTTTACCTCCATCCGAGACTTTTCTGAGAATGAGACACTTTATGCACACATCCAATTATACACCCTCAGAAACAAACCAAGGCTGTCAGTCTCATCTTTCATTGATTTAGAGCACAACAGCATTTTTCTTGAAATCGCAAAGTATTCTCGGAATTGCGTAGAGGTTTATTTGAATGCCTTTTTTTAATTATTACAATCCCATATTGCCTTTTGGTTCCTCTTTACTGTGATGGTCCACTTTAGAAAATCTAGTAACTTTGAAACTACATGTTAGTTAACTCTCATTAGAGTGTTAGTAGACTAGTGGTGTGTAAGGTTAGGGTTAGTAGAATAAGTTTAGTTGCAAAGTTACTTATAGTCAGTATAATGTCTGTTGGTGGAGCATCAAAATAAAGTGTTAGCAGATATTAAGTAGACAGTCTACTAATAATAGAGTTAGTTAACATGCTATGTTGCTAGGTACTTAGTTACTTAGTAGAATGTCTAAAGTGGACCATCGAAATAAAGTGTTATCTGCCTTTTTTTTTTCTCAACAAGCTTGTGTGTTCATTAAAGTTTTTCCTCAAGGTTAAAGAAGAAAATGATAACAAGTGCATTCACACTTATTTAAAATCCCGCCACAGGTTTACACTAATTAATACTGCAATTTAGTTGTACCATATAAAACTATAAGCTTTAATTGAATAAATTAGGTAATCATATATATATATAGTATATTTGTGTCAGTATCTGTATTACTTAAGAATATAATAAGAGGCTGACAGCCCTTTTCTTGGCCTGCACTCTTAAAAAAAAAAAGGTTTTTTTTTATTTTATTTTTTTTATTGGGATGGTTCCATGACGAACCTTCAACATTCATGGGATATTTACAGTGCACAAAGGGTTCTTTAGATTTTTTTTAATGTTCACACTATAAGATATATTTTAAGAACTGATCCCTAATTAATTGGGGAACCAAAAAAAAAAAAAAAAAAAAAT
Source organism: Squalius cephalus (assembly GCF_949319135.1). Taxonomy (NCBI): domain Eukaryota; kingdom Metazoa; phylum Chordata; class Actinopteri; order Cypriniformes; family Leuciscidae; genus Squalius; species Squalius cephalus. The sequence continues at coordinate 9,310,263 of NC_137124.1, forward strand.
GTAAAACAAAATTTTAAAAAATAGGGGTTTAAGACTTGATTGAATGCAATTGCTGTTATTTAGGTCCTTGCCATGCAGGATCATCATACATTTGAGTGAAGGATCTTAATTCTCTTATTTAATTTTATGATTTTGATTTCTGTCAACCCCCACACACTTAAAAAATAAATTGTATTTATTGGCGTTGATGGTTTCATGAAGAACCTTTCCATTCCACAAAAGGTTTTTTATAGTGAGAAACGGTTCTTTAGATTATTAAAATGTTCTTCACAATAATAAAAACATGGTTCTTTTTAGAACGTTTCCCTAAAAGGTTCCTTGTAGAACCAAAAATTGTTCTTGGCATCACTGCGAAACCCCCCTTTTGGAACCTTTATTTTTAATAGTGCACCCCACCCCCCGCGTGCCCGCGCACACGCGCTTTCCCATTGAGTATTTTTGTGTGTATGTGCAGTACGTGACGCTCGGCTCGGGCACGCGGTGGTCCACTCGGGCGATGGGGGGAGAGGGGACTGTGTACAGGCGAAAGCATATCAATTATTAATTATTAAAGAATGTTTACAAAATCTCCAATGATTTCCATATGCAAACATCAAGGCTATTCTTGGTCCAGACGCATCATTCGCTGAAAAGTAAGCTACGTTACATAAAATCTCATTGCAAGAGATCAGCCAGAGTTCAGGAGAAAAGTAAATCTCTTTAAGGGAAAAGTAAGATAGGACTAGCCTACCTGAGCACCCTCTTTGCTGTTAAGTGTGCCAAGTGAATAAACGTCTAACGAGCAAATGTAATGCTGCCTGAATGACAAAGAGTTTGTGGATTGATTTATTGTTTTAATTATGAATTTAACCCTCAGGTTATTCAACCTGTCAGATTTTCTGTGGTACCCGATAAAATGAATCTTTTTTTTATAAGCTATACTGTTAAAAAGAAATAGAAGCTGTGGTTGGCAAAACTGTCTTGTAAACGATTTATTTTGGTTCCCGTAAATAAAAATAGATAATCAAATATAAGGTCACGTGATGAATGAATAGACCTATTAATCAAAATTAGACTTTCTACGCAATAATAAACATGGGCAATGCAGTGTTACCTAAGACAAAACAAAGCAGTAGCCTATAGGCTACCTAAACAACTTAAAACATAGCACTCTGTAGATGAATAATTATAAAAAATAAACAGCTTTCATTGTGAAATACAAAGTGACTCATATTTTGTAAACACACTTTAAAAAATGTTACTGTAAAAGTGTATTCTTGTCGAAAGCAATATTATTAGGCTTTACTGCACATTACGAGTAGTTTAACAGCCTAAAATTATGGTTATTGTCTGTTAAATTTAATATAGCTAGCCTATACATTTAAACTAATTATCAGGCCACGTTGTTTTTCCTTTAAAATGACATACCTGCAGTCCCTGAAGCAAGTTTGACAGTATTGTGAGACTGACACTCCCACTTTTGACACACACCTTCAGTGTGTCTGTGTTTACCCTTATACGACTGCGAATTTACTTTGGAATTTGTACGCTATTTCGGTGTTTTTAAAATAATGTTAATAAAAAATAACGTAATCAACTGGACTCACCGATTGGTTCTTGCACGAACTTTGTCACTGTCACGCAGACAATTCTTCAAATTGCAAGTGACTTACGATAGTTCTCCAACTCGCTGACACTTCACTGGCGATGGCAGAACCCGTTCAGTATGACAACATGGAAAGCTTTTAGTTTTGAGCACACTGAACGTTCAGCTTTAAATAGCTTATCTGAGCAGCACGCCCTGCCTCCTCCTCCTCCTCCTCCTCCTCCTCTTTCACTCAGTTTGCTATAGTGTGCTGGCAGGTCTCCAGGAACGCATGGGGAAACATTCTCACTATTCAGGATCGATTCATGAAACTATATAGAGGTTTCAAACGTGCAAGGACTTGAGTTTCTTGAGTTTTGGCTTTGAGTGTTGCTGTTTAATTGCAAATGCTATATCTTTTTCAACCACATGCATGATTAATTTAATTAGTGGACATGTAAAGAAATACAAACCCAAATGATAGCAATAGATGGGATTATAGTTCTTTTGAATATCCTTTGTGTGCTGTAGTGACACTTCACACGTTCATGCATTCATTGTCATTGAGAGAATATTCACCTCCCCTCGTTTTTCTCTCATACTGTATAGCCTATACTTTAAATGTTGTAATGCACAAACTGCCCTCACAGCCATTATGATGTTGTAATGTTTTGGATTTATAATCATTTTTAAATTGTTTAGACATTTTTTTTTTTTTACAAAAATCTTAGATCATAACTCTTGGCCATTTTTATTTTTTACATATAACTACAAATTTAGGCATCAGTGCTCTTAAATTCAGACACCCAGCATCACTGAACACTGAATCTAAATAAATCATAGTAAAAAACGAAGTGTCAAACTAACACTTAAAGTGTTCATTTTAACACTATACTTCGGATCATATATGGTCCCAATCTAAGCTATAGTAGCCTATAGCATCTTACGAGTTAAAAAAGCTCATCTTTACACTTTCTAGAAACGCATACCAGCAACACCAGCATACCGGGAAATGTGTATTTACGCCCTTATTCGTTTTGACAGCCTGTTTGCTGTTTTCACCAGTGGAAATTTACAGAGGCCAATTCCAAAGGAGAAACGGATTAGAATTCTGAACAGCAAGTCTGCTGCACAATCTGGGTTGAAGGCCAAGGCCCCCCATTGATGGTCATTAGTATTGTGTGACTTGGTACCAATAGCATTAATCTGTTTGCCACTGATCAGAGAGCAGTCTGAGTTTGTCCTATAGCTCTGAAGGCGTCAGTGTGGAGGCTGACTCGGGAACAGTGTTAAAAGGGTAAATAAACCCTGAGATTTTCTTTGAATTCTCATTGTGTAACGTCCAAATCGGACAGCAGGAAATTGTTTTATGAGTTGTGGTGGATTTTATTTCTTCGGTTCATTAGCTGAGGTCTGATTTGCACTCTGAACTCAATCCCCTTTAGAACACACTCCAAAAAAAACAAGCAATTAAAATTCTCATTGTTTTTGACTTGGCCCCAAAAAAATGTTCTCTCTGAATGAAGCCAATTTTATGTTCCATATTTAATTCTCTCTCTCTCTCTCTCTCTCTCTCTCTCTCTCTCTCTCTCTCTCTCTCTCTCTCTCTCTCTCTCTCTCTCTCTCTCTCTCTCTCTCTCTCTCTCTCTCTCTCTCTCTCTCTCTCTCTCTCTCTCTCTCTCTCTCTCCTTCCTCGTCTCACCTGTTTCTCCTGTTTAACTCCTCCCCTTTTTTCCTAACTTTGACAAGGAAGGTGCGTGAAGAAGAATTTTGCAGATCTGAACTGAAGCATTTTCAATGACTGACACACATAAGCATTCAAAGTATGCGCACATCAAAAAAACCTTAGGCAGGTGCGCGATCAAAAAAGCACTAGAGTGAACAAAAATGGGCACACTGTCACTGCTGCTTCCAAAAATCAGTTTATTAAAATGTGCAACGTTTCGACCCGACACATATAAGTAGACAATGAATTGTAAGCCAGTGTCTGAAAGAGTGGGATAAATCACTCATTAGTTTTCATTTTAAGCTTTTATATAACAAAGTACCCAGATCCAGATGAAAACTGATCTCAGACCTGCATGGAAGGTTTTAACAAACTGAGAATTTAAGACTCTCTCCCTCCTCACTTCCAAACCAAATATCCTTTTATAACTTTGTTAAAATGGTTGTTCAATTGAAAAAGGGCGTCAAGCACCTGCACACCTATAATGCTTGGCTTATGCATCCTAAACCCTCTATGAAAACCTTGCTCCCGCAAGTAAAGAACATGTTTAAACTGGGATTTGACTGATACCTCATGAGTGATTCTTTGGCCCTCATGCAGGCTGTTTAATGAAATGGTGTTGTTGAGGTCAGATATCACAGGCTAGGAATAGCAACTGTGCAAACTATCACAGAAGTGAGATGAAACAATCAAGGTCACAATTACAGACAGCAGTGCATTATATCATGCATGCATGGGGCAAGCAAAGAAACTGTTTCTGTTTATGTAAATTAATTATGGATTACAACTTTTAACTTTTGATTCTTCTGTTATTTGCTGAAAGCATGCAAGGCTGTTATTTTCTATAATTAGCCTATAGTATTACAGTAAATAATTAAGACTATTAATTTCACTATTAATGGTTGGGGGGAAGAAAAAATGCCAAATGTGCCATATATTCTAACTAAGTCATATTTTCCACGAATACAGCTGTGTATGTTGATTGATGGAGTGCATTGGTTTTGCTTCACCAGATTCACTTTGTATAAGCTTTAAACACTTCACATTATTTAATGGATTGGCTGTTGTCTGGTAACAAGAGCACCATATTTTTAATCAGTGATTGTGTGATCTACAGATATTTTTTGTTGCTCCAATCACATGGATTTTCCATGGTGTTTCCCCCTTTATTGTTGATGGTGTAGCCAAATCTAATCAACTCTATTTGTTCTGTGGCATTGAGAGAAGATGAATTACTTAGATCAATGCCATCAACTGTAGTACAGGAATAGAGTAGCAAGATGTATCTTTATTCAGTGGAAAGAAGCACTGACAGATACTCGCTTTCAAAATACCAAGATGGGTAAATAAGAATTAAAAAAATTGTGCTTAAGTTTTGTAGGAAAGCACAAGACATTTAACACAAGTGTGAATATAACAGAATGACAAAAACCTGCAGAAACCTAAAAACAAATGAAACGCCTGACGGTTGTCTTTGAGTTGGCACATACACACTCTCAGAGGAAGATGAGTGATTTCATGAGTGTTTACTCTCTCCTGCAGAGCTTACACGCATGCTGTTGCCCAACTCGCGGAGCCAGACCTTCAGACTGACGATGGCAGAAGGTCTCCATCGCAGATTTCATTGGCCAAGGGGCCAGAGGCCGTCTGACTGACACGTAAAGCAACCAATCACGGTTTTTGTTGTTCGGCGTCATGTTTAGAGGTGTGAAAATGTAACGTCGATGTCCCTAACAGACCAGTGTGTAAAACTCTTGGACGTGTTTTAAAGAGTCTATGCTGCAAACTTTACATATTTCACATACTTTTCAAAATCCAGCATTTAGTTGTATTTTAGTTGCATTTGGTTGTAAACACGACGGCGTTCTTCTTCCATGAGGGGGTTTGGCTTCCCATCATCTATGTTTCCAGGCGGACCGTTAAGAACGCGACACACACGTCTCCCAGACATCCTGAAGAATTCAACCAATCAGATGACGACTTCGAAACTCCTGAAGTTTTTCCAGTTTTGTGTGCCTTATGCATTCAGCCAACGGTCTGTGGGCGTGACGTCTGAGGCTGAGAGCTGTTGCATGGCTTCAGTGCACAGCCCTAATCCAGCTCAGATCGCTTTTGACCAGTTTTCCCACCCTGTTCTCAACTAAAATATCCGTCAACAATCCACCTCCCCTCCACACATTATTCCCTGGGGCGTGTGTGAGCTCACAAGTCAGCGTCAAATTCCTAAATTCACAGATGTTACTTGTCATTTTAGTTAATGAGTCATACTGAGAAAAACATGCACTGATCCATCAGGATTGCGATCCAAGTTTGTGCATGTATGTTGCATTCTTAGAGACATATTTAGACAAATCCTCTTTAATGTCATCAGGATTAATGGAGTAAATGGAAATACGATGTAATAAACAGAATGATGTCTGAATTTAAATGTAACTTTTTTGTTCAAAAGGAAAATGAAGTAGGGCTGGGCGATATATCGCATGACATTGTTAGGCGCATCTCGTCAGTAAAGCCGGTTCCTTGATTAGTAGTAAATCGCCATCACTTGCTTTCAGATGGAGCGGCATTCACTACAAAGAGCCGTAGTTAACTGACAAGCTGAGCCATATTGCATTAATTATGGCAGGCGATACGTCCGCGATATTAATGCGATATGGCTCAGCTTGTCAGTTAACTACGGCTCTTTGTAGTGAATGCCGCTCCATCTGAAAGCAGGTGATGGCAATTTACTACTAATCAAGGAACCGGCTTTACTATACCGTGTGTATTAACGGGTAAAGATACAGTAACGACTTCAGCTATTCAGCTTGAGATCCTTAGCCTATCCTTATCCTAATCTGGTTATATCTCTTAAAACTATAGTGAATGTTTTATCAGCAGTATAATCATATTCATCCGCACAGTCACGCAGAGACAAAGCACAACCAAAACAATGTTCCTCTGCAAAATGCATGCAGTTTTGTTTTTTAACCGCTAGATGGCCAAAAGTTACATAGTGTACTTTATTGAATTCCATAACATCGGTTCACAAGCTCTGATCCAGCGCTTTTCTGGTCTGCTATTGTCTGGGCCCATTGTTGAGGTTGATGAGTGTTTTGTGTCTGTTCTCTGTGTCTAATTGGTGGACGGTCATTGAATTAATCTGGATGGGTCCGTGACAAAGCTTTTAGTACAACCGCTTCCTTCCCTTTTTTGTCTAATTATATGTGAAACAAAATTGTCATGCAGTTATTATAGGGCTGTGTCTGATTGTGCATGCGTGCGTGTGTGTGCGTGTGTTTACATGCATGATCTCTGTGGCCATAAGAACAGAACATCCTTTCCTGGAACACTCTGGCTGGTTTGAACAGGTTGTCTATACATTAAGCTGACGTAGTAATGTGGACTAGGACGTGCTGTTGCCTCTCCCCCCTTGTGGCTGAGGCATGTGTAGTATGTTTACATCAAATCTGTAAGCTGGTTTTGAGATTCTCCAGCCTTTATCCTATCTTGGGCTTCAAATGGGTGTTTGTGCAGCTACAGGATTACGTGGAAATTCGAGTGGAGGACTGCTGTGGTTACAACGTGAACACAGGGTCTATAGACTTTATATTCATATGCAAATAACAGTAGACATTGCTGAGCGCTGTGAAAGAATCTCACGCTCTTTTTGAGAATGGACCAACATTCCCTGGTTTCAGTGTATGAATGTTGTCTCAGCTGCAAATCTGGCCTTCACCAACAGGGGGGTTTGACCTACAGTTTTTGCTGTGTTGCAAGATCCGGTTTGATCCGGTGTTACAATAGGGATACAACAGTGAAAGCAGTGATTTTAAAGAAAATAGAGAATGGCACAGATGTTGAGATGGGAAGCAAAATTGAACATGTTGGCTTTATCAAAGCATTTAAAAAGCAAATGGGAAAACAGCCAACACATGCTGTCAGAGTCTCAACCCAAATGCAATGGAAACAAACTTGATGCCTCCTGCCAAATATACCAGAAAAAGAAAACACTCATGGGTATTTCTGTAACCTGTAAAGGAAATCTTATTCTCATGCAATCTGATGCCAAGTCTAAAGATAGACATTGCTTATTTTAAGTTAATAATTTATGCCACCAAACTAAGTTTTATGGGTCATGAGAGAAGCATAATACATTTCAGCAAATCATGTTTATTGTGAAAGACAGTTGCTTTGGATCATTAGGACCTGATTTGTTATCCAAAATGCATAAGTTTTTGTTTTAATAAACACAATTTCTATCAAAATCATGGTAGTTTTGAGCTTGATATTTTAAATACAAAAGGTTACATGGGTCAAAAACAACAAAACCAATAAAATTTGCTCATTTCAACCCAAGAAATAGATAAAATAATCCATTTAAAAGAGACATCAGTAGTAGTCATACTGGCCTTCATTCAGTAAAAGATGCCATTAAACAAATATTTAAAATATACCGTCTTTATGTTTGTTCTATTTGGAGATTCAGTGTGAAATTATGTAATGCAATAAAATATATATATATTACAAATGTTAATGTGAGGTGCAATTAATTACAGAAAACGTGTGATTAATTAGTTTTTTTTAATTGATTGACAGTTATAATTTACTGCTACAATAGTACTAGAAAAATACAGAATAAAGTTAAAATAAGGTTAAATTTACACACAACAACCCTTTTTAGTGATGCTTATTGCATTATTTATAAGCAGTCTGTGTGAAAGCTCTTGTCCTGTTATTCCAGATCAAGATCGTTGTTTTGTTTATCGATGTTGTTCTTTCCCTCCTCGGCAGATCTCACAGACCTCCTTCATCCTGTTGTACACAGAGAAAAGAGATCAGTCTCAAAGCCCAATATATGAAAAACACATGTAATTATTTCAGTGTTGAAGAGGTCATTATTTCAGAGGTCTTAAAGGTTTGGATTTGTCTGGTTTTGATTGACCTCAAAGACTAAAATGGTAACCGTTTGTAATCAGAGTTGGGGGTAACACGAGTTACGTAATCGGATTACTTTTTTTCAAGTAACTAGAAAATAACTCATTACTCAAACTGTATATTCCATACATTTATCTGAGTTACTTTTTCAAATGAGTAATGCAAGTTACTTTGTTTTCCCATGTAATAATGACTGACAGCTCTCCTGTACATGTTGAGTGAAATCATGAGTAAGAGGCGTTGTGTGTGAAGTGAACATGATACTGTATGATCTAGACTAAATGTGTGCATTTACTCATCTCACTTGCACAAAAATAGATTCAGTATTCCTCAAAATGAATAAAAACAGTGATGTGCAAACTCAGAATATTACACAAATCTGCAATAATTATATATGTTAAATGAAACATACTTTATGAATTTAATCTCACTTTAATGTATTTGCCGCTGAAATTCGATTATCCAATTCAACCATACTAATAAACAAAAATGATTTTAGATAAACATCACATGCGTTATTTTTTGTTTTCATTGCTGAATGTTCAACCTAAATTTTTTACTTTTGTTGTGAAAGCCCCTTTAAATTTGCCAAAAATATAACTTTTGTTACTTTTTCTCACCAGCCCAGTTGATAAAAAGTTGTGCAAAAGTAACCTAACATATTACTTTCCATAAAAAGTAACAAAAAAAAAGTGTTATTTTAAAGGGAGTAACACAATATTGTAATGCATTACTTTTAAAAGTAACTTTCCCCAACACTGGTTATAATACTGGTTATAATTCCTGTAAAAAAAGTGTTTCTCTATTACAAGTCAATGTAGTTTTTGCTCAAGAAATTACATTCTGTTTTTATTTTTTTATTTATGTTAATGTAAATGCTTTTTCAATGTTCATGTAAAATGTACCGATTTTCTTTTCCGGCAGTCTCCACAGAGGCAGCCCACGCATCCGTTCACGACCTGAATGACACAGAGTATCATCTGTAGCAGAGCCAGACCCAGAAGTATGGAGAACAGCACAATGTGCCAGAGAACCATATTCTCAGGAAACACACATTCGGACCACTGAGTCTTATCCACCAGGTAACTGCTGTTGTTCCTGTTATAGCGAGACAGAAAGAAGAGAGAAGGAGCTTTAGATGGAGTGCAGGAGAAGGGCCTCATCTAGTGGACACACAATCAACTGCAATTTCCCCTGAGTGACTTTAAATTCACATTAAACGTGCTGACTGTAGTATTATAGTTATCTATATTAACAACTAAAGTAACTCCATTGCATTCCTTTGATTTTTCTTTTAGGTTTTAAGTGTTCTTACTCTGGTTTATCCTCAAAGGGATATTTCCAATCTCCGTCAGACACTCTGCATTTTGGCCCAACAGCCAGTGCTGCAATGGCAACACAACCACAGTAGGCCGACCCAACAACGCCAAATACAGACGAGAAAACAGAATTCAGCATCTGTACAAAACAAAAACAGCATGAAATAGTGAACAATCAAAATAGCCTCATTATGCTGGAAATATTTTCACATTGTACATCTCCTTTATAGTGAGTCTCTTGTTGTGAATGATAGTCAAGTCAAGTCAAGTCAAGTCACCTTTATTTATATAGCGCTTTTTACAATACAGATTGTTTCAAAGCAGCTTTACAGAGATAACATGAAAATAATGCAACAAAGTTTGTGTCTAGAAGAAAATAGCGCCATAGTCCAGCTTAAGTAAGTTCAGTGATGGTTCATTTTTGTTTTTTAAAAAGTTATTAATTTAGTTATGGAGACAACCATTATAATGGTGTCAATGCAGGCAGATCAATAATATTGATGAATATTAAATGTGATCGTGATTTTACATATTTTACTCACACGGCAACGGTTTCCACAGCAACCGGCCCCACAGCAGCCTTTGCCCCCGGCTCTGATGGCTGAGCAGCTCGGACACATCATCTGATGAATGAAAGTGAGTGGAAATTTCCTTATCATTGACTGTGATGTCAAGATCAGAAGATTAGCTGTAGATAAGCAGTTTTAAAGAGTGTTTGTATCTCTTAATGATACAATTATCATATCTTAGTGTATACTTAATGTAATTTATTAATACAAATACAAATATTACAGAAAATTAGGAGTGAGTTTGAAATGTAATTTAGTTCATTTTGTAAAGGTTCCAAAATGGGGTTTTCACAGCAATGTCATAGAAGAGCAATTTTGGGTGAACAGTTCTTAGAGACAGTACACCCAAAAATAAAAAAATCTGTCATCATTTACTCCCCCACTATTGACTTCCATAGTATGAAAGAAAAAAATTCAATAGGGGCCAGCAACTAATTGGTTACCATCATTCTTCAAAATATATTATTTTGTGTTCAACAGAACAAAGAAACACATACAGGTTTAGAACAAATTGACGGTGAGTGACAGAATCTTTATTTTTGGATGAACTGTCCCTTTAAGAACTATTCACCCAAAATTGCTCTTCTATGACTGACATCACAGAAAAAAACTCCATTTTGGAACCTTTATTTTTAAGAGTTTAATAGCCAAAATGCTCTAAATTACCCATCAAACTCAGTCCAAATTTTCTATAACATTTCTATCTGCACACATCATGATCCTGTGCAATTATTGCTTGATTGATGTGAACAGAGTATGTAACTTTACTCCGGATTAATCCATTATGGTCATATCCAGGATGTTACAATGTCAATAAACCAATTTTTCAGGGTGTGGGCAGTGAAGCTCTGCATGCGTAATAGGCTCTTGTTTCTAATAATAGTACTTAATCGCCACATCCTTGTTCCTCAAATCGAAGGTTCCTTTATTCAGATACATTCCCCTAACTACAGTTCAGTTTCTTATAATAACACACAAATGATTCAACAATTCTATTTCTCTTTATCGATCGTTATGCCATATCATATTTAATAAAGAAAATGGCACATACGCACAGAGGCCTGTAGTCAGTGTGTTTGACGTATCTGATGTCCTGTCTAAAACATAGGGGTGAATTCAGGTTGAGTGGGACACATTTTGCCATTAAGATGACTGGGAAAAGGTGTCCCAATCAACCTGAATTCACCATAAGTCAGTTCTATTCATTTGACTAAGTTCCTATAAATTCCAAATTAGTTTTCTCAGGGAAAAGCCAAGTTCAATCAACACATGAATGATATGACCATCAAATCCAGAAAGACTGAATACTCACAAATAGTCCTCCACCAAGAATACCTCCCATAAGCCAGACCTGCAGGGAAATCTGGTCAGATTCCAGGTTTTCCCCATTAGGGAAGAATAAAATTATATTGGCTATTATACACAAAAAAGCCGAGGGTAGAAGCATTAGCCCCACTAACCGCGCACACTTTCCAGTACACATTGTGATGAATCTGTATTAAAATTCAAAATCAGGAGAAATTGTCAAAGGTTGTGTTCTTCTCGGCGCGGCTCAGACTCTGACTGATACCACCGAATGCCCTTTGAGACTTGACAATATTTACAGTGCTTTTATCAGTGCCATTTATGGTCTGTTTGCACAAAAGTGGGCAGTGGATGAAGTTTCTGCTTTATAGATCATTACTGTCTAACGTGTAGTGATAAGTGGCTTGAGTCTGGTTGATCAATGTGAGGACAAGAGTTACAGTAAAGCCATGACAGAACAACAAGGCCCTGTTTTACAGCCTATTTCATAATATCTTGTGTTATAAATGGCAACTATATGACCACATTTATTGGGTTATTGTAAGGCTAGTGATATTTCTACTTCTAGTTAAGTAATTTCTCCTTCATTCATTTGACCATCTTTACTGATGTATAACAAGCATAAAACGTTTAAATAAATAAATTTACTGTTTGTTGGAATAACAGTTGTTTTTAGAGATGTTCTTTACCCTTAAAGGTTGTACTCAAACAGTTAAAAACTTGAAAATACTGACCAGTATAATATGTTTATAAATATATACTAAATAATATTTTTCTTTTCAGACAAGTTGCATGGAATATGAATATAACAGAAATGCTGTCACACTTATAAGACAAGTTTGTCTTCAGTTATAATAACTAAAACACATTGGTTTGGGTCAAAGACAATAGCTGGATTTCCATCCAAACTTGAATCAAATCTTTTCAAAGTTCGCAAAAAACAAAAAAATTAGGTTAAGTAGCTTTGAGCGGATGATGGTTGGTATCAGTAACAAGTAACCAACAGTAAATAAAACACCATCAGCGGAAACAGCCGATTAGTCACGCGGGTTTAATGTTCGCTACATCAGAATTTATTCGGCAAATGCGTTTCCATCTCCCATTATTCAAATTAACTCTTTTTCGCACAAGTCAAAAACCACCTCAAGCCAGCGCAAGTTGGGGTTTTTTTGCGAATGATGGTATTTTTTGTTTTTGAAATTTGCCGTTTCCATCACAAGTTTCTGATGCGTTACTTCAAAATGTGCATAAGGGTGATGGAAACATGGCTTATGTTGTTGTGACTGAATGAAGCCCCGCCCCTTTTCAGTGCTGCGCTCATTGTGTTCTGTCTTCCTGTTTGTATTTCCACAGCATGAAGGTAAGATCTTACGGATTTAAGCCCAATTTATACTTTTGCGTCGAACTCACACCGTAGCTACGTTGTAGGCTGTGTGTAGCACGCGTAGCCTGTGCGCACTTTGAGGTGCACCTCTCCAAAAATGTAACAACGCGTCAATTCTACACGGACTGCAAGCGCTGTGATTAGACTGCTATACCCCTCCATCAGGTTTCACATGCTCCCTCTACATGTGTAATTGCAAGTCAACGCGGACAACGACGCAGAAGTATTAATGAAAACTGACGCGTAGCCTACATATTTTTTTTATTTTTTTTATATTATACAAAAATAAATAAATCAGCCTTTATGAATGAACCGCTCGTTTTAAAATCTTCCTGGTCTACTGAAATGTGTTATGAGATCCGTTTCAAACATTATGCTCCTGATAACTTTCGTTAACTCTAATAAGTAGCCTAACTCTGCTTCACCAGCTAATTACTCTTCGACAGCTATACCAGAAATATACAGAGCAACTGCAAAATCGGAAGTTCAACCCTAACCCTAACCCTAACCCTAACCTCGCTTCAAATGTCACATCACTGAAGATGGCTGCGAGTGGCGTGGCGTATAAGGTCTACTGACAAATCGCTAGCGAGCGCAAACATCAACATGTTGATTCTACAATAATAATATTTTTATTCTACATTTTTCTGGGCTGGTTAATTGATAAACATTACATAAAATATATTTTAATAACATAACAGTAGGCTACGCCAATCTTTTGGGTTCTAAAGTAAGTGGAAACTGGAAATATTTGACCTTACTGGTCGCGTTACATATCACGTAAATTTGTAACGCGTCATTGTGGGGCGCACTTCAGCAGCGGTCGCGTGAGGGTTTGCATCGGACGTGTAGTTTAACAAGTGTTACAGCTCGGGATGGAAGCAAGGTGAGTAATTTAAAACATTTTGTTTAACATTAATCGAGATCAAATGTTATTTGACATGTTTTGTCAAAGTTGTCGACGGTTATTCTCAATCGGTTGGTTTTGGCGTTGCTAATTGCTATTTGAATTTTACATGTAACGCTATCCAGTTAACATAGGCCTAACATGTTAACTGGATAGCGTTACATGTGATATTCAACGTACAATACACGTTGTTTCAACTTTCAGAACGAAACGTTATGTATTTACATCGGGATGTTGTCTTAATTATTGCGTTATTTGAGATAAAATATAGCCTATGGGTTGATGTATGTGACATGGCCTGCGGGTCCGATTATAATTAGTAGCGTCGATGATTAGACTCATAACATTTTGTGCGAGAAAAACATACAGTTAAGTTACTGACTATTCTGACTTGAAAGTGTAAAAGTTGATGAAGGGGCTGGCTGTGTGCATGTAACGTGAATGTGAACTTCAGGCGAAATGTTTGCAATGTTTATTGATGCCATGTCAAAACGGTTGGGGGGGGGGGGGGGGATGTGCCTTATTTATCATCAGAAAAAAGTCACGATGTCTGTTCTTATTTAGTCACTTATAGCGTTGTTGTGTACAAAGGTATTCCCCTTTCAAAGTATTATAAATGTTATTATTTATTTACATGGGTTAATTTCATATATAGGCAGGCCTACGTGTCAATGTAGAGCTATTGGGAAGGCAGTTGCATTTCTTAACTTGTCCACTGGGGGGCAGACCGTAACTGCTGCAGGCATTGTTTTACATTAACTTTATAGTTTCTGGGAATTTTACCTCTGCTGTCATTGTCTTAAGTTAAGCTATTTTCATCTCCATTTGATACGTTTGCGATTCATTTTTAAAAAACTCCGGGAATTATCCATTATCAAAGCGCTCCAGTATCCAGGTTTCTGACTGGAGAACTAGTACCTCATTAGCATGTCCGCTCGGCCTTGTCTCATTGAAGAAACTATCATTATGTTGTAATTACGTGATATGATGATCAAGTGTTTATATAATAACTGTGAACTCTTTTATATTTTGGACACAAATGCGTTTATAATTTAAATAAATACATACTCACCGTCGTCATGTTTGCTGTTTCAAAGAGTCTGGTTGCTACTGGTGACCATTTGTGGGTATCGCTTCTCGGCCTTTTGGCTAAGATCAAGTGTAGTATCTGTTCTTATCAGTTTAATATCTGATACGTGCCCTACCCGGGCACCATATATTAAATTGATTTTTGGATCAGGGAGATGGAATAGGGGCTTGCTCCGTCCACTCCACGCATCGACCCGGTATTGCAGTACCTCCGGGAACGGTGCACCCCCCTAAAATGGTGAAAAGACAGAATATGAGCGTAACAAATTGATTGTTGTCACTATTATGTATTTTAATCTTTGGATCATTTGTATTATGAATATGTTTCTCGGTAGAGTTCTGAGAAATGAAGCTCAATTGTTTTGCTAAATGATTCACTGATTCTAAACGTTCGAAACGCCACACGCTGGTTCTTTCTGTATCTAACATAATGTATTTCTCTGAATAATGTTGTAGTTTATCACTTCGCAAGATACTGTTGCTTGTTGTGTCGCTCCTGTGAGTCGTTTTGAATAATGTGTCTGCTAAATGAGTGTAGTTGGTTGTTATGCTTTTTTTAGTGGCCGCATGTGTGAGCAAACAGGAAGAGACTTCTGCTTGTCACGTGCTTCTGCAAGCGAGTCCTTTAAAGGGACCGTTCACCCAAAACATTCTGTCATGTTTGTTGGGAAGTTCAGGTTTTATTAATATCATTTTTCATTATACATTGAAGTTAGTTAAGTCATGGACAAAATGCCCAGATCAGTTGTAGTTCAATTCGTGTGATTGTACATGATGATGGACAAAGCTGAGCTGCAATCACTTTATATAGAACTGTCACTTCACAAAAATCAGACTTAAAGGGTTTATTCACCCAAACATATACAATTCTGTCATTAATTACTCGCCCTCATGTCGTTCCAAACCCGTAAGACTTTCGTTCATCTTCGAAACACAAATGAAGATCTTTTTGATTAAATCTGAGAGGTTTCTGTCCCTCCATTGACAGCTACACAACTACCACTTTGACACCTCAAAAAGTTCATAAAGAGATCGTAAAACTAATCCATATGAATTGAGTGGTTTAGTCCAAATTTTCTCGAGAGATTCGATCGCTTAATATGATGAACAGATTGAATTTAGGCTTTTATTCGCAAATCTTATATCAAATATTTTAAAACAAATTCACACAATATTCACAATATATAGCCTCTGTTTTTATGGTCAAATTCTAATCAACATGTTCAAAAACAAAATAAAAGGTACAATGACAAAAGAAAAAGAAAATACATTTATGTATTTTAATATCTCTTAATATGAATGTACAAATATAGTTTTAAAAAAACTCTTTTAATCAAACTCCTGTGTTCAGTGATACAATCCCTTAAATGATGAGATGTTTCTTTGACATAAACTTTTGCAAGGGTGTTGTAGGCTATTAAATGTATGCCTTTTTTTTTTTTTGTATTACATGTGATGTAGCTTATTGCTTCACTAGATCACAATTGCTTTGCACTTACTCCCAGCTTAGTACACATATAAGTGTACATTGTGTTTGAAATGCTATATTTTAATAAAATATTTTTGATCTCTGGAGATGCACAGCGTATTTGACGCACAGTAAACTGTAGTGTAAACTAGTTTGTAGTGTGTAGTGTAGCAGTAAACTGTAGTATTAAGTGTAACAGTAAACTAGTGTGTAGTGTAACAGTAAACTAGTGTGTAGTGTAACAGTAATATAGTGTGTAGTGTAATATAGTGTGTAGTGTAACAGTGTGTAGTGTAACAGTGTGTAGTGTAACAGTGTGTAGTGTAATAGTGTGTAGTGTAACAGTAAACTAGTGTGTAGTGTAACAGTAAACTAGTGTGTAGTGTAACAGTAAACTAGTGAAGTAAACTAGTATGTAGTGTAATAGTAAACTTTAGTGTGTAGTGTAACAGTAAACTGTAGTATTAAGTGTAACAGTAAACTAGTGTGAAGTGTAACAGTAAACTAGTGTGTAGTGTAATATAGTTTGTAGTGTAACAGTAAACTAGTGTGTAGTGTAACAGTAAACTAGTGTGTAGTGTAATATAGTGTGTAGTGTAACAGTAAACTAGTGTGTAGTGTAACAGTAAACTAGTGTGTAGTGTAATATAGTGTGTAGTGTAACAGTAAACTAGTGTGTAGTGTAATATAGTGTGTAGTGTAACAGTAAACTAGTGTGTAGTGTAACAGTAAACTAGTGTGTAGTGTAACAGTAAACTAGTGTGTAGTGTAATATAGTGTGTAGTGTAACAGTAAACTAGTGTAGTGTAACATAGTGTGTAGTGTAACAGTAACATAGTGTGTAGTGTAACATAGTGTGTAGTGTAACAGTAAACTAGTGTGTAGTGTAACAGTAAACTAGTGAAGTAAACTAGTATGTAGTGTAATAGTAAACTTAGTGTGTAGTGTAGCAGTAAACTGTAGTGTGAAGTAAACTAGTGTTACAGTAAACTAGTGTGTAGTGTAACAGTAAACTAGTGAAGTAAACTAGTATGTAGTGTAATAGTAAACTGTAGTATGTAGTGTAACAGTAACCAGTCTCGTCTCGTGAGCCAAGTGTCTCGTCACACCTAGGGATGTTAACGATTAATTGTCGATAATACATTTTTAATCGATAAAACTTATCGATCATCGATTAAGCAGGTTCATGCGCGTATGTGCGGCTCAACCGCAAAACATGTATAGCAATTTCTCTCAAAAACAAACAAAAAATATTTGTTGTGTATTTTTTTAAGCAAGCAGCAAATGATACTAGACTATTAATTGGTTAAGATTCTTACTGTCGGTTAACCGGTTAATTATCATCCCCGTATATATAGCCAGACACTAGTTTACTTTTACACTACATACTAGTTTACCTCACACTAGTTTACTGTTACACTACATACTAGTTTACCTCACACTAGTTTACTGTTACACTACATACTAGTTTACCTCACATTAGTTTACTTTTACACTACACACTACAGTTTACTTTTACACTACACACTACAGTTTACTTTTACACTACACACTACAGTTTACTTTTACACTACACACTAGTTTACTTTTACACTACACACTACAGTTTACTTTTACACTACACACTACAGTTTACTGCTACACTACACACTACAGTTTACTTTTACACTACACACTACAGTTTACTGCTACACTACACACTACAGTTTACTGCTGCACTACACACTACAGTTTACTTTTACACTACACACTAGTTTACTTTTACACTACACACTAGTTTACTTTTACACTACACACTACAGTTTACTTTTACACTACACACTACAGTTTACTTTTACACTACACACTACAGTTTACTTTTACACTACACACTAGTTTACTTTTACACTACACACTACAGTTTACTGCTACACTACACACTACAGTTTACTGCTACACTACACACTACAGTTTACTTTTACACTACACACTACAGTTTACTGCTACACTACACACTACAGTTTACTGCTACACTACACACTACAGTTTACTTTTACACTACACACTAGTTTACTTTTACACTACACACTAGTTTACTTTTACACTACACACTACAGTTTACTTTTACACTACACACTACAGTTTACTTTTACACTACACACTACAGTTTACTTTTACACTACACACTACACACTAGTTTACTGCTACACTACACACTAGTTTACTGCTACACTACAGTTTACCTCACACTAGTTTAGTTAAAATAATCTCCCTGAAATGACTTTTTGCAGGTTGGGATGTCTGTAATTCATAACAATGTCAGACTGAGCTCTAACCTATTTTAGGTTGGTCTTCTGTTGAATTAGAAACCTTACTTTTACCGGAGTAATACATTTTTAGTGTTTCTCTACTTTAGTTTAAGTACAGGGTTTGTGTCCACCATGAATAAACATTTCATAATACATTTCTCTTGCCAAATGCGGGATGTAGGCTGATGTTGTATTGTCTGTGCTGTGCATTAAAGTTAAGACAGCTCCGAACGCATTTCCTGTGTATGCCTATGAAAGACAGCCGAGCCAATCAGAGTAAGTATGGGGTGGAGTGACGCGTGTAGCCCCGCCCCCTTCAGGCTGCATCCAGGTCCTTCTCAAATTAGCTCCCCGGAGACGTTACAAATATGGCTGCTGAGTAAACAGACTTTTCTTTAAAGGGACTTTGGAAACCTAATCGATTGCTTTGAATTAAATGGACTTCGTAGTGAAGCCTCACCGTGGTTGAGAATGATGTTGCCTTCAGTGGCGCCCCCACAGGGAACGTGTACAACTCATACTTACCTGGCAGGGGAGACACCATGATCATGAAGGTGGTTCACCCAGGGCGAGGCTCAGCCATTGCACTCCGGTTGTGCTGACCCCTGCGAATTCCCCAAATGTGGGAATCTCGACTGCATAATTTCTGGTAGTGGGGGACTGCGTTCGCGCTCTCCCCTGATTTACTGGTACAATAATAGAATTGGAATATAGGCTATTCTATATAAGGGTATTTCTCTTTGTGTGTTTGCTGGAGTTTGTTGTGTGTGCAAAGTGTTGTTGCACATGCACTTTCAAATGATCTCTGAGATCACAATTGCTTTGCACTTACTCCCAGCTTAGTACACTTATAAGTGTACATTGTGTTTGAAATGCTATATTTTAATAAAATATTTTTGATCTCAGGAGATGCACAGCGTATTTGACACAGTGTATTTGACGCACAGTAAACTGTAGTGTAAACTAGTTTGTAGTGTGTAGTGTAGCAGTAAACTGTAGTGTGTAGTGTAGCAGTAAACTTTAGTGTAAACTAGTTTGTAGTGTGTAGTGTAAAAGTAAACTGTAGTGTAAAGTAAACTAGTTTGTAGTGTAACAGTAAACTGTAGTATTAAGTGTAACAGTAAACTAGTGTGTAGTGTAACAGTAAACTAGTGTGAAGTAAACTAATATGTAGCGTAGCAGTAAACTAGTGTAACAGTAAACTAGTGTGAAGTAAACTAGTATGTAGTGTAGCAGTAAACTAGTGTAACAGTAAACTAGTGTGAAGTAAACTAGTATGTAGTGTAATAGTAAACTTTAGTGTGTAGTGTAACAGTAAACTGTAGTGACAGTAAATTGTAGTGTAACAAACTGTAGTATGTAGTGTAACAGTAACCAGTCTCGTCTCGTGAGCCAAGTGTCTCGTCACACCTAGGGATGTTAACGATTAATTGACGATCGATTAATTGTCGATAATACATTTTTAATCGATAAAACTTATCGATCATCGATTAAGCAGGTTCATGCGCGTATGTGCGGCTCAACCACAAAACATGTATAGCAATTTCTCTCAAAAACAAACAAAAAATATTTGTTGTGTATTTTTTTAAGCAAGCAGCAAATGATCCTAGACTAATAATTGGTTAAGATTCTTACTGTCGGTTAACCGGTTAATTAGCATCCCCGTATATATAGCTAGACACTAGTTTACTTTTACACTATATACTTGTTTACCTCACACTAGTTTACTGTTACACTACATACTACAGTTTACTTTTACACTACACACTACAGTTTACTGCTACACTACACACTAGTTTACTTTTACACTATATACTTGTTTACCTCACACTAGTTTACTGTTACACTACACACTACAGTTTACTTTTACACTACACACTAGTTTACTGCTACACTACACACTACAGTTTACTTTTACACTACACACTAGTTTACTTTTACACTACACACTCCAGTTTACTGTTACACTAAAGTTTAGCTACTTCACACTGGTTTACTGTTACACTGGTTTACTTTACTGTTACCATGTTTACTGTTACACTACACACTACAGTTTACTGTTACATTACAGTTTACTGTTACACTAGTTTACTTTATTGTTACCATGTTTACTGTTACACTACACACTACAGTTTACTGTTACATTACAGTTTACTGTTACACTACACACTACAGTTTACTGTTACACTACAGTTTACTTCACACACTCCAGTTTACTGCTACACTAAAGTTTACTTCACACTGGTTTACTATTATGGCGTGTTCACACCAAACGCGAATTTAATTATTTAATTATGATGCGAAAAACAAGAAACATCCAGCGACATCCATCATCACTACGACACGGCATTATTACGGCTTTTGTTCACACAGCGTGCGTTCCGGGACTGAACACGGCAATGTTACTAGGTCCCCAACCCGACATCGATGCCGGCATCAATCCCGGGTCGTGTTTGCGTTCACACAGAAGGCGTTCTGGCAATTTCCCAGCAATTTGCCGGGATCATTGCGCTGTGTGAAAGGGGCTTTACATTTGAGTGTTCTTGTGTGTCTGTAGTGAGTGTGACGCACTTCTATTGAGTTGTCTTGAACCCCTCCCCCCACCATACTCTTCCCTCCCCCCATCATACTGTTCCCTCCCCTCTTCCCTCCCCCCCTCACCACAGCTTTCTACACACTTTTCTTCAGCCTTTGTCAAATCTGAGGTGTGAACGACCGGTGCTTAAGTAAGGGGGGTTTATGACCCTTTAGCCTAAGCCTTATCTGAGTAATGTTAACTATTACATTCTCTACAAAAACTTTTTGTGGAAAAAAAAAGAATAAAAAAAAAAAAAGCTTACCATCATCAGATTTGGTGTTTCAAAGAGTGCAGTTGCTACTGGTGACCATTTGTGGATATCGCTTCTCGGCCTTTTGGCTAAGATCAAGTGTAGTATCTGTTCTTATCAGTTTAATATCTGATACGTGCCCTACCCGGGCACCATATATTAAATTGATTTTTGGATCAGGGAGATGGAATAGGGGCTTGCTCCGTCCACTCCACGCATTGACCTGGTATTGCAGTACCTCCGGGAACGGTGCACCCCCCTAAAGTGGTGAAAAGACAGAATATGAGTGTAACAAATCGATTGTTGTCACTATTATGAATTTTAATCTTTGGATCATTTGTATTATGAATATGCTTCTCGGTAGAGTTCTGAGAAATGAAGTTTATCAAAGCTTCGAATCAATTGAACCAATTGTTTTGCTAAATGATTCACTGATTCTAAACGTTCGAAACGCAACACGCTGGTTCTTTCTGTATCTAACATAATGTATTTCTCTGAATAATGTTGTAGTTTATAACTTCGCAAGATACTGTTGCTTGTTGTGTCGCTCCTGTGAGTCGTTTTGAATAATGTGTCTGCTAAATGAGTGTAGTTGGTTGTTATGCTTTTTTTAGTGGCCGCATGTGTGAGCAAACAGGAAGAGACTTCTGCTTGTCACGTGCTTCTGCAAGCGAGTCCTTTAAAGGGACAGTTCAGCCAAAACATTCTGTCATGTTTGTTGGGAAGTTCAGGTTTTATTAATATCATTTTTCATTATACATTGAAGTTAGTTAAGTCATGGACACAATGCCCAGTTCAGTTGTAGTTCAATTCGTGTGATTGTACATGATGATGGACAAAGCTGAGCTGCAATCACTTTATATAGAACTGTCACTTCACAAAAATCAGACTTAAAGGGTTTATTCACCCAAACATATACAATTCTGTCATTAATTACTCGCCCTCATGTCGTTCCAAACCCGTAAGACTTTCGTTCATCTTCGAAACACAAATGAAGATCTTTTTGATTAAATCTGAGAGGTTTCTGTCCCTCCATTGACAGCTACACAACTACCCCTTTGACGCTTCAAAAAGTTCATAAAGAGATCGTAAAACTAATCCATATGAATTGAGTGGTTTAGTCCAAATTTTCTCGAGAGATTCGATCGCTTAATATGATGAACAGATTGAATTTAGGCTTTTATTCGCAAATCTTATATCAAATATTTTAAAACAAATTCACACAATATTCACAATATATAGCCTCTGTTTTTATGGTCAAATTCTAATCAACATGTTCAAAAACAAAATAAAAGGTACAATGACAAAAGAAAAAGAAAATACATTTATGTATTTTAATATCTCTTAATATGAATGTACAAATATAGTTTTAAAAAAACTCTTTTAATCAAACTCCTGTGTTCAGTGATACAATCCCTTAAATGATGAGATGTTTCTTTGACATAAACTTTTGCAAGGGTGTTGTAGGCTATTAAATGTATGCCTTTTTTTTTTTTTGTATTACATGTGATGTAGCTTATTGCTTCACTAGATCACAATTGCTTTGCACTTACTCCCAGCTTAGTACACATATAAGTGTACATTGTGTTTGAAATGCTATATTTTAATAAAATATTTTTGATCTCTGGAGATGCACAGCGTATTTGACGCACAGTAAACTGTAGTGTAAACTAGTTTGTAGTGTGTAGTGTAGCAGTAAACTGTAGTATTAAGTGTAACAGTAAACTAGTGTGTAGTGTAACAGTAAACTAGTGTGTAGTGTAACAGTAATATAGTGTGTAGTGTAATATAGTGTGTAGTGTAACAGTGTGTAGTGTAGCAGTGTGTAGTGTAGCAGTGTGTAGTGTAACAGTGTGTAGTGTAACAGTGTGTAGTGTAACAGTGTGTAGTGTAACAGTGTGTAGTGTAACAGTGTGTAGTGTAACAGTGTGTAGTGTAACAGTGTGTAGTGTAATAGTGTGTAGTGTAACAGTAAACTAGTGTGTAGTGTAACAGTAAACTAGTGTGTAGTGTAACAGTAAACTAGTGTGTAGTGTAACAGTAAACTAGTGAAGTAAACTAGTATGTAGTGTAATAGTAAACTTTAGTGTGTAGTGTAACAGTAAACTGTAGTATTAAGTGTAACAGTAAACTGTAGTGTGTAGTGTAACAGTAAACTAGTGTGTAGTGTAACAGTAAACTAGTGTGTAGTGTAATATAGTGTGTAGTGTAACAGTAAACTAGTGTGTAGTGTAACAGTAAACTAGTGTGTAGTGTAACAGTAAACTAGTGTGTAGTGTAACAGTAACATAGTGTGTAGTGTAACATAGTGTGTAGTGTAACAGTAAACTAGTGTGTAGTGTAGCAGTAAACTGTAGTGTGAAGTAAACTAGTGTGTAGTGTAACAGTAAACTAGTGAAGTAAACTAGTATGTAGTGTAATAGTAAACTTAGTGTGTAGTGTAACAGTAACCAGTCTCGTCTCGTGAGCCAAGTGTCTCGTCACACCTAGGGATGTTAACGATTAATTGTCGATAATACATTTTTAATCGATAAAACTTATCGATCATCGATTAAGCAGGTTCATGCGCGTATGTGCGGCTCAACCGCAAAACATGTATAGCAATTTCTCTCAAAAACAAACAAAAAATATTTGTTGTGTATTTTTTTTAAGCAAGCAGCAAATGATACTAGACTATTAATTGGTTAAGATTCTTACTGTCGGTTAAAGGAGAACTCCGGTCAATTTTAACATTGAGCTCATTTTATTGTACATTTGGAGTGCTGTCAATACAGAGAACAACGACAAAAATCGGTGTTGCCTACACCGAGTTATTCTATTTTTAAAATTTGCACCCTGTTGACTTCAATGGGGCAAGTACTAAACCTGCTTTTAGCCTCTTAACATCCTTGATGTGTCATTACAAGTGCACAGAAAATGTGAGTGATTCCTTCAGAGTGAACACGAGTGAGTCTGACTGCAGTAGATGTGAAAGAAATGTATAAAAATGATGTTATTTAAGCCAGCGCAAATACCTTTGTTTACATCCTGTTTTTCGGTTGAAGTCCAAAGTAGTCGATTGCAGAGTTCACACGCATAGGTTTAATACCTATGATCACGCACGTGAACTCGGCAATCGACTACTTTGGACTTCAACCGAAAAACAGGATGTAAACAAAGGTATTTGCTCTGGCTTAAATAACATCATTTTTATACATTTCTTTCACATCTACTGCAGTCAGACTCACTCGTGTTCACTCAGAAGGAATCACTCACATTTTCTGTGCACTTGTAATGACACATCAAGGATGTTAAGAGGCTAAAAGCAGGTTTAGTACTTGCCCCATTGAAGTCAACAGGGTGCAAATTTTAAAAATAGAATAACTCGGTGTAGGCAACACCGATTTTTGTCGTTGTTCTCTGTATTGACAGCACTCCAAATGTACAAAAAAATGAGCTCAATGTTAAAATTGACCGGAGTTCTCCTTTAACCGGTTAATTATCATCCCCGTATATATAGCCAGACACTAGTTTACTTTTACACTACATACTAGTTTACCTCACACTAGTTTACTGTTACACCACATACTAGTTTACCTCACATTAGTTTACTTTTACACTACACACTACAGTTTACTTTTACACTACACACTACAGTTTACTTTTACACTACACACTACACACTACAGTTTACTTTTACACTACACACTCCAGTTTACTTTTACACTACACACTAGTTTACTTTTACACTACACACTACAGTTTACTTTTACACTACACACTAGTTTACTTTTACACTACACACTACAGTTTACTTTTACACTACACACTAGTTTACTTTTACACTACACACTAGTTTACTGCTACACTACACACTACAGTTTACTGCTACACTACACACTAGTTTACTGCTACACTACAGTTTACCTCACACTAGGTTAGTTAAAATAATCTCCCTGAAATGACTTTTTGCAGGTTGGGATGTCTGTAATTCATAACAATGTCAGACTGAGCTCTAACCTATTTTAGGTTGGTCTTCTGTTGAATTAGAAACCTTACTTTTACCGGAGTAATACATTTTTAGTGTTTCTCTACTTTAGTTTAAGTACAGGGTTTGTGTCCACCATGAATAAACATTTCATAATACATTTCTCTTGCCAAATGCGGGATGTAGGCTGATGTTGTATTGTCTGTGCTGTGCATTAAAGTTAAGACAGCTCCGAACGCATTTCCTGTGTATGCCTATGAAAGACGGCCGGAGCCAATCAGAGTAAGTATGGGGTGGAGTGACGCGTGTAGCCCCGCCCCCTTCAGGCTGCATCCAGGTCCTTCTCAAATTAGCTCCCTGGAGACGTTACAAATATGGCTGCTGAGTAAACAGACTTTTCTTTAAAGGGACTTTGGAAACCTAATCGATTGCTTTGAATTAAATGGACTTCGTAGTGAAGCCTCACCGTGGTTGAGAATGATGTTGCCTTCAGTGGCGCCCCCACAGGGAACGTGTACAACTCATACTTACCTGGCAGGGGAGACACCATGATCATGAAGGTGGTTCACCCAGGGCGAGGCTCAGCCATTGCACTCCGGTTGTGCTGACCCCTGCGAATTCCCCAAATGTGGGAATCTCGACTGCATAATTTCTGGTAGTGGGGGACTGCGTTCGCGCTCTCCCCTGATTTAATGGTACAATAATAGAATTGGAATATAGGCTATTCTATATAAGGGTATTTCTCTTTGTGTGTTTGCTGGAGTTTGTTGTGTGTGCAAAGTGTTGTTGCACATGCACTTTCAAATGATCTCTGAGATCACAATTGCTTTGCACTTACTCCCAGCTTAGTACACTTATAAGTGTACATTGTGTTTGAAATGCTATATTTTAATAAAATATTTTTGATCTCAGGAGATGCACAGCGTATTTGACAGTGTATTTGACGCACAGTAAACTGTAGTGTGACGTAAACTGTAGTGTGTAGTGTAGCAGTAAACTGTAGTGTAAAGTAAACTAGTATGTAGTGTAGCAGTAAACTAGTTTGTAGTGTAACAGTAAACTGTAGTATTAAGTGTAACAGTAAACTAGTGTGTAGTGTAATATAGTGTGTAGTTTAACAGTAAACTAGTGTGTAGTGTAACAGTAAACTAGTGTAGTGTAACAGTAAACTAGTGTGTAGTGTAACATTGTGTAGTGTTACAGTAAACTAGTGTGTAGTGTAACATAGTGTGTGTAGTGTAACAGTAAACTAGTGTGTAGTGTAACATAGTGTAGTGTAACATAGTGTAGTGTAACATAGTGTAGTGTAACATAGTGTAGTTGTAGTGTAACATAGTGTGTAGTGTAACATAGTGTGTAGTGTAACATAGTGTGTAGTGTAACAGTAAACTAGTGTGTAGTGTAACAGTAAACTAGTGTAATAGTAAACTTTAGTGTGTAGTGTAGCAGTAAACTGTAGTGTGAAGTAAACTAGTATGTAGTGTAGCAGTAAACTAGTGTGAAGTAAACTAGTATGTAGTGTAGCAGTAAACTAGTGTAACAGTAAACTTTAGTGACAGTAAATTGTAGTGTAACAATAAACTGTAGTATGTAGTGTAACAGTAACCAGTCTCGTCTCGTGAGCCAAGTGTCTCGTCACACCTAGGGATGTTAACGATTAATTGACGATCGATTAATTGTCGATAATACATTTTTAATCGATAAAACTTATCGATCATCGATTAAGCAGGTTCATGCGCGTATGTGCGGCTCAACCGCAAAACATGTATAGCAATTTCTCTCAAAAACAAACAAAAAATATTTGTTGTGTATTTTTTTAAGCAAGCAGCAAATGATCCTAGACTAATAATTCGTTAAGATTCTTACTGTCGGTTAACCGGTTAATTAGCATCCCCGTATATATAGCCAGACACTAGTTTACTTTTACACTACATACTAGTTTACCTCACACTAGTTTACTGTTACACCACATACTAGTTTACCTCACACCAGTTTACTTTTACACTACACACTACAGTTTACTTTTACACTACACACTAGTTTACTTTTACACTACACACTACAGTTTACTGTTACACTACACACTACAGTTTACTTTTACACTACATACTAGTTTACCTCACACTAGTTTACTGTTACACTACATACTAGTTTACCTCACACCAGTTTACTTTTACACTACACACTACAGTTTACTTTTACACTACACACTAGTTTACTTTTACACTACACACTACAGTTTACTGTTACACTACACACTACAGTTTACTTTTACACTACATACTAGTTTACCTCACACTAGTTTACTTTTACACTACACACTAGTTTACTGCTACACTACACACTACAGTTTACTTTTACACTACACACTAGTTTACTGCTACACTACACACTAGTTTACTGTTACACTACACACTACAGTTTACTTTTACACTACATACTAGTTTACCTCACACCAGTTTACTTTTACACTACACACTAGTTTACTGCTACACTACACACTACAGTTTACTTTTACACTACACACTAGTTTACTGCTACACTACACACTAGTTTACTGTTACACTACACACTAGTTTACTGTTACACTACACACTACAGTTTACTTTTACACTACACACTACAGTTTACTGTTACACTACACACTAGTTTACTGCTACACTACACACTACAGTTTACTTTTACACTACATACTAGTTTACCTCACACTAGTTTACTGTTACACTACATACTAGTTTACCTCACACCAGTTTACTTTTACACTACACACTACAGTTTACTTTTACACTACACACTAGTTTACTGCTACACTACACATTACAGTTTACTTTTACACTACACACTAGTTTACTGCTACACTACACACTAGTTTACTGTTACACACTAGTTTACTGTTACACTACACACTAGTTTACTGTTACACTACACACTACAGTTTACTTTTACACTACACACTACAGTTTACTGTTACACTACATACTAGTTTACCTCACACCAGTTTACTTTTACACTACACACTACAGTTTACTTTTACACTACACACTAGTTTACTTTTACACTACACACTACAGTTTACTGTTACACTACACACTAGTTTACTGATACACTACACACTACAGTTTACTTTTACACTACATACTAGTTTACCTCACACCAGTTTACTTTTACACTACACACTACAGTTTACTTTTACACTACACACTAGTTTACTGCTACACTACACACTACAGTTTACTTTTACACTACACACTACAGTTTACTTTTACACTACACACTAGTTTACTGTTACACTACACACTACAGTTTACTTTTACACTACACACTACAGTTTACGGTTACACTACACACTACAGTTTACTTTTACACTACACACTACAGTTTACTTTTACACTACACACTAGTTTACTGTTACACTACACACTACAGTTTACTTTTACACTACACACTACAGTTTACGGTTACACTACACACTAGTTTACTGCTACACTACACACTACAGTTTACTTTTACACTACATACTAGTTTACCTCACACTAGTTTACTGTTACACCACATACAAGTTTACCTCACACCAGTTTACTTTTACACTACACACTACATTTACTTTTACACTACACACTAGTTTACTTTTACACTACACACTAGTTTACTTTTACACTACACACTACAGTTTACTGTTACACTACACACTAGTTTACTGCTACACTACACTACAGTTTACTTTTACACTACATACTAGCTTACCTCACACTAGTTTACTGTTACACTACATACTAGTTTACCTCACACCAGTTTACTTTTACACTACACACTACAGTTTACTTTTACACTACACACTAGTTTACTTTTACACTACACACTAGTTAACTGCTACACTACACACTACAGCTTACTTTTACACTACACACTAGTTTACTGCTACACTACACACTACAGTTTACTGCTACACTACACACTAGTTTACTGCTACACTACACACTACAGTTTACTGCTACACTACACACTAGTTTACTGCTACACTACACACTACAGTTTACTTTTACACTTCACACTCCAGTTTACTGCTACACTAAAGTTTACTTCACACTGGTTTACTATTATGGCGTGTTCACACCAAATTCGAATTTAATTATTTAATTATGATGCGAAAAACAAGAAACATCCAGCGACATCCATCATCACTACGACACGGCATTATTACGGCTTTTGTTCACACAGCGTGCGTTCCGGGACTGAACACGGCAATGTTACTAGGTCCCCAACCCGACATCGATGCCGGCATCAATCCCGGGTCGTGTTTGCGTTCACACAGAAGGCGTTCTGGCAATTTCCCAGCAATTTGCCGGGATCATTGCGCTGTGTGAAAGGGGCTTTACATTTGAGTGTTCTTGTGTGTCTGTAGTGAGTGTGACGCACTTCTATTGAGTTGTCTTGAACCCCTCCCCCCACCATACTCTTCCCTCCCCCCACCATACTCTTCCCTCCCCCCCTCACCACAGCTTTCTACACACTTTTCTTCAGCATTTTTCAAATCTGAGGTGTGAACGACCGGTGCTAAAGTAAGGGGGGTTTATGACCCTTTAGCCTAAGCCTTATCTGAGTAATGTTAACTATTACATTCTCTACAAAAACTTTTTGTGGAAAAAAAAGAAAGAATTATAACCTTACCATCATCAGATTTGGTGTTTCAAAGAGTGCAGTTGCTACTGGTGACCATTTGTGGGTATCGCTTCTCGGCCTTTTGGCTAAGATCAAGTGTAGTATCTGTTCTTATCAGTTTAATATCTGATACGTGCCCTACCCGGGCACCATATATTAAATTGATTTTTGGATCAGGGAGATGGAATAGGGGCTTGCTCCGTCCACTCCACGCATCGACCCGGTATTGCAGTACCTCCGGGAACGGTGCACCCCCCTAAAGTGGTTAAGAAAGAATTGTATTTAGCATTGTGTGACAGTACAGGTTAATAGAAGTAGTGTATGTTGTTGTGCATTTTGTTTTAAAGTTGTTGTGAGTAGGCTAATCATAGAAATTAGTAAATACTAAGCAAGTGTTCCATTCCAAGCATAATCATCATTCTACCTTTACTAGTATGTGTTGTGTAGTGATGCAGCCGACTGTCTTCTTTTTTCATGTGAAACAGTAGGTTTTATTCAATGAATAACTTTTGTGTGCTAAAGCAGTTTCACAATTTGATTAGTCCCATTTGCCCCTGCTGGCAGATGTTGTAACTGCACCATTTCACATGCAAAACGTGTCTTGCCTGATTGGTGGAGTGGAGTCAAATCTTCTCTATGATTGGTAGAGAGATCTACAGTCGAGTGTTCAGGGAATGTAGACTCTCGGCCAGTCGGAAGGTCTAATTGTCAACAGTCAGCGTAGATAGTACACCTGGTAAAACAACATGACTGATGATTTAACTAGATCCAGAGTTTAGAGAATAGATTGAGGGTTTAGAATAGATCGTGATGAACCATGTGTAGTGAAGTGGCGTCTCACCGTGGTTGAGAACGATGTTCCCTTCAGTGACTCCTCAAGAGGGAACGTGTACAACTCATACTTACCTGGCAGGGGAGACACCATGATCATGAAGGTGGTTCACCCAGGGCGAGGCTCAGCCATTGCACTCCGGTTGTGCTGACCCCTGCGAATTCCCCAAATGTGGGAATCTCGACTGCATAATTTCTGGTAGTGGGGGACTGCGTTCGCGCTCTCCCCTGATTTACTGGTATAATAATAGAATTTAATTAATCTATGATGGTATTTCTCTGTGTGTGCTGGAGGTTGTTTTGTGTGTAAAGTATTGTGTTGCACACGTACTTTCAAATCCTCTCTGAGATCACATTTGCTTTGCACTTACTCTCAGCTTAGTACACTTAAGTGTACATTGTGTTCGAAATGCTATATTTTAATAAAATATTCTTGCTGATTTTTGTTGCTGCCCTTGCATGGCAAAACAAAACATCTATCACTGAGATAGGGTTGCCAACTTCACAAAAGAAAATAAGGGATATATATAGGGACAATGCAAGTATATCACTCGCATATGTAACTAGATTTTCATGCTAGGCGACTAAATAATGTCTATCTTTAGCCATTGGCTAATAAAATGTTAGATTTTACTCTCCAGTGTTTGAGATAAAGGCTAAGTTTAAGTTTTGCACAGATATATTTTCACTTACCTCCAGTCTTCTTGAACACTGACGGAGTGTCTCTCTGTCTATATAGCGCACTGTTGCAATTGATCTCAGGGGATGCACAGCGTATTTGATGCTCAGTAAACTGTAGTGTGTAGTTTAACAGTAAACTGTAGTGTAGTGTGTAGTTTAACAGTAAACTGTAGTGTAAAAGTAAACTAGTAGCCTATGTAGTGTAGCAGTAAACTAGTTTGTAGTGTAACAGTAAACTGTAGTAGCCTATGTAGTGTAGTAGTAAACTGTAGTGTGTAGTGTAAAAGTAAACTGTAGTAGCCTATGTAGTGTAAAAGTAAACTAGTAGCCTATGTAGTATAACAGTAAACTGTAGTAGCCTGTGTAGTGTAAAAGTAAACTAGTGTGTAGTGTAACAGTAAACTGTAGTAGCCTATGTAGTGTAGCAGTAAACTGTAGTGTGTAGTGTGAAGTAAACTTCAGTGTAGCAGTAAACTAGTGTGAGGTAAACTAGTATGTAGTGTAAAAGTACCGGAGTTGCCTATCCCTGGTTTAGAGTATATCGTGATGATCTGCCTTACTTAAGGTGGGCGATGACGCAATCTTCTAGAAACAATCTTTGTTGTATTATTTTCATGTTATCACTATGAAGCTGCTTTGATACAATCTGTATTGTAAAAAGTGCTATATAAATAAAGGTGACTTGACTTGATGAACCATGTGTAGTGAAGTGGCGTCTCACCGTGGTTGAGAATGATGTTGCCTTCAGTGGCGCCCCCACAGGGAACGTGTACAACTCATACTTACCTGGCAGGGGAGACACCATGATCATGAAGGTGGTTCACCCAGGGCGAGGCTCAGCCATTGCACTCCGGTTGTGCTGACCCCTGCGAATTCCCCAAATGTGGGAATCTCGACTGCATAATTTCTGGTAGTGGGGGACTGCGTTCGCGCTCTCCCCTGATTTACTGGTACAATAATAGAAATTAATTGTGTTTAGAAAGTGAGTGTATCTTCATCTATTGAAACAGAGCATTACACTCAAAATGCACTTTTTTTTTGTTTTTGTTATTGAATCATGTTGAAGTTGCATTTATAAAGCAAATTTATGAAATCATAAGCTTAAATGTCATTCATTTCATCCAGCTACAAAAACGTGGTGAATCACCAAACTGCTGTGATTGTGCCTGGTTATATGAAGAAATGTGTTGCTGCATGATTGTCATTGTTACATTTTGTCATTGTTCTTGATGGCATCATGTACTATATATATAATATTGATGTTGTTATTATTGAAGGTAATGTATTGATATGGATCCGTGGTTAAAACAACATTCCATCTTATGTTCATTCATGTTTATTTGATGCTATAAATTAACTAGAAGGAAGAGATGATCGGTTCACGAGCAGCTTTAACTGAGACTCTACAGCGATCTGTCACGACACATTAAAGAGCCACAAAATGGTATTTATTGTTTACATTTCTTTAAAAAATAACCAAATTTGAAAGTTGAGACTGTTTCATATCAAAAGAAACCTGGTCTGTCCTGTCTGCCAGTGCGTTGTCAGTGTCCTCTCTGCTCCGCGATGTATCCGCGACATGGAGTGGCGTGAGAGCGGCGTAGCTTGTCGGACATAGGAAGATTAACTAAAGGGGGCGGGTCTTTGCGAACGGTCAATTTATGTAAGTGAGGATAGCAAAATAAAGTAAACTGAGACACATTATACCCAAAAATTCTTCAATACAGTGGACTAAAAGTAAAATTTATAAACTTGGGACCAAAATGTATTCAGACACTTTGCTAACATGTTCAGGAGGGTAAAACCACATTCGGTCTGATTTCATTACCCGTCGCCTCTTCTTTGCACTGGTACTGTCATGATAGAAGAGCCCTCTCTCTGGGTCGTCCTTTACCCATGAGACTCAGCTGGTGAAATGCCATTCAATTCCAGCATTTTCTCAGGCACACCCAACTGTCCAGCTCAACCTTGAAGATGTCAAAACAGTAAAATACATTCTCACTCCAATAATAATATAATGATTTTCTTGCCCTGGCCATTGCGATTTGTTTTGCTATTTTTCTGAACAGCTTTTTATGTTTCTCAATAATCTGGATTGTAACAGAAATGTGGGAGTGGGGGGGCGCCGGTAAGAGATGAGTCTCGGTTTGAGTTTTCCGGTCCCTGCCGAAGACGCCTGGCCTGCTTTCTGTCCAGAAGGTCAGGCCAGGTGATTTTAGTTTGAGTGAGAGGGTTTCGATCCAGAAGGCTTTCAGATCTGTCAGCCGGTGGCTAAATACACCTGTGACCCGTATCACTAGTGTGCAAATGAAAAGATTGAGGAAGTTCATTTATGACGAGAAGAATCAAGAAATTTGTCTGAATCACAGCCTTAAATCAATGTTTTCAAATTATTACAATTTCTGCACATTACTTCTTTCGTGATAAAAAAATAAAAATGTTAATCAGAATGTTATGACAGAAATCAAGCTCTTCCATGAATGACCCCTCATGGCTGGATGACACTCTCTTACTAGAGGTGAACAAATCTGAGTCCACATCAAAGAAGTCCTCATCCACAGCATCATCTGACAGCCTTTTCTTTTTTAATGCTCTGTTTGGCCACACAATAGAAGATCCATCTGAGTCGTCTTTGGTGCAAAAGCTGAAGTTCAGTAAGTGTTACTCAACCGCCCACTTGCTGGACTCCAGAGAGAACCGGCTGATGAACTGCATAATTAATCAGCAGTGGCTTCATCCTGATTGTGGAGGAAAGGCTCGAGTGTCTCCACTGGAGCATCAAATCACTACAGTGTACCAGCGTGTGCAGCAGAGAGTGACTGTGGATGATGCTGAACACAGCAAAGTTGGAATTCTGATCCTGAAAATCAACTCCAAGTGTGTTAGTAAGTTCATCAGGAGGACTTGTCAGCCACAAATGTGACGGATCAATGTTTGTCTGTCCTCTGTCGTCATCAAAGTGTTTCTGGCTCCAGCGACTGAGCCTCCAGATGAAAGACCTACAGTGCAGAATGAGGTCACTCCGTCTTCGGCAGGGACCAGAAAACTCAAACCGAGACTCTCATCTCTTACCTTGCCCTCCCATTAATACAGGGTTTGTGCTGTGATATACCTTGTCTTTCAAAGGTAGCAAGTGCTTCAACCAGCAGAGCATCATCCATCCAAGAGTCATCCCCTTTGGACCCTGATGAGCTGGAGGTGGCAGTCGCTGCAGGAGGGACCACGTCCTGTCGAGGTGTCTGTAAAATACAGGTGAGTTTCAGCTTTGTGCAATGCCTGATACAAACTTCAGTGGTTGTTAAAGTCATCTTAACCTACCTTTCTCACAGGAAAGTGCTGTTTACTGGAGGCGGCAGTCGCTGCAGGACGGGCTGTGTCCTGTTGAGGTTTCTGTGAAATACAGGGGAGTTTCAGCTTTGAAGTTTGTATTTACATAGCATGTGTCGTAACAATCACGACTGTCACCAGAAGTCACCTTAACTTGCCTCTCTATCGAGAATGTATTGTCTGAAGCGCTTCAGGGTCTTGGTGGTGATGTCGTCCTTCATGAAAAGCCACTGCCTAACAGAGCAGTACGAGCCTCCTGAGCCATCTTTCACTCGTGGTCACTCCCAGCTTGAGGGTCAGCTTGAAGGCGCTTGTGCAGACTGTACCACTGCCGCATCTCTTAATACGTGAATGACCATAAATGGCCCTGTCCACATTAGGGCTGTCAAACGATTAATCGCGATTAATCGCATCCAAAATAAAAGTTTGTGTTTACATAATATATGTGTGTGTATGGAGTATAATTATTTTCTATATATAAATACACACACATGCATATATATTTAAGAGAAATGTGTTATTTATATATAAAATATTTATATATAATATAAATTATATATAATATAAATATATATACATAGTATATACATGCAAATATTTCTTAAATATATACATGCATGTGTGTGTATTTATATATAGAAAATAATTATACACCGTACACACACATATATTATGTAAAAACAAACTTTTATTTTGGATGCGATTAATCGTTTGACAGCCCTAGTCCACATACATCTCGAGATGGCAGGAGACCGGAGGGAACAGCTGCACATATTTTAGGAGGTAATCCTTTACCCACTCATCATTGATGGCTCTTCTCTCTGGTTGGCGGCTCTCTTTGACGTGGCGATCAAGAACACTAAAATATGACAAAGCATAATTAATTTATGAAAAACATACTAAACATAGTTTGATTCTGTTTAGTGCAACATGCTTACTACTTAATGTATCCATCATCATTTTCCACCAGCCATTTAAAACTTTGGCCGTTGTACTTCCCAAAGATCAGATTAATCTGGCCATGGTACTGCACCTCTGTTGGTGTCGAGGTGATGGGATGACATTTCCTTTTAGCTGAAGACATAGAAATTGTATTTACTTTAATGATGAGCACAAAACCTAGGGTGGAAACACATCATCAGCCCTAGTGCCAAGATATTGCCCACACCGACCTTCCTCACAAACCGTCTTCTTATCCTGGACCGTGTTCCTGTCAAAGCACGTGTTGCGAGATGCCAGTGCCTTGGCCTCCTTTGAAGCCTTAAGAAGGCATTGTTGCCTATTTTGTGGCACACTTGTCTAAAATGCTCAAGGTGGGCAACAATGGATCCATGTTAAACACACCTGTAGGAAGCAGTGTTATCATAATGATATATTAACCCTTGTGCGTCCTTATGGAAATATCTTTTACAGTTGTTGTTTTTTTAGTTGTTTTTTATTTATCATGTTGCCTGTGTTAATGCCAACTGCATAAATTTTGCTGCAAGTGTATTTTTATTTTTATTTTACTATTTCACTCCCATTTCCTTTAATAAATCTATTTTACACTAAATACACAAAATAGTTACACTCAGGAGACAAAAATGTCTATACATTCTCACTCCAATAATAATATAATTATAATGATGATTATTCCCAACGCCTGCGGCCTCTGCCTATTTAGGAGCTCAAGAAAGCCTCAGGAAACCTGTTAGTGGTTTTGGAGTTTGTTTTTCTTTTCTTTTGTACAGGATGGTGAGTTTTTGTTTGTTTAGTTATATTAGAATAGACGGAAAGTCTAGGTAAGGAAGCTGACCCGGAAGACCCTTTTGTGTTTGTTATTTTTATCGGGAGTTAGGAAAGTTTTAACTGAGTAGTAGTTTAGATTAGTTAGCTCACCAGTCCTTAACTTTTGTGTGTTTATATTTTCCTTGTTTGTTTGTTTGTTTGTTTTGTTGTGTGGTTGTAATAATGCATAATCATATCATGCTGTGATCACGTTAATAATTCAAAACATTACTAAACTGAAAGGCTATACCTTTCAAAGGAGGCGAGAGCTTCCACCAGCAGAGCGTCATCCGCCCAAACGCCATCACCTTTGCACCCTGATGAGCACGGGCCGGCCCTGTCCTGTGGAGGTTTCTCTGAAGTACAGGTGAAGTTCAGCCATCAAGTTTGTATTAAGTGTTGCACTGTGATTTCTACTAAAGGCACCTTTAGCAAATTGCCTCTGTCGAGAATGTACCGCCTGAAGCGCTTCAGTGACTTGGCGGTGATGTCGTCGTCCTCCTTCATCACCAGTGCGCCTGCTGTGCCATTTTTCACTCATGGTCGGTCCCAGCTTGCGGGTCAGCCTGAATGGTCTTGTGCACGCTGTACCACTACCACATCTTCAGGAATGTGAACGACCTGAATCTTCCCTGCCCATAAATGGCCCTGTCCACATTTATCTCGAGGTGACAGGAGACCTGTGGAAATATCTGCACATATCTCAGCAGGAGATCCTTCATCCAGTCAATACTGGCTGTAGAGATCCCACATCTCCTGAAAGGTGTGGTTCTCCAATTATCCTTTCTGTCCATAGAAACACTGGTGGATGGAGAACAGATAATTAAGGGAAGCTCCTGTCCAGTGATTGTGTATTTTCTTCCTAGATGTTGTTTAGAAAGTTCTGCTCAGTGCTTGTCAACCCCACTGCAATTAGATAATTAATTATAAAAAAAAAATAAAAAAAATAGAATCTTTGCAAAGATGAAAAGAAAAACACACCGAAACAGTGCACATAATGCACATAATGCACGATGCACTATTAACTCTATTACACTATTAATTAAAACTCACAGTGAACAGCATTAAATATAAAAACACATGCCTTACCTTTTTGTTGCAGTGCAGTTTTTATTGCACTTTTAAGTGTAACGTTTTGCTGACAGCACTACAGTCCTTTTTTTTGCTGCTTTCATTCTCCTGATTGCTATTATTTAATTTATTTGTTAAAAAACATCCAAGGAAGATTGAATAGGCCTGTTTCTTTTCATTTGTACTCAGGATCTGACAGCAAGGTAATCAAAAAGACTCGCGACTAAGTGATGCAATAAACTGCGGCTGCGCACACTCACTCCGCACAATTTTTTTTATAATACTTTTGCAATAATGTATACATTTATGCGTTCATTTAAAATCTGCCATTGTGTTTTTCGACGTTGTTAAAATAATATTAAAAACACGTTTTTTTTTCTGAAGTTGGATCCAATCAGACAAGTCGGAGTTAAGATAATAAGAGCACCGCTCATCGTGAATGGTCACTTATTGCGTGTTTTGCCTTTGGATTTATCAAATAAATTAATATTATAAAAAAAATGTAAAGCAATTTTATTGCTCTGAAGTATAGCAAGAGTAGGAAAAGTCACAAAGTCTCATGCCGTTTGTATGAAAGGAATTTCATAAATAAGCCCATATTTTACAGTGGGAAACCGTGTTGAATTGCTCCAGCATCATATTATGTAAACTGCAATTATGATAAAGAACTGAAGTTGAAGCCCTCCTAAACTCTTTAACGAGCATCATCATTAGCTGATGTTTTATCTGAACTCTGACTGCTAGGGTATGGCAACTGCCATAAGCAAACGCCGCCCCTGCACCGAAACCATAGGCATTTATGAATATAATAGTTGCTCAGGGGGCAGAAGAAAGGCTAGTAACAATAATATGGCCTTCTGATGGTGGATTACTGGTGTGACATCTCAAGGTACACTGAAATTTAAATACATGTGTCGACAAGTTAATGAGGTTCGTACTGATGAGCTACCACCAAATAATTCATACACATAATATTCCGTCTTTAATGTAAGCGAGTGTAAATGTCAGCAGTATCAGACTGGAGTCTGTCGGATAAACGAGTTTACTGAATCAGTAAGTCGGTCTGCTATTTTATTCCAACTAGATTTATTATACAGAATATT
Organism: Squalius cephalus; assembly: GCF_949319135.1. Lineage (NCBI taxonomy): Eukaryota > Metazoa > Chordata > Actinopteri > Cypriniformes > Leuciscidae > Squalius > Squalius cephalus. Next base: position 9,349,033 of record NC_137124.1, read on the forward strand.
TAGTTGTGCTTCCCAAAAAATTGCCTATTTAGTAGTGTGAAAGTTGTAACTTAGTGCTTTACGTGAAAATTAAGTTGTAACCACTGTGATGCAACTGGTCCAGAATAAAAAACTGAATAAAATAACATTGCCAGAGGGACTAAACTATTATAAAAAAATATAAACGTTTAAATAGTTTATTAAAAGTTACCAGTTCTAATGTTATTTTAGTCATTTATAATTTGACAAACATCTAAATCTTTTTGAGGGAATAAAACCTTCAAATTGGCCTATTCGGTTTGTGTTGTGTACTAATGGTCCGTTTTCTCCATATTAGGATTTTTCCGCGTTCAGCGCTGTGATTGGTGGTCCAGCGTGGCAACAAGAGACTAATTTCAAATGACAGGAAAATTGACCAATCATATCGCTCCTCTAAATGGGTGGGGCTTGATATCACTAAGTTTATGACCAGATCCGCCGCTGTGAGGAACTCGATCGGGGAAAAACATTTATAAAATAGATAACGCTATTCGCTATGAAAACTGCAAGCAACATTGAGGATGACATCTTTGCTTATTATCCACGCCGTTTTCAAGATTGACGATTAACTTAATCTTTTCTTTAACTTTTAAAGGAAGACCTACTCAAGAGCTTAATTTTGTGCTGAAAGCCGAAGCTTTTTAAAGCATTTCAACCACAGCCGTTATAAGCGATCCACTGGATCCCAGCATCAGCCAAGAAGCTCAAGCTTTCCTGCTGGAGGTGTTTGCTGTTTGGGTAAGTTATTTAAAATATAATATGTTACGTGACTGATTTTATTCTGGCTGCCAATGTTTTATATGTCCAGCTTTAGTTGAGGAGAAAACGGTTATTTTGCTTATAGTCTTACAGTTATAGTCTGGAAATTTACTAGCTTAGCAACCATGCACATTTGCTGCAATTCTGCACAAGTAAAAATTTTCCCCAAATCATAATACGGTCTGTTATATGCATTTAATCGGCTGCTGTGCCAGTCTAATGATATGATTTATTATCAACATATGTGGAAGTGTCTGTCACTAATGTGTTTTGGTCTTATTGCTGTCATGATGCGTCGGCTTACATTACATCTAGTTGGTTTTGTTGCCAGTTGTCTCCAAATTCCGCTGAAGCGACGCATCGATTATGGGATGATGCAATTTTTTGTGATGATGATTTGGATTTTATTACTTGTTAAATTTAGGCTACAACTCTCACTCTAATGTTTGCTGGCATTTCTTGTCAAATGTAACATTCAGTATTATAAAAGAGGACACGGTAAAGCTGATTATAGGCTGAGTACTTTTCCCCCGACGAGGGCAGAGGGTGAGAAGGCCAAGGTTAAAGAGTCGCGGTTCATAATTGTAGAAGCAACATGTTGATGTTTGCGCTCGCTAACGATTTGTCAAGAGACCTTATGCGCCACTCGGAGCGATGCTCTGTGTATTTCTATGGTATTGCTGTCGAAGAGGATTTACTTATTATATAGAGTTACCGAAAGTTATCATGAGCATTGTAATGTTTGAACAGTCTAGCATGGAAAAAGTAAGGGTTTGGTGGGACTCTGAAAGAGTCAAGTGGAATGGATTTGAGCAGTAGCGTGGACATCAACGCTGTGGCTAAAATGCGGAATGGAGTTTAATTTATTAGGGCATTCCAAGTGGAATGGATTTGACTGACGGCGCTCTGAACAGACATAGGCCCTGTCCCAAATGGCACACTCCGGACTTGTGGACTTCCTCAGAGTCCACACTTTGGTGACGTCATGTAGTGCAGACCTATAGAGCTGGTAAGTCCCGCCCCTTCCGCTAACCCCACTGGACCTCTAGATTGAAAAATCGTCAATGCTAGTGAATGTGAGAAAATAATTATTTTCTGGTCCCGTTTGAATTTTGCCATGAATGTGAACATATGTTGTCTGTGAATTTTTAATTATGATGGGATGTCACGATACCAAAATTCCAGTAGTCGGTATCGAGACCATTCAAATTTTACGGTTCTCGGTACCAATTTTGGTACCACAGCAAAATCTGTTGAAACTATTTTTCTATTTTATTTAACTGTTTGAAAAAAAAACAATTATTTATGACGGTAATCATAAGTAAATAATACATATAAGCATTGAAGGCTACATGCTGTTTAAACATAAATATTGCTTAGAAAAAAATCAAGTGAAAATTAAGCAACCTTCTATGCACATTATTATTAGTAGTAGTATTTTTAATACATGGAGACGTGGCTAAATCTACTGTACAGTAGCCTAATATAATTATTTCTGTCAATTTCTTCAAGTTAAACCAAACTTTTAATTTGACGGGTTGCCGTGAAGACCTTTTAGTTTCTGTATGTGTATGATATGACTATAGTTTTTCTCAAATGAAACGGTAAAATGCTCATGAAGTGACTCTCAGAGCGGCTCTGGAGATGAATTTCATCATGTCATCATATCGTGAGGCAGCAGAGACTGTAAACAGCGCGAGCGTCACTCATGCTTCTGTGTGTGTGTGTGTGTGTGTGAGGTAAATGAAACGGCGCGTCTGCGCCATTCATTCACACACAGACCAACAGAACATGCAGGGTAATATTTAAGTAGTCTTTTTGGGGTTTAATATACACACACTATATATATCGTGGTATATGTTGGCTACGTCGATATGCACATTGCACTTAGATAAACACAGAAGCAACTGAAAGCAGCTCCTATTAGTGGGTGCCGGTACTACAGAAATGCTGGTATCGTCACATTTGAAAAATTTCAGTACTGACTTGGTACCGAAGTACCGGTAATTTTGACAACACTACTCTATAGACATTATGGCATATGTCAAATAATGTAATTTGTGGTTAATGTAATAGGTAATCGTCCCCATGCGTGTTTAAACTTTCATTATGTAATCGAAACCTACTACAGCGCATGCGTGTTAAAACGTCAACTACGTATTTGATATCAATTACATCATCACGCTACAGGCTGCAGTGAGGACTTCTTGGTAAAAGCAGTGGGTCACAATTTGGTCTATTAGGCCTCGTTTACACTGCCAGTGAAATGTGACCCAATTCAGATTTTTTGCACACAGATTGGATGTGTTCTATGACGGTGTAAACAGGAAAAAAACGCATGCATTCGGATATTTCCAGATCGGTTTCAGGCCTCATTCATATGTGGAAATAAATCGGATATGTGCCAATGCGACTGTCATGTAAACAGGCAGATCGGATTTTCTGAGGCATTAGGCAACGTCTTAACGACGAGAGAAACCCTGACGCGCTTCTGCAAAGGGACGGATGGCCCGACGAAACGTTGTGTCATCGTAGGAGAGGAATGTGGACAGGGGCACGGGAAGTGTTTTCACATGATTGTAAATGTAACGAAAATTTTTGTTCATTTACATTTATTCATTTTAAGCATTTAGTAATTTATTTGTAATAAACACTTTAAGTGGGCTATTTAAATTTAAAAAGTGCTAGGACTATTTACATGTTCAATTATATTTTTAAAACATACGCGCATACGAGTGTGATGTAATATTGTGTGTGCGTAGAAAGAATTCGTCCGCAGCCGCTCAAAAAAGAAAAAGAAAATTGTCCACAGCTGCTCTACTCCTGAGCGCAACTTAGGGCCCTATGAAATCCGTTTTATTTTTTCTCAAATTCCGTTTTTTTTTCTCTCAAATTCCGTTTTTTTTTCTCAAATTCCGTTTTTTTCTCTCAAATTCCGTTTTATTTTTTTTTTCAAATTCCGTTTTTTTTGGATTTATTTTTAGCCCTTTCGGATTTTTTGGATTTGCTTGTTTTCTTTTCACTTCTAAGCAGTATTGACCTTTAAAAATGCAGTTACACAAACTCACAATTCAGCTTTTTTATTTAAACTGTTAATATATTCAGCAAAGCACATTCAAAATTCTCCAAAATTCAGCCAAACCTTCAACAAATCTCTGGCCAAAAATAACAGTAGCATGAAGGTAACAGTTACAAGGTAGGATTGATGAATATTAAATTAAAGATTAAATTAGCCTTTAAATCATTTTTCACAAAGAATGTTTTATAAAAAGATAAACCTCACATATTTAAGCCTTTAAATCATTTTTTCTAAAAAGAATGAGTCAAAAAAGATAAATTACTGACATTTACAAATACAATGCATGTTAGCTTATCTTTTATTATTAATAGTAAAATGCAGTCTGATGTTCCCGTGGCGTCTGTCGTTGCTGTGCAACCATGCACTGCGCTCTCCACAACGACAAAGAAGTTTTACTAGCTAATAGATTTCCACCACCGAAAAACGCTTGCTGTCGCTCTGCTACAAGATTTATTTACGGAGAAGAGAAAAACACCCGTAGTGTTTGTGGTGCACCCCCATCCTTTATGTTGACTGAGCTTTCATGCAAATTCCGTAAGAGAATTCCGTTTTCACGTGTAAATTCCATGATTCCGTCCGCGTTTTCCGCATCACGGAAATCATAGCAACTCCACTGTCAGTGTTGTGTACAGACTCTAGGCAGTTTTTTTGTGTTCATTTCTATTTCCTGTCGCTGTGCAGGCTCTTTATTGTATGACAGTGAACAGCCCAATAACCCCTTTATTTTAAGGCTTAATTTATGTGCCGTAGATCGGTCCGTTGCATTACGAATGAAAGCAGTATCAATAATGTCAAATATGTGATGTGCAGTCAAGTTCGGGTGTGTGTAGGCTATATGCTGTTTAACGAGTGTTCTCACCGATACGCTTGTGATTCGTGGAGTTTTAACGAGTTTTATAGATATGAGTTTTAACGAGTTTTATATAGTTTCTTATTCAAAAGTGGTGTTTGGCAACTTCGCATATCGCAGAGCATGAAACATATTTCGTGTTCGTCCATTTGTGCAAGAGAATTTAACCCTTTAAGCATGCGTGATATGTTTCAGATAGTAGCCTATGTGGCAAGTGTAAACACATGAATCGGATATGGGTCACAATTTAAAGAACGTGTAAACAGACAGTCAAAAAAATCGGATATAGGCAACAAATCAGAATTGGGCATCAAGACCTGCAGTGTAAACGAGGCCTTAGTCCCATTTGCCCCTGCTGGCAGATGCTGTAACTGCATCATTTTTACATGCAAAACACGTGTCTCTTGCCTGATTGGTGGAGTCAAGTCAAATCTTCTCTATGATTGGTAGAGAGATCTACAGTCGTATTCAGGGAATGTAGACTCTCGGCCAGTCAGAAGGTCTCATCGTCAACAGTCAGCATTCAGACCCCTTTTCAGTTAGAAAACATTGTGACTTTTTTGTGGGTGGAGCTTAGGTGGAGGCAGAGCGATTTCCCCCCCCCCCCCCTCCACTTCACTAATGCTAGTTTGCAAGTTTTGTTAGCTTGTTTTTTTTTTACAATGACTGGAGAAAATTTGATTTTATCTTATTATGTAAGGTTACTCACTGTCCAGGACCGCAACTGTTATTTGAAAAGATTCATTTTAACTGACCGAACCAGATTGGTCGACCCGTACACACACACACTCAATGGATGGACGATCTGACAGGATAAGATCCGGTGGCGTCTAGTCACAATCAATCACAACAATCTATACAATCACAGATGATTCAGAAATAATCACAATAGTTTAGAAAACATGCGATAAAATTTAAAATTGGAAGCCTGCGCTCTGTCGATTCTGGCACCCAACAAGATGACATTTTGTGCTCCTACATTTTGTGCTCCTTATGTAGCTGAATCTGTGCTGGTTTGTATTGGCTGCCTCCAGTTTTCCCTTTGTTTTGCCTCCAGCCTCCATAATTGTGATGTCATTGCAAAAGAGTCTATAAACGGTAGGCCCTACGACTGTAAAAACATGACTCATGATTTAACAAGATCCAGAGTTTAGAGAATAGATTGAGGGTTTAGAATAGATCGTGATGAACCATGTGTAGTGAAGTGACGCCTCACCGTGGTTGAGAATGATGTTGCCTTCAGTGACTCCTCAAGAGGGAACGTGTAGAACTCATACTTACCTGGCAGGGGAGACACCATGATCATGAAGGTGGTTCACCCAGGGCGAGGCTCAGCCATTGCACTCCGGTTGTGCTGACCCCTGCGAATTCCCCAAATGTGGGAATCTCGACTGCATAATTTCTGGTAGTGGGGGACTGCGTTCGCGCTCTCCCCTGATTTACTGGTACAATAATAGAAATGAAATGTGCACATTTTCTAAGTAGTTACTTCATTTATTTGAAGGCTGTGATGCCCTCAAAATTCATTTTTCTTTTTAATTTATGAATTGGTACAGTAGTATCTCTGACATGGACTTGATGACACAGTGGTTTATTCAATTAAACACAAGAATCAAGATAATAATAAAAAACAAAACATTCAGAGTAGAAGGGGCAGGAAGTAAATGTTTCTCTGATAAAGAAGGTGCTTAAGAGTTTTTCTTAATATATGGTCACATTTTTTAAATCTAGTGTGACCCCACTAGGGTTGGGTATCGATTGGGTTTTTTACAATACTGGTGCCAAATCAATACTTTTAAAACAGTACCAGTGTCTGAACCGATGCTTTAAAAAAACAACACAAAATGACAGTGGGTAACATTAAAGAACAGCTTTTTTATTGAGATTTTATTTTTTTATTTTATTTTTTTAATTGAACAACATATTAAAAGTTTAATTATATACTTAAGTATATGTAAGTAAATACAAAAACAACAAATTTACATAACAAATTCACAATAAAACCTAAGCCACCTAACCCAACTACAATAATTTAACACTAAATAACAGTTACAGTACTACCAACAGGCATTAATAGAGGAATGCAAGCAACCGCGATATTCACGTTTTTTTTCTTATTTTTTTTTCTTGTTTTACACGCTGTGCATGTGAATTAAATGTTAAATAAGTTGATAAAGATAACACGACCGTTTATCACTGATTTTTACAGAGGCTCTGTGGATTTGCACTTAACAAGTAGAGCCCGACCGATAAAGGATTTTTAAGGCCGATACCGATACAAATGTTTGGTGATTTAAAAATCCGATATTCCGATATATCGGCCGTTATATATATTTATTTTTTTTAAATCCAGAAACGCGTAACAAAACATGAACAGATTTCCCTAACATTAGTTATTTGTAGTTATTTAAGAGTCCTCAGCCTTACTAAAATAATATGATAATGCAGTTTAAAAATAAACTTTTATCGTTTTATTGTCACAATAGAACAGAATATAAGTTCTGATAAATATAGTGTGTGTGTGTGTGTGTGTGTGAGTGAGTGAGAGACAGTTAGTCCCTATTGCCTTTCCATTAGCTCAAACAGTAGAGCGTTGGTGCTTGCAACGCCAAGGTCATGGGTTCAAAGAATATGGAATTAATTTTGTTCCAATAATAATGAACGTAACTTTTCAAGAAACTAATTAAAATATAAATTGAAACTGAATAAAATATCTTTGAAACTGAAAAAGAATAAATCGCAGGCAAATTTTTTGACTTCGTTTTTAATACACTGCATGTTTTGCTAACTATTTATCATATTGCGTTCGCTGATCTGAACTTACAAATGCGCTTCCAGAGTTTTCATTTACGCTTCTGAAGTTTTCGTTTACGCTCCCAGAGTTTTCGTTTGCTGTTCTGACACATTTCTCTCGTGGGGGCGGGGCTAGTAGCAGTGTGTTCTCATTGGCTACTGAGTTTTTATTGACAGCTTCTTGACCAGGAAGTGAAGACGTCAGTGCTGTGTTTATGTGTGGATTTGAGCGTCTGTAAGCGCAGCTTTCTATTTAATTTAATGATATTAAGTTAGGTTTGTTTTTTAATTTTATCTGTATTTAGGCTACCTGCTGCTACTACTTTGTCGACAGAAGCTTTTAGGAGCACAAGAGATCTATTCAGTCTATTCAGGTGTAATTGTACATTAAAGTACTGTATAATACTTAAAATATTGTATAGTGTCCAATGTTTTCGGAGAATATTTGTTTATTCCTGATGATTCTTTTGCATGTTAGGCTCTGATTAGGTTGAGCTGTTACAATTTAAAGAGAATACTAGCAAACGTGTGTGATATATTCAGCCGTCAAGAAAGTCAAACCTCAACCAGGTAATCAAGGTTGGCAACCATGGCCATCACACTACTCATTGTTAGCATGATATACATTTACACCATCAAAATGAATTATCACTTAAATAAGAGGAATTTAAACAATATGAAAATTACAATCGTGGCCTGCTGTCAGATGATACAAACCTCAAAGGGCATTTCATTACATATGTCACACAAAGAATGTTCTTGTTGCCATTTTTTTTAACTGATAATTGTATTTAGTTATTTCATTTAATTAATACTACCTTCTAAGATTTAAAATTGTAAATATATTTTAACAATCATCAACCATTTCAATTGTGACTTATACAACCAGTTATATTAATGTAATTGAAAATATGAATTAAATTAAATTTACATTCTTTATTGTCACTAAAGCATATACACAAGTATCGAAGTGAAGGTCTTGGATGCAATTATGTTGTGACAGGAAAGACCAGAATTCACAAAACATTAACTGCATAATATACATACAGTATTATCATATACATTACTATACAAAATGAAAAATGACAAATACAGAATACATTTTAAAAATTCATATACATTTTAAATGATGCAATGATTCTTTGAGCAGTTCATGTTGCAGTACAAGTAACAAAGCAGTGACTGGACACAAGCAGTACAAGGATAGTCCACCCAAATGTATATGACTTTCTTCTTCACATAAACATAGACAAAGATTTTTAAGGAAATAATCCATCTCTGTGAGTCCAAAATACAAGTGGATTGTAACCCATGTACGTAAGACAGTTGGTCGGAAGTGATTTTTAATAGTTAAAACAGTTTACATTATTAGTATTTCTTTTATCTAGCCTATTGTTTCACTTCAGAAGGCATTGATTCATCCACTGAGGTCGCATGGATTACCTTCACGGTCACTGTGTGTGGTTTTTAAAGCGTCTTTAGGACTCGCAGAGATGGATTACTTTCCTTATAATCTTAATTCGTGTTTATCTGTAGAAAGAAAGTAAAATGCATCTGGGACAGCATGAGGGTGAGTAAAATAAGTGAGAATTGTATTTTTGGGTGAACTATGCCCTCAACATTCATATGCTGTTGGTATGCTAATCCAAGATCAGCATAGATTAATAAGAATAAAGTGCAACCTCTTGTGAACTGTGTTTCTTTTAATCTAGAGGAAATTAAAATGTTTGCTAGTTTATATTAAAATAAAATAAATCAGGTGTCTGAAGATCAAGATCCCAGTCATTCAAAGGTGATGTGTCTGAACAAAGTAAGATTATTGTCTGATAAATGATGACATCTCTGGTACTATCACTCCATCCTCTGTGTCAGCATCAGAATTTTGTTTATGGAAAAGTTGCTCCACTCCCTGGAAAATGAGAGAGGAAATGTATTATAATCTAACAATACAAACTACTTTGAACCCCCACATACAGTAACAAGTTGCAGATTTACAATATTTTTTCCAAACATATTATATAAATGTTTTAAGGGATTTTACAGCACTATCTTAAATATTTACCTCGGGAGTCATGAAGCATTTATCATCTGTAATACTGTTGTGTAACCAGTAGATGGCTGTATACCCCTATAAACATTTATCCATGGCTGTGTATTCCCCAGTTGCTGGATGTTTTCAGTCATAATTACTTGCATGTATTAAGGTTTTAATTTGGACATATATTTATTATTAAAGACTATTAAAGATTAAACATTTTTCTCAGAAATATTCATTTGAAGTGCAATTTTTGGCATTATTATTAGTCAAATATGGACACAGAAAAAGCATTTACTCATACTAGCTACATATAATAGCTTTATCTATCAGTCATCTTTATCACACAAAAGTAATCAGATAATCAAATAATTAAATAATTTTCAAGATACTTCAAAATAATTGAGTGTTTATTATTATGAACAGAGACGTGTTCTGTGGTCAAGTCGTTTCTCTCCTCTTTCAAAAACTCTGCATCGCAAATTAATCAGCAATTGAGAAATTCAGGTTTAAATAGCTTTATTGGCATGGTAAAAAAAAAAAAGGCTTTACATTGCCAAAGTTGAATCAGGCAGTGACTGACAGCGCTCTGGTCCTATGGCATCATTGACTGATACAGTACTTTTTGTACTGTAGGCTACAGTACATATACTGTACAGTACTCTAGCACAATGTTGTTTGGGGTGGCTGGGGGGAAATATGATATAATCGAAGACTGTAACCGAATGTAGATAAACAAGTCATGTAATGATTGGGCTAAGTTAAATCAAGACAACACAGCTGTATAATGTTATGGGCTCTCACCTGAAAAAAGCCAGTACTGTATTATAAATAGTATTAGTAGGCTATAGTATTGATTAAAAATAAATAAATCTGACTTACCACGAGTAGGCTATCCAGTATCCTGATGGCGGCGATGGCTAATGATAATGATATCATTCGTCTGTACTATTCCTTCTATAAGAAATCATCTCAACAATATAGTGTAGCAGCAAAGAAATACAGATATAAACTTAATATCATTAAAATGAAATAGAAAGCTGCGCTTACAGACGCTCACATCCACACATAAACAGCACTGACGTCTTCACTTCCAGGTGAAGAAGCTGTCAATCAAAAACTCAGTAGCCAATAAGAGCACACTGCTACTAGCCCCGCCCCCACAAGAGAAATGTGTCAGAACAGCAAACGAAAACTCTGGGAGCGTAAACGAAAACTTCAGAAGCGTAAATGAAAACTCTGGAAGCGCATTTGTAAGTTCAGATCAGCGAACGCAATATGAGAAATAGTTAGCAAAACATGCAGTGTATTAAAAACGAAGTCAAAAAATTTGCCTGCGATTTATTGTTTTTCAGTTTCAAAGATATTTTATTCAGTTTCAATTTATATTTTAATTAGTTTCTTGAAAAGTTACGTTCATTATTATTGGAACAAAATTAATTCCATATGAGTGAGAGACAGTTAGTCCCTATTGCCTTTCCATTAGCTCAAACAGTAGAGCGTTGGTGCTTGCAACGCCAAGGTCATGGGTTCAAAGAACTGATAAGATTGTAAATGTGTACCTTGAAATGCAATGTAAGTCACTTTTGATAAAAGCGTCTGCCAAATGTCAATGTTATAAGCTACCTTATAATTACAATGTCAACTTGCTTATCCCTTTACCTGCCCTCTTTTAATTCTATCCATCTATTCCATCAAACTACAACAAACCATTTTCAATCATCATTTGCTGTCTGCCTTCTAAAATCTACTACTTAGTTATGCACTAAATACATTGTGACTCGTTAATGCTGCGGCTAAACGAAGTCAGCAACGCACACTTGGAATTCACACGTGTAAAAGAAAAGCTAACTTTTATGCACAGGCTATGTTTGATACTTTTTCTCTGTCTAAATGTTCACTCCTCGCGTGCCTTACTTACGTTTTACAATGCAGGGACTGGAACTACAGATATGCTAGTTATAAATACAGTAATCATTACTTTATTCAGGCAGAATAAGTTCGTTGTGATTTCCATGCTCATTGATGTTAGCGGTCTTCCTTGTAGAGTGCCCTCTGGTGGACAAACTATGCAGCGCCAACACTCATAACATTGTTGAAGGGTGTTTCGTCCGCTTTTATTTTATTTTTTAAATATTCATTTATCGGCCATTATAAATGCCGATACCGATAGTTTGGAAAATGCCGATATATCGGTCGGGCTCTATTAACAAGCCATTTTTTAAACTGAGTATTTCAACATGTCAGTGGGAAATTTACGGACACACCTTATCCTCTCATGCCGTTACAGATGCACCATTTTGACTGTACTTCTGCACGAGATGAGAACACGTTTTAATAATTTCTTGGGTCAAGAAAGAGTCTGAGTTCACGATATATGTCCTCCTACCAGTGCTCTCTCTGTCTGGATGCACTTCACATATGCGCACTTCAATAAGCCCAAAGAATGTGGGTTAATGTGTTTTAAATGCCGGGAGAAATTAGAGTAAGGGGCAAAAATCTAGCTGAGTCGATTGATTTATACTTAAAGGAACACGCCGACTTTTTGGGACTTTAGCTTATTCACCGTATCCCCCAGAGTTTGATAAGTCCAGACATACCCTTTTCATCTCTGTGCGTGCCGTAACTCTGTCTGACGCACACAACGCTAGCCTAGCTTAGCACAAAGACTGGAGGTAAATAGGGCTGTCGCGATAACCGCAATATCGCAGTACCGCGCTACTGACAAGCCAACCGCAGAGGAATTCAAGTAACCGCAGCAACCGCGATATTCACGTGTTTTCTTTTTTCATAAGGCTATACCCTTCTTGTTTTGAACTTCGTGCATGTGTATTGAATGTTAAATAAGTTAATAATGATAATAAGACGTGGTGATCATGGTTTTATCATGGTGATTTGTACAGAGGCTTCGTGGATTTGCACTTAAGCCTAAACAGACAGTGAATGAGAGAGATCGACTGAGCGCGTGCGATTACCTGCGTCTGTCTTTGAGGTCAAGTCATATCCGTGAAAAGGTTGCCGTGTCCAAGGAAAGTTAAATATTTGTCCTGTCATCCTTTTAAAGTTTAAAATAAAGGCATCAGCGACAGCGCTGGTCGGCATCCACAGCGCGAGGAACTCGCGGTCGCGGGAAACAAAACTCAGTGAGTCACGCATTGAATCAATGCCATTTGTCTCTATTAAGTGAAGCTTCAGCATTACCTATGCAACGCATTGCTGGTCAGCTGAGCCTTGAAAAGTGGAGCTCAAAGTTAAAAATAATTAACCTTGTTTCATTACTATCTTTTAATGAATCGTTTTTGAACGTGTTGTTGAATGAATGGTTTAATGACTCACTCAAAGACAGTCCGTTGCCGTAACAACTGCGCGCTGAGTGACAGGCTTTCAATGCGCAGATACGCTGTTTAGTTTCGGTTTATTGGTTACTGAAAATGTACTCGTTTTTGTGCATGCTGACCACATCGTAACACTTATTTATATAGCAACAAATAAATCAAAATAAATTAATAAATGCGGTAAAACCGCATATCGCGCTATTGAGCCACTCATAATTACCGCAAGGGAAAATCCTTCACCGCGACAGCCCTAGAGGTAAACGGCTCCAGCTAGCACACTGCTTCCAATAAGTGACAAAATAACGCCAACATTTTCCTATTTACATGTAGTGATTTGTATAGTCACAGCGTGTACAAATAACAAGGTCACATGAGACACAGCCATCTTCTAACCGTATACATACTGGGAACTATATTATCAGAAGGCGAAGCACTGCTACTTGGGTGGAGAAATAACCCGTAGTACCCAACCCAAACCCCCACTGTTTTATCTTTGTCTCTAATTACATTTTAATGTTCTTTCATGTGTGTAGTGAGTGTAATGAAGGTCTATTGTGTTGTGTTAAGCCCCTTTCACACAGAGATTCCGGAAAATACATGGATAAAGTGACCTGGGATTTGACCCGTGTTTGTTTGATTTTTAGTTCATTCACACTGCCAGTGATTTTCCGGAATCAGAGAAGTGCGTTCACACACAACCCGTAAAAATCCCGTAAAGACACGTGACATCGATGTGACTTGTAATGTCTCAGCAGCGTCTCAAGTTTGCTTATGAGCTGCGATTTCTCTCTCGAGAAACCACGCTTGTGCATTTTTTTTTTTTCTCTGATTCGATCATAAACTTGTGCATTACGTACCGTTTCACAGCTGGAGAACGATCCCGGCTTCAGCGTCATCACTACGACACGGCATTATTACGGCCTTTGTTCACACAGCGCACGTTCCGGGACTGAACACGGCAATGTTACTAGGTCCCCAACCCGACATCGATGCCGGCATCAACCCCGGGTCGTGTTTGCGTTCACACAGAAGGCGGTCTGGCAATTTCCCGGGATCATTGTGCTGTGTGAAAGGGGCTTTATTGTCTTGAACCCCTCCCCCCCATCATACTGTTCCCTCCCCTCTTGCCTTTGGCTTGCTCAGTTGGGGATATTTTGGGGATATTTAATTTAATTTGATCAATCAATAAATTCCACTAGAAACAAACCTTGTTGTATTATTTTAATTTAATACTGTGAAGCTGCTTTGATACAATCTGTATTGTGAAAAGCGCTATACAAATATACTTGACTTGACTCCCCCCCCCCCCCCCCCCCCCCCTCCCCTCCCCCTCACCACAGCTTTCTACACACATTTCTTCAGCCTTTTTCAAATCTGAGGTGTGAATGACCGGTGCTAAAGTAAGGGGGGTTTATGACCCTTTAATCCTTATCTGAGTAATGTTAACAATTACATACTATACAATAACTCTGAGTAAAAATAATATAATAAAAGCTTACCATCATCAGATTTGGTGTTTCAAAGAGTGCAGTTGCTACTGGTGACCATTTGTGGGTATCGCTTCTCGGCCTTTTGGCTAAGATCAAGTGTAGTATCTGTTCTTATCAGTTTAATATCTGATACGTGCCCTACCCGGGCACCATATATTAAATTGATTTTTGGATCAGGGAGATGGAATAGGGGCTTGCTCCGTCCACTCCACGCATCGACCCGGTATTGCAGTACCTCCGGGAACGGTGCACCCCCCTAAAGTGGTTAATGATAGAATTGTTAATATCCTTGTGTGGCAGTAGAGTAGAGGTTAATAGAAGTAGTGTTTGTTGGTGTGTATGGGTGTTTTAAAGGTGTTGTTGGTGATCACATAGTATATGAGTAAAGGTAGAATGATGATTATGTTTGGAATGTTTACTTAATATTTACAAAATGCTACATAGTGATGTTGCAGATTATCTATGATAAAACCTACAGATTCACATGCAGTTAAAAACAATGATAAACTTTTATGTGCAAAAGCAGTGGGTCACAATTTGGCTTATTAGTCCCATTTTCCCCTGCTGGCAGATGCGGTAACTGCACCATTTCACATGCAAAACGTGTCTCGCCTGATTGGTGGAGTGGAGTCAAATCTTCTCTATGATTGGTAGAGAGATCTACAGTCAAGTGTTCAGGGAATGTAGACTCTCGGCCAGTCGGAAGGTCTCATTGTCAACAGTCAACATATAGTGTGACACTTTTTGTGGGCGGAGCTTAGGTGGAGGCAGAGCAATTCCCCCGTCCACTTCACTAACGCTAGTTAGCAAGTTTTGTTAGCTTGTTTTTTTTTTAACAATGACTGAAGAAAATTCGGTTTTATCTTAATATGTAAGGTTACTCACTGTCCAGGACCGCAACTTTTTCCGCTTGTTTTGCCTCCATAATTGTGACATCGGTGCAAAAAGGGTCTAACGACTGTAAAAACGACAAGACTCATGATTTAACAAGATCCAGAGTTTAGATCATTGATTTAGGGTTTAAAATAGATCGTGATGAACCATGTGTAGTGAAGTGGCGTCTCACCGTGGTTGAGAATGATGTTGCCTTCAGTGACTCCTCAAGAGGGAACGTGTACAACTCATACTTACCTGGCAGGGGAGACACCATGATCATGAAGGTGGTTCACCCAGGGCGAGGCTCAGCCATTGCACTCCGGTTGTGCTGACCCCTGCGAATTCCCCAAATGTGGGAATCTCGACTGCATAATTTCTGGTAGTGGGGGACTGCGTTCGCGCTCTCCCCTGATTTACTGGTACAATAATAGAATTGAATTGTGTTTAGAGAATGAGGTATCTTCATCTATTGACTTTATTTTGTTTAAGTTGCATTTATAAATCAAATATATGAAATCAAATGCTTAAATTTCATTTGTATGAAGAATCGAAAGGGGGGCGATGATGTATTCCCAGCTACAAAAACATGTGGTGAATCACCAAACTGCTGTGATTGTGCCTGGTTATATGAAGAAATGTGTTGCTGCATGATTGTCATTGTTACATTTTGTCATTGTTCTTGATGGCATCATGTACTATATATATATAATATTGATGTTGTTATTATTGAAGGTAATGTATTGATATGTACCTGGGACAAAAGATAGTGTGTTGTAGATAAAGCAAACCTAATGTTATAGGATTTAATCAAGAAGTCGCCTTTTCCACAATATAGTGGTTTAAATAATCTGACAAATAACATAATCAATTGTGAATTTATCTACAGTTACATAAAATATAAAATATTAGTTACATTGAATATTGCTAAGTTATGTTTTAATATTTTATATTTCGAGTAAACTTTTGAAAGAAGAATTAGGCCTACACAACAGTATTCCTAGTTGAAATTCACAATAACAAGTCTAAGTTTACTTGTGTGCGTCCATAACTTGTGCACACCGTATTGTCAGATCCTTTTGAGGACAAACACTCTTCTTTTGTACTTTTTGTGTCCCTGAGTTGTTTGGTTGCATAGTGTCAAAGAGAAGTCAGATTAACTGTGTGTTTTCTTTTATTCAGTGTCGCTCTGGACAGGATCGCTCTGTTGTGTGAGATGAGATGAGAGTTTTGCTGAGACTGAGTCTGTGGATCTGGCAACATCGTGTCCGTTCTTTCTTTCAAGACCTTGTTCCTGCTGTGCTTGTAATATGTACATATTCAGTCTGTGTGGAGTCAGGTGGAGGGATCCACTGCTGGAGGAAGATCTTTTGAGCAGATCAACATGGTCTTCAATATGGTGGCAGATGATATTTTAGTCGACTAAAGGGTGATGCATTCAACTGATTAAATCCTGGGCAGTCTTGGTATTTATTTCGACCTTTGCCACTGAACAACGAGTCAGAACTGCGGTCCGAGATTCACAGAGCAATTCTGCTGATCAGGTAAACCTGAGTGGGACCTTGAAGTGACAATATAGGACAAAACAACACATTTATTTCTAGGTTTAATTCTTTTACAAATTAAATGAAAATACATTTAAATAATTCATTCATTCATTCATTCATTCATTCATTCATTATTTATTTGTAGAGCACATTTAAAAACAACCCATGGTTGACCAAAGTGCTGAACAGGACAAAATAATCAGAGCGAGGATAATACAATATAATAAAATTGCAAGAGCAATCAATACAATTACAAACAATAGAATGAATAGTACATTGAATATAATACAATTAAAGGTTAGGAGAGTACATTAAGGATCCACAATAAGAAAGTGTTTTTTGAGCTTTAATTTAAAAGTAGCAAATGACGAGACTGTTCTAATTGATAGTGGTAGGCTATTCCATAATTTGGGGCCGGCTACTGCAAAGGCTCGGTCACCTCGATGTTTCAGTCTCGATCTGCGCACTGCGAGCAAACCACGGTTACTAGACCTAAGTGACCTAGGTGGGTTATGGAAGTGTATTAGGTCAGATAAGTACCCTGGTGCTAGGCCGTGTAATGATTTAAAAACAAAAAGTAAAATTTTAAACTCAATTCTCTGTTTGACTGGTATCCAGTTTAGGTGGGTTAAGATCGGAGTAATATGATCGAACTTTCGACTACCAGTCAACAGCCTGGCAGCAGCGTTTTGTACTAGTTGAAGGCGCCCGATAGATAATTGGTTAGCTCCAAGATAAAGTGAATTACAATAGTCAATTTGTGAGGTGATAAAAGCATGCATGACTATTTCAAAATTCTTTGGAGAGAGAAAGGATTTAACTTTTGCAAGACGCCGTAGGTGGAAAAAACAGGATTTAACGACAGTTAATTTGTCGATCAAACTTAAGGCCTGAGTCAAACACAAAACCTAGATTTTTTGCAGATGATGTAACATAAGGGTTTAACTTGTCAAGATCTAGAATACCGGGGTCATAACGATCACATGGTCCAAACAACATTACATAAATAATGTCATGCTTGGAAATTATTGAATTGCCACACATAGCACTTATGACAACATTGACTTCTTTACTATCACAGGTTTAGCATTTGTTTCATAAATCCATATATGTGCAAAACTGTAATATGCAGACCATTAAAATGAACAGTATGAAAAAGAAAGCCCATTTGAGGAGTGTTTAGAGTGAAAGAAACCGCTGGACCATGAGGTTTTAAGCATCTGTTATGTCCCCATAAACCCATCAAAATATACTCTAGTAAAACAGAAACTTACAATTGGCATTACAATATGTTGCAGCATGTGCATGGCCTCTAACCTGTTCCCAATTAAAATTAAAAAGCATCAAGAAGGTCCAAGGACCTTACAAAGTCCCAAAAAAGAAGAAAAGAAAATAAGGCATTGATTAGCTGGAACAAATGCCTTTGGTTGAACCAATGGGGGAGACAGCCTCCTGCAACAGAGAACGCAAATAAATCATCATGAACAGTTAAACATGGTTATATTTTAAGCCTGAACCCGAGGTCCGTTTCTCACAGTAAATAGGCCTACCTTTTTTTGTTGCAATAAGCTGTATTTTATGCAACGATAATTAAACAAATAGACATGTACAAACACCGTTTCACCAAGGCACAGCGGCCCCCTCAGCCGCTGTAAAGTAAAAGTCGCTGTAATCTTTACTGACATTGTCCATGATGATTACTGAGATGGCATATTCGGACGGGACTAAAATCACTGAGAAGATCTGGTAATAGTTACTTTAGCCCATCTCTCCCTGTTAAACTAATCCAGTCCGAATAGGGCTTAACAGTATAGTACATAGGACAGTGTATAGATCATGTAGTTCATTTGTACCTCACATGCTACGTTTTCAGTACTGGAAATACTGCTAATAACTTTTTATGTGTCAACAATAGATTATTAACCTGGTGACCTGGAGGCGAGCCCAGCGAGACCTTTGAGCTCATCAACGTCTGTCTGGACAAGCCAGAACGTCTCCTGGATGAGCATCACTCTGCGAACACGATGCTTCAGCTGCTCCCTCGATACATGGAGACGCACCATATCTTCATCGCGTCAGTCCTTTGCCCTTGATGAGCAGCTCCAGGTCTGTTGTAGGCCAGCACTGATTTGAAGACTTCATACCTGGAGTGGCTGCCTGTGTGAATGACTGCATCAAATCGATATAAGGAAACCTGTTGTTGGTGGTTTTGTTTTTCTTTTCTTTTGTACAGGATGGTGAGTTTTTGTTTGTTTAGTTATATTAGAATAGAGGGAAAGTCTAGGTAAGGAAGCTGACCCGGAAGACCCTTTTGTGTTTGTTATTTTTCTCGGGAGTTAGGAAAGTTTTAACTGAGTAGTAGTTTAGATTAGTTAGCTCACCAGTCCTTTACTTTTGTATGTTTATGTTTTTCTTGTTTGTTTGTTTTGTTGTATGGTTGTTATAATACAATACATTTTTCACTCATGGTCGGTCCCAGCTTGCGGGTCTTGTGCACGCTGTACCACTGCCACATCTTCAGGAACGTGAACGACCTGAATCTTCCCTGCCCATAAATGGCCCTGTCCACATTTATCTCGAGGTGACAGGAGACCTGTGGAAATATCTGCACATATCTCAGCAGGAGATCCTTCATCCAGTCGCCATGGCTCGGTTTTCTGTCAGGCTGGCGGCATTCTTTGATGTGAAGATCTAGGACACTAAAATATCAAGTAAGATAATTAATTTATGGAAAAACAAATCATGAAAATTTTGATTGTTTAGTGCATACTTACTAAATGTAGCCTACATCATTCTCCACCAGCCATTTAAAACTTTGGCTGTTGTACTTCCCAAAGATCAGATTAATCTGGCCGAGGTACTGCACCTCTGTTGGTGTCGAGGTGATGGGCTGACATTTCCTTTTAGCTGAAGACATAGAAATTGTAATTACTTTAATGACGAGTACAAGTTGTTTGTTTGTTTTGTTACTTTTTGCTGCCAATTAATTCGCTTTTTTGTTTGCCCTGGCCATTGCAATTTGCTTCGCCATTTTTCTGAACGGCTTTTTTTACGGCTTTCAAATGTAACATGCTCCAACTCTCACTCTTATGTTTGCTGGGATTTCTTGTCAAATGTAACATGCAGTATCATAGAAGAGGACACGGGAAAGCTGATTTTAGGCTGAGTACTTTTTCCCTGACGAGGGAAGGGGGTGAGAAGGCCAAGGTTAAAGAGTCGTGGTTCGCTACACATTATTGTAGAAGCAACATGTTGATGTTTGCGCTCGCTAACGATTTGTCAAGAGACCTTATGCGCCACTCGCAGCGATGCTCTGTGTATTTCTATGGCATTGCTGTTGAAGTTCTCATAACAAATGCCAGTAGACCGGGAAGATTTTAAAACAAACAGGTTATTCATAAGCCAGTAAGATCAAGATGCTGTGGAAAGACCACGAGCTGAGCGCCGCGCTGAAAAGGGGTGGGCTGTTTGCAACGTCTCTGTTCTGTGATTAGTCTACATTCTACTGTGGACTCCCAGCCAATCAGAAAGCCCAATTCGCAAAATTAGGGCGAGTAACGTCCATGATTGGCAGTCCCCCTTCCCCTCCCCTCACCACAGCTTTTTACAAACATTTCTTCAGCCTTTTTCAAATCTGAGGTGTGAACGACCGGTGCTAAAGTAAGGGGGGGTTTATGACCCTTTAGCCTAAGCCTTATCTGAGTAATGTTAACAATTCTGTACAAAAACTTTTTGTTTAAAAAAAAAAAAAAAAAAAAAAAGCTTACCATCATCAGATTTGGTGTTTCAAAGAGTGCAGTTGCTACTGCTGACCATTTGTGGGTATCGCTTCTCGGCCTTTTGGCTAAGATCAAGTGTAGTATCTGTTCTTATCAGTTTAATATCTGATACGTGCCCTACCCGGGCACCATATATTAAATTGATTTTTGGATCAGGGAGATGGAATAGGGGCTTGCTCCGTCCACTCCACGCATCGACCCGGTATTGCAGTACCTCCGGGAACGGTGCACCCCCCTAAAGTGGTTAATGAAAGAAATGTGTATTGTCTTGTTTAACAGTAGAGGTCAGTAGTAGTATTGTGTTGGTGTGAATGGATGTTTTAAGGGTGTTGTGAACGATTTTATATATATATATTAGTAATGGTAGAATAATGAT
This sequence comes from Squalius cephalus, assembly GCF_949319135.1. Lineage (NCBI taxonomy): Eukaryota > Metazoa > Chordata > Actinopteri > Cypriniformes > Leuciscidae > Squalius > Squalius cephalus. The sequence goes on from NC_137124.1 coordinate 9,369,967, forward strand.
TGTGTTTAAATGCTTGCTTAATATTTTCAAAATGCTTCATAGTGATGTTGCAGACCTTTTTTTTTTTTCTTTTTTTTTACTGCATGTGAAACTGTAGGTTTTATCAATGATAAACTTTTGTGTGCAAAAGCAGTGGGTCACAATTTGGCTTATTAGTTCCATTTGCCCCTGCTGGCAGATGCGTAACTGCACCATTTCACATGCAAAACATGTGTTTCTTGCCTGATTGGTGGAGTCAAGTCAAATCTTCTCTATGATTGGTAGAGAGACAGGGCCTGATTTTCTTTGTGGAAAAAAATCATTTATCCCGATCCGACCATACGGTTCTATTTTAAGCCCGAACCCGAGGTCCGTTTCTCACAGTAAAATAGGCCTACCTTTTTTTTGTTGCAATAAGCTTTATTTTATGATTGCTTGCAACGATAATTAAACAAACTGAAATAAACAGAAATATTGCACGCGGGAGCACATACGGAAAATAATTTTGTAAAATTATATATTTATGAGTTTACACAACACATGGAAGCTTGATTTCAATCTTTGGATTAAAGGGCACCTATTATGCAAAATTCACTTTTACATGGTGTTTGAACATAAATGTGTGTTGGCAGTGTGTGAGCAAAACCACCCTATAATGATAAAAATCCACCCAGTGGTTTTTTTTACAATCTCAATAAATCATAAGCACTGTCTCAGAATGAGCTGTTCTCAGATTCGGCACAATGTGACGTAGAATTGAGCAGGCCCCTCCCACGACTGTTGAGTGACACTTCAGTTTGAGCCTAGACCCGCCCTGAGTGAGCTGGACACAGAGTCCGCCATTGTTTGACGCTTGAGCAGCTGTAGACAAGAATGTCTCCTAAGCGATTGAGGTGTGTTGTTGATGGATGTAAGAATGAACATAGCAGTCTTCATTTACTCCCGTTGTTACTCAAGGATGGATCTGTACTGTTTGTGATCAAGCTTACACTCTCCGGAGCGACAGGCCTAACGTGACTGGACACGGAAGAAATTAAAGTGCGAGCGCACTCTTTATGACAGCTCATAAAAAAAGGTTTACCAGTTAATTTAGCACCCACTGAAAAGGTGTGTATATTTGTTTACTGTTAGTTGTAACGAGTGTTTTGTGTACTTTGCTGTGTATGTTGTTGATAAGGAAAGGGAGAGAGAGAGAGAGAGTTTATGGATAAGACTTTAATGCGCACTTCTTATACTATGTTTATTCAGCTCTTACAGAGATTCTCTGGAGTAAAACTAACGCTCATCTTTTGTGTGATGTACAATAAACTTCACTGAACTCGTCAGTATATTTTGGTCATCATTCGGACGGGTTTTGCTACAGCAGGCTTGTATTAGTGGATAAAAGCAGATGACAAATAAGTTATAACCATAATTAAACTAAACTATACATGTTCTATGTCCATACAGCATATATTCTCTGGCTCTGTGGGCATTATTGTCCGAGTCGAAATGAACACCGCAACTGAGAGTTTCTGTTCTGATATTATCAGATGAGATTGTCCTGACTCTGAGCGCGAGCTCGTGAGGCTCCGCCCCCTGTGCCGTGCAGCAGCAGTTAATTTGCATTTAAAGGGCACACACTAAAACAGCGCGTTTTTCTGAGCCCCAAAAAATTACAATTTAAACATGCTGTAAAAAATGATCTGTTGGGTATTTTGAGCTAAAACTTCACATACATACTCTGAGGACATCAGAGACTTATTTTACATCTTGTGAAAAGAGTCATAATAGGTGCCCTTTAAATTGAAAAAAGAAGCACAAATAAATACAATAGAATAAAGACAGAAATAAAGAGACGTTTTTTAGGTCGAACACTAGTATTCAGAAATACTACAGAAACTGAATAAAGTAATCAAATGTAAAATAACACTGGATAGTTTTTTAGTCTTGACCAAATTGCATACATAGCTTTAATTGTAAGGAATCAGGATTAATAGCCTATCTTTTGTTTTGACAACAAAATTAATGAAAGACGCATAAGACTTCTGTCCCTTTAAGAGCTAGTGCATGGATCCGTTAATGTTTTCATTATACGGGTACTGTTGTATGCATTTTATGCATATTTAAGACATAAACAACTGTGTTTACAAGGATATGCACCAAGACCTGATTTTTGACATAATTTTGTGTTTTCGACCGTTAAAGCGATATAATCCGCAAAAACTAACTTTTACTGGCGAGGTGTTTGTGAGACGGCTTTGCTGTATGTATGCAAGCAGAGAAAACCATCTCAGAGAGCGCACAAGTACTGAATAGAGTACTAAATCGAATTAATGTTTAAACTGGTAAGACCTAAAAAAAAAACATTTGAAAATGATAAACGTTAGTTATGATGCAATGCTGGCCCGATTGTGCAAGCGACAATTAACCTATGGCTAAGCCACGCCCCCTCCACTCACTCGGACAAACAGTCAACATTCGGTGACAGGCGCTATGGCAGCTGTCACAGTAAGAGACATTTCACAGGAGGCAATTGATGATTTTTGGGGACAGAAAGCTTATATATCATCTCGAAGTCACCAAAAGGGCCTTATATGCATTTGTGGGTATATTAATAATTTTATTGTTGAGAAGGTAGATGAAAAGTTTCAGCTCCAGGCAAAAATTTACAGGTCACAGTGTAAACGTGATAAACCGCATCTCGTTGCCATCACCATCTCAGACAACTAGATAGAGGATCAGCATTGTTCATGCACCGCAGGGTAAGAAGTGTGATTTTACTTTCAATTTATTAATCTAACTTAACGTGACTTGTAAAATATGCTATGGTAATTGCTACTAGCTTATTTTTTTATCTAAACCTATCTTAAAGCTCTGTATTAGCATAGCTAGATTTTTCTTCTGCTAAAGCAGCGTCTTGTAATATACTAGGCTTTGCTAAACATCTGTTAACAGTAACAAGTTCCATGTCATTGATCTGACACATCATTGGGATTGAATCCATAGGGAACCGGGTTACTGCTCCCATATTAAGGGTAAAAAATACACACCGTCGCCCAGCCTCTCGGGATACCTAGTGTCGGAGTTGCATGTACCCCATGCACGCCGTTTGACCATTTTAACCTTAAAATGACAAGAAAAAACATATAAAAACGAATGAAAATTGACTAACTGCAATGCATTTCAATGGACGCGAAAGCAGAGAAAGCCAGAGTGTATTGGGTTAGCTATGCGCACTGTGATTGGCTCATCGCGTTTGGGGGCGTGGCTTAGCCATAGGTCAATTCCTGTCCCGACCCCCGAAAACTCAAGCGTGTGTTTTCGCCGCATGCAGCGCTTGACGCTTGCCTTGTGCTGAGTGAGCGCTTCAATCTGTGTGGATTAATTAATCGGACTCAATTCTCATTTTAATAGACTTCAGACGTGAATCGGACTCGAACTAAAATGACTTCAGACTTGACTCGGACTCGACCAAAGTACTCGTAAATATTTTAAAAATGACTCAAGTCTTTAATCCTTTACTACTGATAGAAAAATAATGTGTTTTATAATATCTGCGTCACATATTCCCCTACGTGTCATGGTTGTTGGACTTCGGACCCTTCCCAGCAAACACATTTACGTTGTGGCAACGTCTGTGGCACGTTGCATTTCTGCTATAGCAACGTCGCCGTCTACATGCTCGCAACATTGTGACAACGTAGAATTGTAAGATGCGACTGGGCTGTAGCAACGTTGTTGCACGACATTCAGCAACTGTGAGATGACGTTTTGACAATTTTTATTTTATTTTTTTATGCTAGATAGGCCTATACTGTAGATATCCCCCATTTAGCTAGCATTTTATGTTTTGAGGTTATTTTTTAATTAGTCAGATGTAAGATAATTCTATACTTTTTAAATATTGTTTATCTTTATTATTAGTTAATGAGGCTATCAGTAAATTAGCATAATTATAATCAACACCTGCAAGTGTACACTTTGAAGACTAAAAATGGCAAAAGGTTACGTTAATGTTTACGTTAATTCAACTTTATTAAAACTGCATATGGTTATTAAATTGCACTTCCAAAAGTCATAATTTGTGAAAAAAGAAAAAAACTAAATAAACGAATATACAAATTTATTTTAATAAGTATAATAAATAAAACATAAAAAGCAAAGTGCATGAAATAACAGTGCAGAGAAACAAAGGTGCTGTGTTAAAGGGCAATTGTAAGAACAGAACACACAGAATGTAGAACAGTAAAACTTATATATACACTATTTACAACGGGCCAGCCGTTCACTCCTCCAATCCGTCCTCAACAGAGACAAAATGTTCATAGTTTTTAAATGCTCTGTTCTCCAGTTCCTTGGAGGCTGAACGGTTGATCGCAGGGCAATATGTATTTTTTATTTTATTTTTTGTGTCCCTGGATTGTTTGCCCGCACACCTTGCCGGTCGGGAGATGCTGCTCCCTCGTCAGCTTAACGCCCAGCCCTGTGGGGTGGTCTGGCAGCTTCCTCTTGTGTACTGTGTGGATCGAGACCACGACGATCCTACCACAGGGTTCTGTCCAGAGGCCGGCTGAACAGCTGGCCTGATGGGCACAGGCGGAGTGATCGGGATGGACGCCTGACCAGCAGGCACCATGGGCTGCGTGGATGATGGGCCCGCAGACCGGGAGACGAAGGGCAGCACAGGCCTGGTGATGGTGGAGGTGGCGGGGATTCTCCTCACCGGCAGAGGCAGTGGTGGCTGAGGAGGCTGTGGCGTCGCCACCAGCATGTCGGTCCGTCCCTTCAACACCTTTGTGCCGGCTGTGGGGATGTACTCCCTCATGGGGTAGTCAGGTGGAAGGAGGACGGCAGGCTGGCGCAGTGCAGGAGGCAGCTCTTCAGACGACACCGAAGTGGTTTTGGAGATGGCAGCTGGCTGCCTGGTGGCGTGCAGGTTCACCAGCCTCTCCTGCTGACGGATGAAGTCCCTCACTGTTTTAGTGTTTATTTTGGGGAGAGGGATGCCTGCCTTGCACAGGATTGGGTCATCCACCAAGACCCGGTGCTGGATCCTGTCATAGGCATTGAGGATACTGGCCTTCTCAGGGCTGGAGCAGGAGGCCTAAGGGGAGCGCAGCCACAGCAGCTTGACAAGCACGTACATGAGGCGGTTGTGCTGCGGGCTGATGTCCTGCAGTGCTGGCGCGTACCTTTTGGCCATCTTCATTTTCTGGACCACGGCGGCGTCTGTAAGGTCATCCCTCTTTGTACGGCAGTACAATGTGTTGCCCCAGTGTGTGCGGTACAGCTGGTGGTATTTCTGTGGCTGCTTGTCATGTTCCTCCACCGTATTCCAGGCGTCGAGGACCCTGTTCCTTTGCGCGGTGTTGAGGAGCAGCTTCTGGTCTGTCAAGCCGACCTCCACCAGCGCAGCACAGAATGCCTCCAGCTTCTGAAACCCGAGCAGAGGATTGTCACTGCAGACATCCTCCTGTAAAACATACACAGAGAGACATAAACACACACACAGAGAGAGAGAGAAACGTAGGTAAGTTCCAATGTACACAATGTCTTGTTTTTCAGCGGTCACATTTATCACTATATTCTCTTCTATCAGACAAGTAGGTACTCTACTCACAAAGGCTGGAGGGTTGACCGTAGCAGTCTCACTGCTGGTTAGTGTGATGCCGGGCTCGACAGCAGGATGGTCCTCATCGCTCTGATATGCCTCGGCGTCTGGGTCGGCCTGCCCAGGCTGAAGGACCTCCTCCTCCGGCCCAGGACCGTCGTTGACGATGCCCTCAAGAGAGAAGGACTCCCCCGTGCTCTGGCTGAAAAGATATTCGAGCCCAAGCAGCTCGTCTGACTGGACGTCGGCCGGGGCCCGGAAGTTCTCTTCCACCGTCTCACCAAACAGCTGCTGGCAGCGGGAGTTGAGGCGGTCAATGAGCGGCGCCGAGTAGACCCTGTTGAGCCGGCCTCTGCCCCCAAACACGGCGTCCGAGCTGTGGTCGGAGTTCCACCTGGCGATTCCACTAATGAGGTAGACCTGGTAAGGGCGTGCCGCACAGTGGGGACCTGAACATCACAACAACAGGTATTATCGGAATGATACAAAAGGGATATGTGTTGTCTTTTTGCTGTTAAACAAGTATTTGTTTCCCCTTAAATTACCTGGAATCATATGGGGCAGCGACTTGTGGAACCCCTCCAGGCTGTTGCTCCCACGCAGGCCCTTGTAATATGGCAGGTCCACACTGTTGATGGTTGTGGTGCGGGCAACCCGGTACATGGCCATGCCTGGTGCAGGGAACCTTGATTTATTTAACCTTTATTTATTTAACACACATTATTTTTATTTACATTTCCTTGCATTTGTACATGCATACCTGTACATACCATCTATTGTCTACTTTTTTGTACGTTTAGAAGCTTGTGTCACCAAAACAAATTCCTTGTATTTGCAAAAATACCTGGCAATAAAGCTCTTTCTGATTCTGATTCTCGTCTTGAAGTGCTGGAAGTGGCAGCAGCAGGAGTGGAGTCCGGTGGAGGCTTCTGTGAATTACAGCTTTGTGCTCTTGAAGTTTGTATGAACATAGCATGTGTAGTAACAATCACAGCTGTTTAAAGTCACCTTAACCTACCTCTCTATCGAGAATGTATTGCCTGAAGCGCTTCAGGGACTTGGTGGTGATGTCGTCCTCCTTCATGACAAGCCACTGCCTAACAGAGCAGTACGAGCCTCCTGAGCCATCTTTCGCTCGTGGTCACTCCCAGCTTGAGGGTCAGCTTGAAGGCGCTTGTGCAGACTGTACCACTGCCGCATCTCCTGGAACGTGAATGACCTGAAGTGTCCCTGCCCATAAATGGCCCTGTCCACGTTGATCTCGAGATGGCAGGAGACCTGTGGAAGCAGCTGCACATATTTTAGGAGGTAATCCTTTACCCACTCATCATTGATGGCTCTTCTCTCTGGTTGGCAGCTCTCTTTGACGTGGCGATCAAGAACACTAAAATATGACAAAGCATAATTAATTTATAAAAAAACATACTGAACATAGTTTGATTCGGTTTAGTGCAACATGCTTACTACTTAATGTATCCATCATCATTTTCCACCAGCCATTTGAAACTTTTGCCATTGTACTTCCCAAACGTGATGATCAGTTGACCCAGACACTGCACCTCTGTTGGAGTGGACGTGACCAGCCGGCATCTCTCTTTAGCTGAAGACAGAAATTGTTAGGCCTTTAGTAACACGCAAGCACAGACGCTCTAGTGCACAACAGTAGGTTATCATGACTGCGGTGGAAATATAAGGTGGAAAAAACATCTATGACCCCAATGGCAAGGTATTACCTTTGTTATAAGCCGCCTTCAATTCCATCAGCTCGCTGTCATCTGTGGTTTGGGACGGTTTATACGCCTTGGCCTCCTTTGTAGCCTTAAGAAGGCATTGTTGCCTATCCTGTGGTACACTTGTGTCCAGAATACACAATGCGGGATCCATCTCTAGTCAATTGTCTAAAAATAAATTAATTAATAAATAAAAAACAGTAAACTCAAAGTGTTATAAGAACGCCAGAAGCGTAATGTTTTGTAAGCACAACATCTCACTTACCCCAGTACCTATCTGAACTCCTTCATACACCCAGCTGGCATTTGTTATCATCATTATTATTGTTGTTATTATTAAAAACCCAAAGAGTCTCTCAAATTGACCATACAGAATAAATTACATAAAATACAGGAAGGTGAATAATACAGTGGTTCGAGCAACTTGCAACCAATGGCCAGTCAGAATTGTGTACAGTTTATGTACAGTCTAAAGTCCTACTTATCTATGAAATAACGTTATTATCGTTGGTTTAATTTATTGTTAACCTTGTGTGAGCTAAGCATAATTTTCACAAGGTGGTAATTTATGGAAATTGGGCCATAGTGTCAATAATTCAATTCAATTCAAATTTATTTGTATAGCGCTTTTCACAATACATATAGTGGATAACTTAAGTAATACAATCGAAGACTGCAATCTAACATATAGAATGAATGAAACGGTCATGTTAGCGGACGCTTCGTTTTGTACATTTGTTCATTTGTACTTTGACATAATACATTCGTATTTCTCTGTTTTTACACGATAATATGTCATTCTTACTTGCCTTCAAATTCTCAAAACTCTTATTCCGATCTCCGTCAGCAGTTCGCTCTGATTGGTAGTCTACGTTCGCCGGGCCGTAACTGTCTTCGGTCAACGTAGACTTTTGCACTTCGCTAGAGAGAACGTCTGCAAATTCCCCAAATGTGGGAATCGCAACTGCATAATTTCTGGTAGTGGGGGACTGCGTCCGCGCTCTCCCCTTATTTTACTGGTACAATAATAGTTACTTCATTTATTTATCACTTATAAGGCTGCGATGCTCTCAAAATTCAGTGGTATCTCTGATATGGACGTGATTACACAGTGGATTATTCAGTTAAAGTCCCCCTGTAGTCAATAATTTTATCCCGAAAACTCCTTTAGTCATCAAAATGACATTTTTAAAAGTTTTCTCCTTGAAAAATAAATCTTCATGTCTTAAAATAGCTTGAATGTAACTCTACACCAGTGTTTCCCAACACTGTTCCTGGAGGCACACCAACACTACACTTTTTCAAACTCTTCCTAATCAATCACACCTGAATCAACTCATCAGCTCGTTAGTAGAGACTCCAAGACTAGAAATATATGGGTCAGAAAAGGGAGACATCCAAAATGTGTACTGTTGGTGTGCCTCAAGGAGCAGGGTTGGGAAACACTGCTCTACACCATTGCCTCATTTATATGTGGTTCATTGAATATGCAAATTAGCCCCACCTCCACTCACTCACACCAGCTCAGAGATCCACTCGTTGACGATCACACGTTGACCAGATTGGTTTCAAGGTAGTTTGTGACGTCAGAAACACCAGCGATTTCAAACAGCGTTTTTGAGACGGTCTTTGGTTCACTGCAGTTTTAAGAAGAAAATACTCAGCAATGATGTTGACTTATGAATTTGCACATGGTTGGTCTCAAAGCATATTAAAAACATTAAAAGCTTGATTTTTCACCACAGGTGGACTTTAAAAGGGTTAGTTCACCCAAAATAAATTTCTGTCATTAATTACTTACGCTCATGTTGTGATTGGCCAGCTCTGCACTCATGTGTCGTGATGCTCACTTGAACGGCGTCGGCCAATAATGAGCTGGTGTTCTGATGTTGAACCTAGAAGCGCTGCACAGTTTACACTACGTGATCAGCGTAGGATCTTCTTTCACATTTTAATGTTCGTTCATGTCTGTAGTGAGTGTGATGCAGGTCTATTGAGTTGTTAATGTATTAACCCCCCTGCCTCTCACCACAGCTTTCTACACACATTTCTTCAGCCTTTTTCAAATCTGAGGTGTGAACGACCGGTGCTAAAGTAAGGGGGGTTTATGACCCTTTAATCCTTATCTGAGTAATGTTAACAATTACATACTATACAATAACTCTGAGTAAAAATAATATAATAAAAGCTTACCATCATCAGATTTGGTGTTTCAAAGAGTGCAGTTGCTACTGGTGACCATTTGTGGGTATCGCTTCTCGGCCTTTTGGCTAAGATCAAGTGTAGTATCTGTTCTTATCAGTTTAATATCTGATACGTGCCCTACCCGGGCACCATATATTAAATTGATTTTTGGATCAGGGAGATGGAATAGGGGCTTGCTCCGTCCACTCCACGCATCGACCCGGTATTGCAGTACCTCCGGGAACGGTGCACCCCCCTAAAGTGGTTAATGATAGAATTGTATTTAGCATTGTGTGACAGTAGAGGTTAATAGAAGTAGTGTATGTTGTTGTGCATGGGTGTTTTAAAGTTGTTGAGAGTAATCATAGAAATTAGTAAATATTAAGCAAGCGTCCCATTCCAAGTATAATCATCATTCTACCTTTACTAGTATATAGTATGTGTTGTGTAGTGATGCAGCCGACTGTCTTCTTTTTTCAAGTGAAACTAGGTTTTATTCAATGAATAACTTTTGTGTGCTAAAGCAGTTTCACAATTTGATTAGTCCCATTTGCCCCTGCTGGCAGATGCTGTAACTGCACCATTTCACATGCAAAACGTGTCTTGCCTGATTGGTGGAGTGGAGTCAAATCTTCTCTATGATTGGTAGAGAGATCTACAGTCGAGTGTTCAGGGAATGTAGACTCTCGGCCAGTCGGAAGGTCTAATTGTCAACAGTCAGCGTAGATAGTACAACTGGTAAAACAACATGACTGATGATTTAACAAGATCCAGAGTTTAGATCATTGAGGGTTTAGAATAGATTGTGATGATGAACCATGTGTAGTGAAGGCGCAACGAGATGAGTGACAGGCATCTGATCCAGAGATAGTGGGATCGAGTCCCGCGTGGGACGATTTTAGAAAAATTGTGTGAAATGTTGTGTAATTTCGATTCCTTTATTATTCAAGCGTTGTACTAATCTTTCTTTCTCTTGGATTATAAATGTTTTGTTCATTTTGAGTTAATGTTCACCTGTACTTCTGAACCAGCAGATTTTTCATGCATGTTCAATTTCTGCCATTTTTGCTCTTCCTGCTCTGCACTGTTGCTGCTGCTTCAACGGCTTGGCCCTGAATCACCGCTTGCAGCTATATTTTCTATTATTATTCTCATAACAGTTATCACTATTTATTAATGATTAAGATTTTCCACCATGCATACCAATCCATGAGTACAGAAATCTTGTTCTGCAGTGGGCAATAATCCCTGCCAAATTCAGTGACTGAATGTTTACAATCAGACTTTGTTTTTTACCTTCTTGGTGGAGTCATATTTTAAGACTTTCGCGAACGTGAACATGATCTGAGTCCGGTAGTCCTCAATGTTTCCGGCCTCAGCAAGGAGAAAGGCTTTCCTCAGCAGCTTTGGGCAAGGCAGCTCTCTCCTTGGTGGTGGTACCTGAAATTTTGGGCACAAATTCCCTGAAAGCAGAGAAAACAGACACGCAGACTTCATTATTGATGGGTGAAAAAAAGAAAACCAGTGGGCCAGAGATGTTTTACAAAGTTTAGAAAAAGTAAGACTTAATTTAAAGGACTCTGCAGATCTAAGTTCACTGTCATGTGGCGTCCTTTCATAAATTATCTTCAAAGCCAATTAAAACTGTAAGTGGAAGAACTGATGCTGGTGTCAGGTTTTGCTTATGATTTACTGAAGTTATTCTTTCTTTTTTTTTCTTTATATGTACACAATGTAAAAGCACAATGTCTGTATGTATGCTGTGTTGTTGGGTGTGTTGATGTGTGAATGTTTCTTGCTGATTGTTGTTTAAAAAAAAAAAAATCTCAGAGTGGTTATTTGTTCCTACTGAAGTGAGGGCTCCTGCTGGCTTTGTGTCAGATGGGACTCATATGCATGTTAGTTTTTGCCTGAACACTTAAGAAAACAAAACCATGAACTTTTTGTCTTACTTGTGATCTTCCCAGGTTTGTTGTACTGGCAGAGGAGGGTGGTGTAGAGGTCTCTCCTCTGCAGGTACTCCTCGCAGTGGCTCTCCAGGACCTGTCTCCACACCTTGGCCATGGTGTTGCCCTCGGTGTGATCCCTCATCAGGCGGATCACCTGCTTGTCCACGCCACGCCTAAGATTAAAGCACAATCGTTGGATGCCTGTGAATCTTACATATTTCTTTCCTAGTGCAATCATTCAGGAATCAAATTACTGTAAAATGATGCAGAGACTCACCGTAACGTTAAGACGGCTCTGTGAGCTGGACTGAGCTGGTCGAGGATGCACACATCCCACGCCAGGAAACGACCAATGGCGTGTTCCTCAGACTCCTTGGCAGCCTTTCTGCACGCATTGCATGCCAGGACCTCCGTCAGCATGGAGTACCAGCCAGACATGCCGCAGATCTGTCTGACCGTGTGGGAGTACAGACAAGTGGTCTTATTGCCACTTGCTGGGCACTCAGGCCTGGGACAGCGAAGGCTGTACCGCCACACCCCTACCGGTCTCCAAAAAAAAACAGCGCTCTGAAAAAAGGAGTCTGCCGAGGGGACTCTCTCTCCCACCACTCCAGGGAATTCCGGGGGATAGAACCACATCCGGTCATCCCTGAGGACTTTCCTCCACTTCGTACGGCCGTGCTTGTCCTGGTACGATGTGGCCCTCTGAAACAGTCCCCTGACATCGTCCTCCTTCAGCCACTTCAGATCCGCATGTGGCAGCCCATGTGCAGCAGACTCACACATTTTGTGCCAGCCCTCAAATGTGACCTGGTAGCGTAACAAAGACAAAACCATATCTAACAACCACTCTCTACTCAGAACTGAAAAGTGTTCTTGCATTAAGTTAAATGCATTACCTCAGGTAGAGCCGCCTGACATGGCATCACATCAAGACCAGGAGCCGATGCAGGAGCCTTAAAAAAATAAGTGTATTAGTTTTTATAAGTATGAGTGTAAACTTTTATGGTTATGCGGTATGAGACAGCACTGCATGGCTTTGCCACTTTCCAGGTAGGCAGAGAATGGAGAGTCAGGTGTGCTCAGGTGTATAAATTGTGACCTTACAGCTGCTGGTGCGATGGTATTCAGAGTGCCTGGCTGGCCCTCTTTTAGTCCTCCTTGTTTGCCCCCTGCATCCCCTGTGAAATGAGAAGCATAAGTGAATACACCAATGCTAAAGTTGACTAAATAGAGGAATAAAAAAAATCATCTTTTGGAAAATGATCTTAATTTAAAAGATCCAACCTTTAAGGACACCAATTTTCTTTGTGAATGAATAATGTAAATAAATGAATAAATAAACGTTCTTCCTTCAACCACTCTTCCTCCTCTGGAGTGGTGCTCGCTTATTCGAACAGATACTGCATTAATACAGGGTTTGTGCTGTGATATACCTTGTCTTTCAAATGCAGCAAGTGCTTCAACCAGCAGGGCATCATCCCCTTTGGACCCTGATGAGCTGGAGGTGGCAGTCGCTGCAGGAGAGACCACGTCCTGTCGAGGTGTCTGTAAAACACAGGAGAGTATCAGCATTGTGCAATGCCTAATACAAACTTAAGTGGTTGTTACTGAAGTCATCTTAACCTACCATTCTCGCAGGAAAGCGCTGCGTGCTGGAGGTGGCGGTCGCTGCATTCTGTTTAGTGCAACATGCTTACTATTTAATGTATCCGACGTCGTTTTCCACCAGCCATTTGAAAGTGTTGCCATTATATTTTCCAAACGTGACGATCAGCTGACCAAGACACTGCACCTCCGTTGGAGTTGAAGTGACCAGCCGGCACCTCTCTTTAGCTGAAGACAGAAATTGTTAGGCCTCTGATAACGCGCAAGCACAGACACTCTAGTGCACAACAGTAGGTTATCATGACTGCAGTGGAAATATAAGGTGGATAAAACATCTATGACCCTAATGCCAAGGTATTACCTTTGTTATAAGCCGCCTTCTCGTCCCTCAGCTCGCTGTCGTCTGTGGTTTGGGACGGTTTGAATGACTTGGCCTCCTTTGTTGCCTTAAGAAGGCATTGTTGCCTATCTTGTGGCACACTCGTGTCTAAAATGCTCAATGCGGGCAGCAATGTATCCATTTTAAACACTCCTGTAGGAAACAGTCTGTTACAATCATCATAATGATAAAAAATAAATATTCTTACCATAGCAAATACAGGGGGTCATGATGAGGTTAAGAGTTATACAGGAGGGGAATTTGAACATGTCCACAAACAAAGGCTTATCTGCTAAGTATTAACCCTTGTGTGTCCTTATTTTTGTCTTTACAATTTTGTTTTTTTCATCATGTTGCCTATGTTAATGCCAAATGCATACATTTTGACAAGTGTATTTTGATTGGAATTTTACTATTTCACCCCCATTTCCTTTAATAAACTATTAAATCAAAAGTTACAAAATGAAATTTAAAAAAGTGTGTGTGTGTGCCTGTAATATTTGAGAGAGAAAAACTACTCTACTGCAAATCACAAATCCAGCCACTGTGTGACCATAATATGAGATATGAGACTGCCACCTTTTATATATATAATATGATATATATAAACATGACATAATAATATGGCTTTAATTTTCTAGCAGTTTCAGAGGTCAGCATGTTTCATAAAAAATCTTTATATAAAATAATGGTCATAAATCATTTTCATAAATTTAAACCTCTATAACTTTTTTGTTTTATTTCAACAATAATCTGCCAAGGGCCTTTGAAATGAGTCCAAACTTAAGTCTGTGCTCCGAAGCTCCGAAGACACAGATATTTTTGTCCTTTGGACCTCAGAGTAACTTTTTATTTATTGACGCACAAGGGTTAAATACATTTCAGATAATGTGTTCAATCATTTTTTCCTGTTTCCTTTCCACTTTATTACACACAACTTCATTTATGGACTTTAATGTTTTGATTTCTTTATATGTGTACATTTCTTGAGTAAATACCAAAGTCAGGTTGAAAATATAGGCTATTAATTGGGGAAATAAACGTCGATGATACTTATTTCCCCCACTGTACATTATTTGACATGCTTTTATTGAAAGCTAAAATTGAAAAGAACTTATATAATTTTTTTCCAATTTGATCTTTTCTTTTTTTTTTAGCCTACCCTTACGAAAATTAACCGTGGTTTTATTATTGCAAAAGTGTAGTAAGCATGGTTTTATTATGGCAAAAGTGTAGTAACCATTGTTTATTATAGTAAAAGTGTAGTAAGCATGGTTAATTTGCTGTTACTACGGTTTAACTGTATTATATTAACTATATTTGAATTAAAAGTATGATTAATTTTCATAAGGCCCGTCGATGAATACAACTTGCGGTGCCGTTAGCAGACGCACTTTTCATTCATTCATTCTCATTTGGACAATTTACGGAATAAAATTAATGAAAATGAATGCATTTCTTTATTGTTAATATTATAATACATAAGTCTTACCTCAAACGCTGAATCACAGGTCGTCAAAAATTATGTGTATTTGCAAATATAGGCAATGTAGACTCTCGGCCAATCGGAAGACCGAACTGTCTACATTCTACAAAGTGTAGACTCTCGGCCAATCGGAAGACCGAACTGTCTACATTCTACAAAGTGTAGACTCTCGGCCAATCGGAAGATCGAACTGTCTACAGTCTACACTACAGCATTGCACGCTGCTGCGAAGTTTGTTTTAACACAGCATGTACAGTAACAATCACATCTGTCACCGGAAGGTCATTTTCTCTCTATCCAGAATATACTGCCTGAAGCGCTTTAGGGACTTGTTGGTGATGTCCTCCTCCTTCATCACCAGCCACTGCCGCGCAGAGCAGTTTGCCTTCTGAGCCATCTTTCTCTCTTGGTCCGTCCCAGCTTGCGGGTCGGCCTGCAGGGTCTTGTCCAGGCTGTACCACTGCCACATCTCCTCGAAGGTAAACGACCTGAATCTTCCCTGCCCATAAATGGCCCTGTCCACATTGATCTCTAAGTGACAGGAGACCTGTGGAAACAGCTCGACATATATGAGCAGGAGGTCCTTGATCCAGTTGAAATGGCTTGGTTTCCTGTCAGGTTGGCGACATTCCTTTATGTGAAGATCTAGTACACTAAAATATCAAGTAAGATAATTTATGTATGGAAAAACAAATCATGAACATTTCGATTCTGTTTAGTGCAAAATACTTACTGTAGCCAACATCGTTCTCCACCAGCCATTTAAAACTTTGGCCGTTGTACTTGCCGAAGACCAGATCTACCTGGCCGAGGTACTGCACCTCTGTTGGTGTTGAGGTAATGTGCGGCAGACATTTCCTTTCAGCTGAAGACATAGAAATTGTAATTACTTTAATGACGAGCACAAAAACATAATGGAAACATAGGGTGGAAAAACATCATCTGCCCTAGTGCCAAGATATTGCCCACACCGACCTTCCTCACAAGCCGTCTCTTTGTCCTGCACCCTGTTCGCAAAGCAGGTGTTTCGTGCCCCGAGTGCCTTGGCCTCCTTTGATGCCTTGAGAAGGCATTGTTGCCTACTAAGTGGGACACTTGTATCTAAGATACCCAAGGTGGGCAATAACACATCCATGTTTAACACCTGTAAGAAACAGTCTGTTATAATCATCATAATGATGAAAAATATTCTTACCATGACAAATACAGGAGGTCATGATGAGGTTAGGAGTTATAGGGCCCTATCTTGCACCCAGCGCAAATGACTTTGTACATCGACGCATGTATCATTCCTATTTTGCACCCGCGCAAAGCGCGTTTTTCCCTCCACAGAAGCACGTCGCTAAACTAGGGAATGAACTTGCGCTCCCTGGGCGGTTCAGCGCAAAAAAGGAGGCGTGTTCAGGCGCAAACGTTCCTTCATGCTATTTTGCAGGTTTAGAAAACAATTGCGCCACTAACCAGGAAAAAATAGTTTAAAGTCAGTGGCGCGTTGCGCATGTTATTCATATGCTATTTTAAGGGCGCATGCTTGGCCATAATCAATGTAGCGTGTGCACAACGCGCATACACTTTGATTCTCTCATCTACACAGAAGCAGCAGTTTTCATTTTTGCAAATCATACATTATTACGATAGATAGATAGATAGATAGATAGATAGATAGACAATTTATTATAAAAGCATACATCTAGCTTACACATTTACCCAAATTATCATACGCCTTTTTAACCGAAGTTAATTTGGGTGGGTTTCTCCATCCCCAACGTCCCTGACGAGAGCGTTGCTCTCCTTGGCTGTGAACCGATCCTGGTGTGCGCCTGGCAAATTCGCCGTTATAATAGGAATCCGCTTTAGAACAAGCGCGCCTGCTCTTAAAGGGAATGTGAGATGACGCTCTGATTGGTTTATTTCACGTTACGCCCAAACCACACCTATGAATAATGAAGCTACTTCAGACCAACCCATTTTAGATTTGCGCCTGGCGCAAGAGTCATTTATCCCGCCGGGAAAATAGCAACAACGCCAAGACCCGCCCACAAAGTTACTTGCGCTTTGCGCTTTGACACTTGCGTTTCAGATCGTTAAAATAGGGCCCATAGAGTGGGGGAATTTAAACATGTCCACAAACAAAGGCTTATCTGCTAAGTATAAACATTTGTGTACACATACTGTAGTTGCAACCATTTTTTCAGGTTTGTCCTATGATATAGAGCCATATTATTAGATAAATTATGCTGCTATAATTGTCTGGGTGTGTTAGTATATATGTCAGAGTGTGGTATATATGTGTGTAATAAAAAAACTGTATGTGTGTGCATGTAATATTTGAGAGAGAAAAACTCCACTGTAATGTTACTGCAAATCACAAATTCAGCATTACGCCCAAAGAAAATCTTACTGAAAGCTCATTTTTTGAGATATATATAATATGATATATAAATATTATGTATAATATGGCTTTACAGTTTTTTTTTTGTTTTTTTTTGCATTTTTAGATTTCAACACGTTTTCATAAAATATTGTTTATATATTACAATGCTCATAAATCCAAAGAACTAAATTGGAAATGTATTTATTAAAGAAAAACGAACCATGGTTAAACCACCTTTATTATAGTAACCATGTTTTTTTGGCGAATTAATTACCATTTGTATGACCACAGTTTTACTACAAATACCATGTTTAGCAAAACTATGGTAAGTTTGCGGTTATCATCGTTTACCTATATTAACCATGTTTTTTTTGTAGTAAAACTATGGTTAATTATAAGGGCTGTAAAAAGAACGGCCATTGAAAAGTATGTGACGCATTACATTCAAACGTTTTCGGAAGAGCGATCGCCAAGATAGATACGACATTATAATACATAAACAAATCTTACCAATAAAGATCGTTGACAGTTCGTTATAGATTAGGTTATAGTGAGATCCGTAGTAGTACATTTACATACAGTATCTCTACTGTAGACAGTTGTGGCACCTCATTGACCGAAAACTGTAGACTCTCGGCCAATCGGAAGGCCGAACTGTCTACATTCTACAAAGTGTAGACTCTCGGCCAATCGGAAAGCCGAACTGTCTACATTCTACAAAGTGTAGACTCTCGGCCAATCGGAAAGCCGAACTGTCTACATTCTACAAAGTGTAGACTCTCGGCCAATCGGAAGACTGAACTGTCTACATTCTACAAAGTGTAGACTCTCGGCCAATCGGAAGACCGAACTGTCTACATTCTACAAAGTGTAGACTCTTGGCCAATCGGAAGACCGAACTGTCTACATTCTACAAAGTGTAGACTCTCAGCCAATCGGAAAGCCGAACTGTCTACATTCTACAAAGTGTAGACTCTCGGCCAATCGGAAAGCCGAACTGTCTACAGTCTACACTACAGCATTGCACTCCGGTTGTGCTGACCCCAATTGTGCTCGACTGCATAATTTCTGGTAGTGGGGGACTGTGTTCGCGCTCTCCCCTGATTTACTGGTCTAATAATAGAACTGAATTATGAACAGAGAGAGTGAGTGTATCTTTCATCTATTGGATTAGCGTATTGTTCTCAACACACTTGTACTGAAGTTTTATTTGAACATGATTGAATTGCATTTATAAAGTACAGTGCTATGCATAAGTTTAGACACCCATGCTAAAGTTGACTAAAAAGAGGAATAAAAAATCATCTTTTGGAAATTGAACTTAATGCCTTAATTTAAAAAATTAGGAAAAATCCAACCTTTAAGGACACCAATTTTCTTTGTGAATGAATAATGTATCGTAAATAAATAAATGTTCTTCCTTAAAATACAGGGTGCATAAGTTTGGACACCCCTATGTTAAATTCCCATAGAGGCAGGCAGATTTTTATTTTTAAGTATTTTTTTTTTTTTTTTTTTAGGATACTATGCATCCTGATAAAGTTCCCTTGGCCTTTGGAATTAAAATAGCCCCACATCATCACTTAGCCTTCACCATACCTAGAGATTGGCATGAAGTACTTTCCATAAGATCATCTCTCAATGCAAATCAAACTAGCTATTAGGCTAACTGAAATAAAACCATGCCAATCTCTAGGTATGGTGAAGGCTATGTGATGATGTGGGGCTAATTTAATTCCAAAGGCCAAGGGAACTTTATCAGGATGCATAGTATCCTGGATCCATGAAGTAACTGGCCTTTAAAAATAAAAATCTGCCTGCCTCTATGGGAATTTAACATAGGGGTGTCCAAACTTATGCACCCTGTATTTTAAGGAAGAACATTTATTTATTTACGATACATTATTCATTCACAAAGAAAATTGGTGTCCTTAAAGGTTGGATTTTTCCTAATTTTTTAAATTAAGGCATTAAGTTCAGTTTCCAAAAGATGATTTTTTATTCCTCTTTTTAGTCAACTTTAGTATGGGTGTCTAAACTTATGCATAGCACTGTATTTATGAAATGGTGGACACTGAATTAAATAAGTTCAGGCTCAATAAGCAACTTCTAGATTTGAATAATAAACTTTTGTGTAGAGCTGCTGAGCGACTCTAATCACTATAATCTGGCAAAGAGAAGACTAATATGGAATGCAAATGTTTAATAAATGAATGTGAAGAATATAAATGTAACTTGATAGTGATTCTAGGCAACCCCAGTTACAGTGGCATTGCCATGTTCATCACAGCGCTGAAAATGTTTCAATACGTCCATAGAAATGTGTTTTAATCCACTTACATTAAATGCAAAACAGTGGCCAGTAACACCTACTAGCCAGCACCAGTGGAGCAAAGAGGGGCGTATGAAGAATCGAAAGGGGGGAGATCAAGTAACACACAGTATGAAACATATGTGGTGAACATGTGTTGCCGCATTTTGTCATTTTTATTGACGGCATCATGTACTATACCTTAAATAATGAGCAATATCAATATTATATAATGTAATGATATCTACCTCAGACAAAAGATATAGTGTGAAAGGTGAATAATACAGCGGTTCGAGCAACTGTAGACTTTAGACCAATGGCCAGTCGGAATTGTGTACAGTTTATGTACAGTCTAAAGTCCTACTTGTTATCTATGAAATAACGTTATTATCGTTGGTTTTATTTATTGTTAACCTTGTGTGAGCGAAGCGTAATTTTCACAAGGTGGTAATTTATGGAAATTGGGCCATATTGTCAATAATTCAATTCAATTCAAATTTATTTGTATACCGCTTTTCACAATACATATAGTGGATAACTTACAATCGAAGACTGCAATCTAACATATAGAATGAATGAAACGGTCATGTTAGCGGACGCTTCGTTTTTGTACATTTGTTCATTTGTACTTTTACATAATACAATCGTATTTCTCTAGCCTGGTAATACCAAACTCTGCTACTTCACTTTGCTTCGTGGACAGAGTCTGGAAGGGCATAATAGAAAAGCGTTTTGTCTGAAGTTTAAAATCATTGGTTACCCGTAAGCCAATCACATAACGTTTGGTTATGGCGTGTGTTATGCGCATGCTCAGCCGCATCTAACTTCCACTGTAAACACATGTATGATGCGAAAACAAAACCATCGAGCGAAATACCGGAGTGAACATGGCTGTGAACGACTTTTGCAGATTATGTGAAGTAAATCTACGCATCCACGGTACAATCAGTGTCTATGTCGTCACGGCTCTCAGCCCGCCCTCTGTTCGTTGATTGGCCGGCTGTTTTCAGGCCGGAGGAAAACGGAAAGCTATTACGCTATCTCAGACTGAGTACAGAAGCGAAATGAAATTGAGCGGAAGTACGAAGTCTGACGTAGTCAGGCTAGTATTTCTCTGCTTTACACGATAATATATAATTCTTACTTGCCTTCAAATTCTCATAACTCTTATTCCGATCTCCGTCAGCAGTTCGCTCTGATTGGTAGTCTTCGTTCACCGGGCCGTAACTGTCTTCGGTCAACGTAGACTTTTGCACTTCGCTAGAGAGAACGTGTGTTGTAGGAAAAGCCCTAATGTTATAGTATATAATTATTAAGAAGCTGCCTTTTCCACAACATAGTTGTTTAAAAAATATGACAGATAATATAATCAATTGTGAATTTATATAAAATATTAGTTGCATAAAGTATAAAATATTAAAACATGACAATATAAGCAATATTCAGGGTAAAGTTTTTAAAGAATAATTACACAACAGTATTCCTAGTTGAAATTCACAATAGTTTATTTGTGTGCGTCCAAACCTGTGGTGAATTGTTCATAACTAGTTCATAACTAGTTTTGTCCAATCCTTTTGAGGTAGACATTATTTTCATCAGTCAAATCTCTACTTTTGTACTTTTTGTGTCCCCCGAGTTGTTTGGTTGTGGAGCGTCCAAGAGAAGCAAGATTAACTCTTTTCTTTTGTACAGTGTGGCTCTGGACCAGGATCGCTCTGCTGTGTGAGACGTCTGTGCAGATCCAGGGAGTTTTGCTGAGTCTGCGGATCTGGCATCATCGTGTCCGTTCTTTCTTTCAAGACCTTGTTCCTGTTGTGCTTGTAATATATTCAGTCTGTGTGCAGTCAGGTGGAGGGAGACGCTGCTGGAGGAAGATCTTTTGAGGAGATCGATGTGGTCTTCAATATGGTGTCAGATGGTATTTTAGTCGACTAAAGGTTGACGAGTCTCTTCTGACAACTGATGAAATCCTGGAGAGTCTTGGTGATATTTGGCAAAGGAATACCCACTTTGCTCAGAATCGGATCCTCTACCAATATGCAGTGCTGAATTCTCTCATAGGCTTTTGTGAGGTTTTTTTTCCAGGCTCGACTGCGCACTTCGATGTGATTCCTGCCAGAGGAGTTTCACAAGTGTGAACATCAGTCTGTTGTGCTGAGCGCTGATGTTTGTCTCGTATAGCATCGGGCGCCGGTAAGAGATTTAAGTTTTCTGGTCCCTGCCAAGATGAGTGAACTCATTCTGCACTGTAGGTCTTTCATCTGAAAGCTCAGTCGCTGGAGCCAGAAACACTTTGATGACGACGGAGGACAGACAAACAGTGATCCGTCACATTTGTGGCTGAAAGAATCCCCATTTCACCTCTAATAAATGAGGATCGTCCAGCCATGAAGGAAAAGCTTCCAGCTCATTGATGTAACCAACCTGTGAATACCTGTCAACATTCCCGTTTCCCCCGTGATACTCCCTTATTTTGACTAATTTCCCGCCGTCTTCCCGTTTAAATATTTTCCCGTAGTTAATAATAATAATATTAACTTTATTGTAGCGCCTTTAAAAGTTGCATCTCAAAGCGCTTTACAAAGACGTACAGAAAAGATGCATCAAGATAAAAAGAAAAGAAAAAAAATCACGTATTTGGCATATAGTTCATTGTGCATGCACCAAATTATTATTTTGGATTAGCCTAAGCACCGTAACGTTAGACCTAGCTTTACTGCTCCACCAACAATTTTTCATGGCTATATTGTTCTCATCTACAACAACGCATATATTCACGGCGAAGTAGGCTATAGCTTGCAGTCTTTAAATGCAACTATGAAAAGCATTAAGATATAGGGGTGTATAATCATTGTAAAATAAATCTTACCTTGATGTTGTCTTGCCGAGATACACCGGTCTCTCCAGGTTGTTCTCAAATCCTTTCTGTCCATAGAAAGACTGGTGGATGGAGAACAGATAAGTAAGGGAAGCTCCTGTCCAGTGATTGTGTATTTTCTTCCTAGTTGTTTAGAAAGTTCTGCAATCAACCCCACTGCAATTACATACATTAATTGAAAAATATTTGAATAGAGACTTTGCAAAGATGAAAAGAAAAACACACTAAACTATCGTAAAATAAAATAAAAATAATGATTTACAAACTTTTAAATAATGTTTATTAAAAAAGTCACCAATTCTAATGTTATTTTAGTCATTTATAATTTGACAATAAACATCTAAATCTTTTTGAGGAAATAAACAAATCTGCCTATTCAGTTTGTATTGTGTAGTAAATGTCCGTTTTCTCCATATTAGGATTTTTCCGCGTTCAGCGCTGTGATTGGTGGTCCAGCGTGGCAACAAGAGACTAATTTCAAATGACAAGAAAATTGACCAATCATATCGCTCCTCTAAATGGGTGGGGCTTG
This sequence comes from Squalius cephalus, assembly GCF_949319135.1. Lineage (NCBI taxonomy): Eukaryota > Metazoa > Chordata > Actinopteri > Cypriniformes > Leuciscidae > Squalius > Squalius cephalus. Next base: position 9,392,970 of record NC_137124.1, read on the forward strand.
AAATCACTAAGTTTATGACCAGATCCGCCGCTGTGAGGAACTCGATCGGGGAAAAACATTTATAAAATAGATAACGCTATTCGCTATGAAAACTGCAAGCAACATTGAGGATGACATCTTTGCTTATTATCCACGCCGTTTTCAAGATTGACGATTAACTTAATCTTTTCTTTAACTTTTAAAGGAAGACCTACTCAAGAGCTTAATTTTGTGCTGAAAGCCGAAGCTTTTTAAAGCATTTCAACCACAGCCGTTATAAGCGATCCACTGGATCCCAGCATCAGCCAAGAAGCTCAAGCTTTCCTGCTGGAGGTGTTTGCTGTTTGGGTAAGTTATTTAAAATATAATATGTTACGTAGCTAATTTTATTCTGGCTGCCAATGTTTTATATGTCCAGCTTTAGTTGAGGAGAAAACGGTTATTTTGCTTATAGTCTTACAGTTATAGTCTGTAAATTTACTAGCTTAGCAACCATGCTCATTTGCTGCAATTCTGCACAGGTAAAATTTTTCCCCAAATCATAATACTCTGTTAATAGGTCTGTTACTGGATTTAATCGGCTGCTGTGCCAGTCTAATGATATGATTTATTATCAACATAAGTGGAAGTGTCTGTGGCTAACTTACGTTCACACTGCAGGCTGAAACGACCCAATTCCGATTTTTTTGCCCCTATGCGACCTGTATCTGATCTTTTCATGACAGTCTGAACGACACAGATCCGATCTTTTCAAATGCGACCCAGGCCACTTGGGTATGTGGTCCTAAATCCGATACATATCCGATCTTTTGAAATGCGACTTCAGTCTGAACGGCCAGGTCGCATGTATCCGACCCGCACGTCATTGAAACGCAAAAAACATCATAATTCTGCATTGAAGTAGTCGTCGGTTTGAAAACGGACTGCATATTCGTCGAGCTGAGGTAAATCTGCCGAACGGGTCGACCTCGACGAGCCCGTTAATAAAAAAAATAAAAAAAGAAGAAGCCCACGGCCATTATAAATACGTTATGTTAACTTATTTGTGCTGAATATTAGATAGGTCAGCGGCTGCTGTCTGGCTCTTGTATAACGGTCGCTGCGCGCGCTCGTGTGTGTGTGTGTGTGTGAGAGAGAATCACAGTTAACTTAGTTAAAGTTTAGCTACTTCCGCAAATAACAGGTGACGTCGTTGTCCGTTGAGTACTCTTCTGCGCATGCGGGTCACTTCTGGGTCATTTCACGTTCACACAGGAGATCACAAAAGGTCGCATTTAATTGGAAATGTGAACGGCCTTGCAAAAAAATCGAATTTTTTCAAAAAATCGGAATTGAGCATTAAGCCCTGCAGTGTGAACGTAGCCTAATGGGTTTTGGTCTTATTGTTGTCATGATGCGTCGGCTTACATTACATTTAGGCCTAACGTTAGTTGGTTTTAGGCTGAGTACTTTTCCCCCGACGAGGGCAGAGGGTGAGAAGGCCAAGGTTAAAGAGTCTCGGTTCATTATTGTAGAAGCAACATGTTGATGTTTGCGCAGGGCCGGTGTAGTGCCGAATTTCGACCCCCGCCAAATTATTCAAGAAGTCCTCGCTGCAGCCTGTTGCTATGTAACTACGATGACGTAGTTGGATGATCCAATACGTATTGGTTGGGGAGGTTCGGATCATTTTGCTGACTCACTTGTTCGATCTCGTTCATCAAAATGAATGAATCTTTTTTCGAGTCATTTCGTTCATTTAGGGGGCTTTAAATGTTATACTTTTGACTGGCAAATTCCCCGAACACATCCACCTACGCAATCTTGATCATATTCTGAATTAAGAAATCATTATAATGCAGTCAAAAATAATTTACAGGGAACATAAATAATTACTTTACCTTCTGAGTCTTTCGTTCATCTGTCACGTTCATGAACATAATTCGCATGCGCTGGTCTTAAGTGAGATTATGTTCTAACCTGTGTAGTAGTAGCCTACTGATAAATAGTAAGTAATTATTGATGAATAAGTAATTATTTACATAAATGTGATGCTTTCCTATTTTCTTTCTACATACATGCAAAATAGTTAATTTTACAACATTTTAAATCACATGATTTTAAACCTAAATGTGATGGATTTAATGCGTGTATACAGAACATTTTAAAATAAAGCCATTTTATTTTATTCAGGTCATATTTGCTGTTGAGTGAAAGCAAAAATGAGTCAAGTAGCCTAATTGTCTCTGTAATTTTAATCATAGAGGTAGGCCTACAATACAATACGGTCTGTAAACAACTTAAAATACCAGTAGGCTACACATTCAAGGGAAAATGCAAAAATAATAACAGCATCAAGAAACTAAATCTTGTCAGAAAAAAAAGTGCTTAATGATATTTTGCCTGGTAAGAGTTCCTTTTTCCACAGTGCTCTGTACATAAGGTCCCTTAAAATACGGAAGTAAGATGATGCGTCCCGTATCAAATCAATAAGGGATGGGATTTGTCCCATATTTTTCATTAGGCCCACACATAGTTGAATAAAAACATAAGGATTTTGCAGTATGGTACTAATAGCAAATATACAGTGCCCTCCACAATTATTGAACCCCCTGGTAAATATGATCAAAATTGGCTGTAAAAAATAAATCTGCATCGATTATCCTTGTGATCTTTCATTCAAAAAATGTGCAAAATTCTAACCTTTCATTGAAGTAAAAGAATTGAAAGTGGGGGGAAAATCACATTATGAAATAAATGTTTTTCTCCAAAACACGTTGGCCACAATTATTGAAACCCTTTCATTAAATACTTTTTGCAATCTCCTTTTGCCAAGATAACAGCTCTGAGTCTTCTCCTATAATGCCTGATGAGTTTGGAGAATAACTGACAAGAGATCAGAGACCATTCCTCCATACAGAATCTCTCCAGATCCTTCAGATTCCCAGATCCATGTTGGTGCTTCTTCTCTTCAGTTCAGCCCACTCATCAGGTCAGGGGACTGGGACGGTCATGGCAGAAGCTTCATTTTGTGCTCCACAACAAATTTTTGTTTTGATTTTGATGTTTGTTTTGGATCGTTGTCCTGATGGAAGATCCAACCACGGCCCATTATAAGATTTCTAGCAGAGGCCGTCAGGTTTTGATTTTTTATCTGTTGATATTTGATAGAATCCACAATGCCATGTATCTGAACAAGAAGTCCAGGACCTCCAGCAGAAAAATATGCCCACAACATTAAAGATCCAATGGTATATTAAATTGTACACATGGGGTACTTTTTATCCTTGTGTTCACCAAACCCATCTAGTGTGTTTGCTGCCAAAAAGCTCTGTTTTAGTCTCATCTGACCACAGAACCCTGTGTTGTTTGAAGATCCAGTCATGTCTGACAATTAAATTTGCTGGAATTTGTTTTTGGATGAGCGAGGAGGTTTTTTTTTAAACCCTCCCAAACAACATGTGGGGATGTAGGGGTTGTTTGATAATTTTTTTTTTAGGCTTTCTGACCCTAAGACTCAACTAATCTCTGCAATTCTCCATCTGTGATCCTTGGAGAGTCTTTGGCCACTCAAACTTTCATACTCGCCGTGCATTAAGACAATATAGACACACGTCCTTTTCCTGGCAGATTCATAACATCTTTAGTTGGTTATAACTTCTTAATTATTGCCCTGATGGTCAAAATGGGGATTTTCAATTCTTTAGCTATTGTCTTACAGCCACTTTCTAGTTTGTGATGCTCAACAATCTTTTGCTGCACATCAGAACTATATTATTTGGTTTTACTCATTGTGATGGATGATTAAGGGGATTTGGCCTTTGTGTTTCCTCATATTTAAACTCCTGTGAAACACGAAGTCATAGCTGGACAATTTCATGTTCCTAGTCACCCTGGTGTACTAAAAAAGGTAAATATTAATGGGAATATACTTCAGAGATATTTTACTCGTAAAAAATTCTAGGGGTTTCAATAATTGTGGCCAACATGTTTTGGAGAAAAACATTTATTTCATAATGTGATTTCCCCCCACTTTCAATTCTTTTACTTCAATGAAAGGTTAGAATTTTGCACATTTTTTGAATGAAAGATCACAAGGATAATCGATGCAGATTTATTTTTTACAGCCAATTTTGATCATATTTACCAGGGGGTTCAATAATTGTGGAGGGCACTGTAAATATCAATTTCACAATAAGTAGTAGATAAGCTCATTGCATGATTGCATTTTAGCGTCTTTGTTTCTATAGCGACGGAGTTTTATGTAGGCTACATACATAAAAAAATAAAAATACCCCCCCCCCTCCCCCGAATTTAAGTTTAATATACAAACTGATCACAGCAGTCAGATCACGCATTTGTCACTCAAGTGATCATTTATATTTAACTTAAATTCAGTTTTTAAAAATAAAAATTATTTGTACAGACCAAAACGCACCACCGCGCATGCGCGTCCAGTACGTATAGGATCATCCAACTACGTCATCGTGCTACAGGCTGCAGCGAGGGGTGTCTCAAATTATTACCCCCTAGTATTGGTAGGTTTAGGATTAGTTGTGGGGGAGGGGTTAGGATTAGGGGTGGGGTTAGGATTAGGCAATCAGGTACTGACTTCAACGAGGGGTAATAATTTGGCAGGGGGTCGAAATTCGGCTGCTTGCGCTCGCTAACGATTTGTCAAGAGACCTTATGCGCCACTCGCAGCTGGAAACTGTATTTCTATTGTCATCTCATCGTGCTACAGGCTGCAGTGAGGACTTCTTGGTAAAAACAGTGGGTCACAATTTGGTCTATTAGTCCTATTTGCCCCTGCTGGAAACTGTAACTGTATCATTTTTACACGCAAAACACGTGTCTCTTGCCTGATTGGTGGAATCGAGTCAAATCTTCTCTATGATTGGTAGAGAGATCTACAGTCGCGTGTTCAGGGAATGTAGACTCTCGGCCAGTCAGAAGGTCAAATTGTCAACGGTCAGCATTCAGACCCCTTTTCAGTTAGGAAACATTGTGACTTTTTTGTGGGCGGAGCTTAGGTGGAGGCAGAGCGATTCCCCCGTCCACTTCACTAACGTTAGTTAGCAAGTTTTGTTAGCTTGTTTTTTTAACAATGACTGGAGAAAATTAGATTTTATCTTAATATGTAAGGTTACTCACAGTGCAGGACTGCAATTGTTATTTGAAAAGGTTAATTTTAACTGACGGAACCAGATTGGCCGACCCGTACTAGAACCCGACCGATTTATCGGTCTGCCGATTTTATCGGCCAATATGAGCCTGTCGCAGATGTATCGGCGTATGTGACGCAGATATGCCACTGATATGATTTTTTTTTTAATGCGGATAAAATGCTTGTAAATTGTGTAACTACGTTTATCTAGCAGAGCTCGCTCCATTGTTTGCTAATTTCGACCCATGTCACTGTAGTGACACCAGCCAACCCTTTCACTGCAGTAAAAGGAGGTCTCTTCAGACATGTGTAAGATGCGCACATATTAGCTTCAACTCGACTGACTAGGTATGAAACATGGCTAGCTAGCTAATGTAGCAAACAAGTATGATATGCTCGTTGTGAGAGTAAAAGACGGGGACATTGTTCATTTACTGTATAGCATTGCTTCTCACCAGGTGACAACGTAGCGTTAAATCACCATTCAACAGATCGCACTGGTATAAGTAAGCAACTTACAGTTAAGACACCGCTTGTCTGCTGCTGCCTGAAGACACCGGACGCGAGCGGCACGATGCGTCAAAAGACAGTTGAACCCATTAAAATCAGTGACGTGGTCTACACTGGATGCGGCGTGAGCGACAAATCTCCTACAGTAAACTGATGCCTCGTTCTGATTTGTAACAGGCGTCTAGGGTAAACAGCTGTTGCGAGGCGAACAACAACGACCGCGTCCAGTGTAGACACGGTGTTAAAGCCCATTCTGCCTATAACGCTACGTTACAACATCAAGCAATATTCTAATAATTTATATAATTAAAACACTTTATATAAGGCAATTTTGCATAGAGTAGCCTAGTTTCATGTTTAGTACATTTTGCTGGCTACTTATGTACAGTTCTTTTTATATTATTTGAAATATGTAATTAAACACGTTTTCATTATGGTATTATTACTTTTACTTTAGTCAAAAGATCTGATATCTAATAATAGAAGATAATAAGGTTTTGCCAGTGACACTTTTGATATATTTATTGATACAAGTTATTTTTTATATAACGTGACTAAATTAAAAGACAAAGTCATTAGTGAAGATTATGCAACAGTATTTAGAATATAATATAGAATCGAACATGCAATGCAAACTAGTTTGGTTACAGCTCAGATGTATTATTCTATCATTCACCCTGCCTCCATTACATATCTTTGTTACAAGTGTTTGATCACCATATTTGAGTGATCATTGCAAAACATTTATATATATATTTTCTGTTTATGTATACTGTTTATTCGATATACACTACAAGTCAAAAGTTTGTACACACGAATGGGAAAGTGTACTGTGGTACTGAATTATAATATGCACATAAATAACATCGGCTGATATCGATGTCAGGCTTTTTTTTATTCCCTAATATCGGCATCGGCCCCCAAAAATCCATATCGGTCGGGCTCTAACCCGTCCGTACACACTCACTCAATGGATGGGCGATCTGACAGGTCACAATCTAGTCTAGTCACAATCAATCACAACAATGTATACAATCACAGATTATTCACAAATAATCACAATAGTTTAGAAAACATGCGATATTATTTTAAATTGGAAGCCTGCGCTCCGTCGATTCTGGCACCCAACAACACAACAAGATGACAGTTTAAGCTCCTTATGTAGCCGAATTTGTGCTGGTTTGTATTGGCTGCCTCCAGTTTTCCCTTTGTTTTGCCTCCAGCCTCCATAATTGCGACGTCAGCGCAAAAAGGGTCTATAAACGGTGCAACTGTAGAAACAACATGACTGATGATTTAACTAGATCCAGAGTTTAGAGAATAGATTGAGGGTGTAGAATAGATTGTGATGATGAACCATGTGTAGTGAAGTGACGTCTCACCGTGGTTGAGAATGATGTTGCCTTCAGTGACTCCTCAAGAGTGAACGTGTAGAACTCATACTTACCTGGCAGGGGAGACACCATGATCATGAAGGTGGTTCACCCAGGGCGAGGCTCAGCCATTGCACTCCGGTTGTGCTGACCCCTGCGAATTCCCCAAATGTGGGAATCTCGACTGCATAATTTCTGGTAGTGGGGGACTGCGTTCGCGCTCTCCCCTGATTTACTGGTACAATAATAGAAATGAATTAGCACATTAACATTAGAACATTAGCCGCTTTCCGACCAAGTAGTTCTAGGAACTGTCCACTTCTAAACAGTTCTAAGAACTACTCTCCCCCAAACTCGGTTTTGCTGTTTGCGTTCGCACTGGCCAAGTGGCCATAGGAACTGGTAGGAGGGGTAAGGGAGTGACGCAAGCACGCTGACTTTTATTTTGACGGCGCGATGGACCTGCTCGCATTCTCTGTGTTTATTAGTTAGCAATCTGTCTAACAGTACTGTTTAATATCTTATTAGATAGAACTGTTATAGAAAGTAGACAGTATATGAAAAAAGGTTATTAGCCTATGCCGTGTGGTTGATGTCCAGTGTTGCTAGCTGGGCAGAAATACATAATCATGTTTGGCTTGGTCCCCTCAAAGTTGCGTTGGATTTTCTCTTCAGCATAAAGGTTTAGAGACCCATCTATCACTGTTTTCCATGTTTGTATAGTTAGTTTATGGAGTAAATATATAGGCTATAATCTGTGTGTTTACATTCTAGCTGTTTTAAAAATGGCGGGTGCTGGTGTTCCACGTGCGTTCGGTCAATCAGCGCACACTAACGTAACGGATAGTTCCTATAGTGCTGGTTTAGACCCTACTCTGAAGTAGGACCTAAATTAGTTCCTCCAAATGGAGTTCCTAGAACTAAAATCGTTCCTAGTTCCTGCGGTGCGAACACGCCGACATCCGGGTACTTTAGCCAATACTAGTTCTAGGAATTCAATTCAAATTTTCAATTCAAATTTATTTGTATAGCGCTTTTCACAATACATATTGTTTCAAAGCAGCTTTACAGAAAGTGCATTTCAGAAATGTACATAGAGAAATACAGTTAGTTAATCATGTATTGATTTAGGGCATAAACATCGCCAGCGTCGAGTCGTCTCTTCACAGGCGCCGAGTCGTCTCTGCACGGGTGTTGGAGAATCTGTAGTTTCCATGAGAGGCTGGATACAAACTGGAGCTGACGATCTGTATTTATCTCGGGACTAGCGTCCCGAGATAACAACAGAAAAGCATATGGGAAATAATTAGCGTAGCTGCTGTTCGCAATATTAATGCATTCAATCTGATTCAACTGTAGTATAAAATGTAAGTATTATGTGAATGCCTGGCTGAAGAGATGCGTCTTTAATCTAGTTTTAAACTGGGACAGCGAGTCTGAGCCTCGAACAATATCAGGAAGGCCATTCCACAGTTTAGGAGCTAAATGTGAAAACGCTCTCCCTCCTTTAGTGGACTTAGATATCCTAGGAATGACCAGAAGCCTCGAATTTAGTGATCTTAAAGAGCGCGATGGATTGTAGGGCGATAGAAGTTCCGTTAAATACACGGGAGCTAAACCGTTTAGGGCTTTATAAGTCAGTAGCAATACTTTGTAATTGATACGGAACTTTATAGGTAACCAATGTAGAGACGACAGAATTGGTGTTATATGATCGTATTTTCTTGATCTAGTAAGAACTCTAGCGGCGGCATTTTGGACTAACTGTAGCTTGTTTATTGAGGATGCAGGACAACCAGCTAATAAAGCATTACAGTAATCTAGTCTCGAGGTCATGAATGCATGAACTAACTTTTCTGCATCAGAAACAGATAGCATGTTACGTAGCTTAGCAATGTTTCTAAGGTGGAAAAAGGCTGTTCTTGTAACATATGAAATATGATTTTCAAAAGACAAGTTGCGGTCTAATATAACACCCAGGTCTTTTACTGTAGAGGATAAAGTAACAGGACACCCTTCTAAATTAAAGTTGTATTGTAAGAGGTTTTGTGGGCAGTTTTTTGGACTAATAAGTAATACCTCCGTTTTATCTGAATTTAATAGCAGAAAATTACATGTCATCCAGTATTTTATATCTTTAACACACTCTGTTAATTTAGATAATTTAGCGTTTTCATCTGGTCGTGATGAAATATATAATTGAGTGTCATCAGCATAACAGTGGAAATTAATTCCATGTTTTCTTATAATATTACCAAGTGGCAGCATATATATTGAGAATAGCAGAGGGCCTAACACAGATCCTTGCGGTACACCGTAGTTTACTGACGTTATCTTCGATTTTTCCCCATTTACGCAGACAAAATGGTAACGGTCTGATAAGTATGATCTGAACCAGCTTAATGCCTGTCCCTGAACACCAGTGTAGTTTTGTAGTCGGTCTAAGAGTATTGTGTGATCTATAGTATCGAACGCAGCACTAAGATCAAGTAAAACTAGTATTGAGATACAGCCTTGGTCAGAAGCTAAAAGTAAATCATTTGTGATTTTAACGAGCGCAGTTTCTGTGCTATGGTGCGGCCTGAATCCAGACTGAAACTTTTCATAGATATCATTTTCTTGCAAGAAAGAGCACAGTTGAGCGGACACAACTTTTTCTAGTATTTTAGACATAAATGGAAGATTTGAAATGGGTCTGTAATTTGCTAGGTTATTATGATCTAATTGTGGTTTCTTAATAAGAGGTTTTATAACTGCCAACTTGAATATTCTTGGAACATGACCTAAGGATAAAGACGAGTTAATAATATTGAGAAGAGGCTCTTCCACTACAGGTAACACTTGTTTCAGTAGTTTAGTTGGTATTGGATCTAATAAACACGTTGTTGGTTTAGATGCAATGATAAGTTTATTTAACTCTTCCTGTCCTATAGTTGCAAAGCGCTGTAATTGTTCTTGCGGGGTGATAATTGAGGCTGAATCATAAGACACCATTAAAGATTGTACATTTACAATTGTGTTTCTGATGCTTTCTATTTTCTCAGTGAAGAAATTCATAAAATCATTACTACTACACTGTGACGGAATATTTTGCTCCGGTAACGTCTGTTTATTTGTTAGTCTAGCGACGGTGTTAAATAAAAACCTAGGATTATTTTGGTTGTTTTCTATTAGTTTGCGGAGATGCTCAGCCCTGGCTGCTTTTAGGGCCTTTTTATAACGTGACATACTGTCTTTCCATGCGATTCTAAAGACCTCTAAATTAGTTTGTTTCCATTTACGCTCTAAATTACGAGTTTCTCTCTTTAGAACATGCGTAACACTGTTGTACCATGGTGCTTTAGTTTTCTCTCTAACCTTTTTTAATCTAATTGGTGCAACGATGTCTAATGTACTAGAGAAAATGGTGCTCATAGTGCTAGTCATTTCCTCTAGTTCATCTGTTTGTTTGGGTTCACTGAGCAGCTGAGACAGATCAGGTAAGCTATTTGAGAAATGATCTATAGTTGTTGGAAGGATTGTTCTGCCTGGTCGATAACGCGGCGCAACATGACAAATTTCAGCGGTATGTAGTATGCAAGTGACCATGTAATGGTCAGTGACTTCATCACTTTGCGGTATAATATCTATATCGGTTGGATCGGCTCCATGTGATATAATTAAATCTAGCGTATGATTAAGACGATGAGTGGGACCAGTTACGTTTTGCTTGACCCCAAAGGAGTTTAATAAATCTGTAAACGCAGCCCCTAAAGCATCATTTGAATTATCTACGTGTATGTTAAAATCTCCAACAATTAATGCTTTATCGACATTGACCAAAAGATCTGAGAGAAAGTCTGCAAACTCTTTTAGGAAATCAGCGTAAGGCCCTGGCGGTCTATATACAGTAGCCAAGGCTAGAGATAATATGGATTTCTTTCTTACATCTAAGAGAGTAACATTTAGCACAAGTACTTCAAACGAATTAAACCTGTGACCTGTTTTCTGAGTAACAGTAAGAATATCTTTATAGATTATAGCAACACCACCGCCACGACCAATCAGACGGGGCTCATGCTTGTAACAGTATCCAGGAGGAGTAGACTCATTAAGACCGAAATAATCATTTGGTTTAAGCCAGGTTTCAGTAAGGCAAAGTACATCGAAACTATTATCTGTGACCATTTCATTTACAATAACCGCCTTAGGTGTAAGCGATCTGATGTTTAAAAGACCTAGCTTTATAAATTGTTTTTGTTCACTAATATTGAGATTTTCTGGTTTAATCACAATTAGATTTTTCTTAGATCCTGCAGTAGATTTATTATTTGATCTCACTAAACGAGGAATAGACACAGTTTCAATATAATGTTCTACATTGGTACTTATATCAATTAAGTTTGGACAGCAAAGAGTGTGATTTGGACTTTGACTTACTAGTCATATGGTGTGTAGCGTCTTGGAGATGTTGTCCGACAGAAGAGCCGCTCCGATTCTGCTGGGGTGCAGGCCATCAGCACGGAAGAGCCTAGGTCGCTCCCAGAAAAGATTCCAATTATTTACAAAGAGCAGTCTCTGTTCATTACACCATGACATTAACCATTCATTTAGAGCAAATAATCTACTGAACCTTTCGTGTCCTAGTCGGTAGGTGGGAAGCGGTCCAGACACGATGATCGTTGTTTCAGGCGATGTACTGCGTACCGTCTCGATCAGGCTCCTGTAGTCCTTCTTCAGAACCTCCGACTGCCGTAGCCTGATGTCGTTCGTTCCCGCGTGCAGCACGACAGCTCCGACGGGCTCGTCACCGTTCAGAATCCCGGGAACCTGTGCAGCGACATCGAGAACACGAGCACCAGGAAAGCAGTGAGTGCGAACCTTACCTTTACCTATGGTAGCACGGACATGCCGGACGATGGAACTGCCGATGATCACAGCGTCGCGTTCCGTCTCGCGTAGAGGGGAGAAGCGGTTCCGGGTGGAGATCTCGAAGGCCGGGAGGGGCGGAGAGGTCCTAGCTCTGGTCCTGGCCCGCGTCTTCCGCTGTGGAATCACCCAGGGTCCATGTTGTTGTGTCGGTGCCGGAGTGAATGAAACCAGGGATGATCGCATCCTGGGCAGAGAAACACATGGAGTAGACGAGGTCGGAGTCAAAAGGTTACTAACCACTGACCTGTGAGCATCGGCGCGTGATGTTTCAAGCGCGAAACGTCGATCTCGTAGCTCGGCCTGTCTCTCTAGTAGGTCGCGGATCTGCTTCTCCACGGATTCCAGCTCTAACTGCACAGAATGCAGCTCGAAGGTGTCCTCACCTGCACTCAAAGGTAACGTTAGACACACATCCGTTATATTCGCCATTATAGCAGATGTGCTATAATGGCGAATTATAGCTTTCAGTGATACGGGTGTAAATAAGTCGATCGATAGGCGCGACCACGCGTGTAATGCTAGCGGGCTAAGGCTAGTAGCGGAAGTTCGAAAGGTTGGATATATGTAGCGATATCAGAGCAATCCGATTGTTTTTTAAGGAGAATAGTATTCCAGATATGTTCACACGCTATAAAAATGAAAAAGTTCGTTTGTAAAAGAGTGTAAAGAAGAAAAACAAGGTTTCTGAATTAATTAGACGGAGCTCCAAACACAACAACGCACTCAGTCGCGACGCATGCGCAGTTTCGCGACGCATGCGCAGGAACTGTGAAAAGGTTCCTCCGGTCGGAAAGCGGCTATTATAGATCTTCCGGTGTACCCCCAACACCACCAATTGTTAACAACAAGTTTTTTTTAAATTTTATTAATATTTATTTCTGGATGTTCTTACATAATGCAGCGATGTTAGGCCGAATTGGGGACAGTTTCAGTCTTAGATCATTTTCCACAAACAGTCTGTACTTTTACTTGGTCTTAAGAAATAGAACCGACGCCTATTTTTCACGTGACACGCAAGCGTGTTGGAAGCGTTTCCAGGCAAAATAGAGTAGGAAAAGATGTTTATATGTTATATATGTTGACGGCAAAATAGGCTATAGAATATATTTCGTTCTGTATTGACAGGTGCAGTATTTGAAAATCGATAGTCCACAGTAGATGTAGTCGATTGTCGAGTTCACGCGCGTGATAACCTATGCGCGTGAACTCGACAATCGACTACTGTGGACTTCGACCGAAAACAGGATGTAAATACAGGTATGTGCGCTGGCTGAAAGAACATCATTTTTATTCATATCTTTCACATCTACTGCAGTCAGATTCACTCGTGTTAACTCTAAAGGAATCACTCAATATGGTTGGGCACTTGTAATGACACATCAAGGATGTTAAGAGGCTAAAAGCAGGTTTAAAACTTGCCCCATTGAAGTCAACAGGGTGCAAATTTTAAAAAGAGGATAACACGGTGTAGGCAACACCGATTTTTGTCATTGTTCTCTGTACTGACAGCACTCCAAATGTACAAAAAAATGAGCTCAATGTTAAAGTTGACCGGAGTTCTCCTTTAAGTGGAGTGGTGACTGAGGCGGAGAATTTTGAGAATGAATTGCATAACATGCCAATATTATTGCAGAACATATTTCACTTTTCTTTTTGCAAATATGTGTTAATTTGCATTTCTGTTGTAATCTTCGTTTGATTTTGTTTGTTTTACACTGCAGATCGATCAAACGGGTGTTCGTGTAGGTTGTTAATTGTAAGACTTGCTTTGTGAAGTCTTCATGTTATTTATGAGAGGCAGTATTGCCATTTCTTTTACACAACGGTTTACAGTTTCACACACTTTCATGTGTTTCTTCCATCTGCCGACGGTGTCGCAATTTCTCATTTCACCCATTTTTGTGCGTACGCCTGGGTCAGAGTTTGCGTGAAGGACCGCACATTTTCCCGTCAAGTTTGCTTTTTTATAAATACCAATTATTGCGTAGAGAGCGGCGTACGCCTTTTTTTTTTGTGCGTACGCAACGTTTATAAATGTTTGAAAGAAGTTTTGAAAGAAGACCCGGAGTCAGAATTATAAAAAATTGAAGAAAAGTTTTACTGAAGATAGTTTGCAGTTTCATTAGAAGAAGTCAGCTTCAAGACTCACACAGGAGTTCGTAGGCCGCCCCGCTTACAGTTACAAAGATCACAGCAGTTATACCCTACACCAAGGTCTAAGCTACGTCATTGCTTCAGGTTGCAGTGTCTGATTGGCTAAGAAATAGATAAACATAGTAATTTTCCGCACACATACAGTTAGACTGAAGCATATCTCCATAGATTAGGCAACTGATACTCGGACCCTGAAGTTAAGCATGTTGTGACCTTCCAGGTCGCAGATTTAGGTTGCTGGGTGCCAGCATGTCCTGAACAACAATTCGGTCAATCTCCAATAATGCCAGTGGTTCCTTAACCTGTAAGCAAGAAGACTAACACACACACCGACACACAGCTTCCTTAAAGGAATAGTTCACTTTAAATTGAAAATTCTGTCATCATATACTCACCCTCATGTTGTTTCAAACCTGTATGAATTTATTTCTTCTGCTGAACACAAAGGAAGATATTTAGAAGAATGTCAGTAACAGGCAGTTTCTGGGTCCCATTGACTTCCATAGTAGGAAAAAAATATACTATGGAAGTCAATGGGACCCAGAAACTGTCTGGTTACTGACATTCTAAATTTACAGTGTAAATTATTTAATTTGATCAGCCCTTCCTAGGGTAACAACAGCCCTATATTATCTTATTAGGCTATTCCAATTTAATCTATTGATAAAATTTAAAGGTGCAGATATGACAATTATGCAGATTTAAATATATCAGAGCTGATTGAACACAGATGAGGATATTTCTTCAGAATAAATTATATTTACAGCACACACACACCAAAAAAAATCCGGACAAGCAACTTTTTTTACTCGGACAAGTGAATGACAGATTTACTTGAAAAGGAAAGCACATGAAAAGGCTTAATGTCGAGCCCTGCCTTAAACTATTGGCTTCAATGACCCCTATGTGTTTTAACATGTTGAAGACCTTTCTCAAACACAAAACATTTCCCTATTTCATTTCTGGAAGCCGGGCTAAATAAGCGAGCACTGTTACTGCATTCAGATATCAAATACTGACATTAAAGAATACATGAAAAGAACATTTCAGTAATCACACTGGTAACTTCTATAACAAAATAAAATCTCCAAAGAAGTCATTCAACTCATTTGATATTTAGAAGGAAAAATATTGATTAATACCTTGATTATAATCACTCATTACATATACATTGAAGCAGCAGTGGATTCCACTCCACCCCCTTCATAAGTAAATACAAAAACAACTAATTTACATAACAAATTCACAATAAAACCTAACCCAACTACATTAATTTAACAGTTACAGTACTACTAACAGGCAGTTACAGTACTACCAACAGGCATTAATAGAGGAATGCAAGCAACCGCGATATTCACTTTTTTTCTCTTTTCATTAGGGTGTAAGGGTATGCCTCCTTGTTTTACACTCTGTGCATGTGAATTGATAATAAGACGACTGTTTATCACTGTTGTACAGAGGCTCCGTGGATTTGCACTTAACAAGCCCAAGCGCATGCGATTTCCTTTGTCCTTCAGGTCAAGTCATAGATTCAAGAAAAAAAAAAGAGAAAAAGGTTTTGCCATGTCCAAGAAAAGCGAAATCTTTGTCGTATCATCCGTTTAACATTTAAGGGTATTTCCCATGAATGGCGTCAATGCATTAAATCAATGCCATTGATCTCCATGAAGTGAAGCTTAATTTAGCGTTGCCCATTGCTGCTCAGCCGAGCCTTGTCAAGTAGCTCACAAAGTTTTAATACCTTGTTTCGTTTCATATCATCTATCTTTGAACGAATCTGCGTTTTTGAACGCGTTAGTCGAATGAACGGTTTAATGGCTCACTCAAAAACCCTTGCCGCCACCTCAACAGCTTTTAACAGCAATTAATAATGACACACAAATGAGGCACCGAAATCCGTGTTCTGATTCGGTCCGGTACATACTGGCCATATTGGCACCGGGTTTCAGTCCCCAACCCAAACCCTCACTGTTTTATCTTTGTCTCTAATCACATTTCTAATGTTCTGTAGTGACTGTGATGCAGGTCTTTTGAGTTGTGTTATTGTCTTGAACCCTTCCCCCCCCTCACCACAGCTTTCTACACGCATTTCTTCAGCCTTTTTCAAATCTGAGGTGTGAATGACCGGTGCTAAAGTAAGGGGGGTTTATGACCCTTTAATCCTTATCTGAGTAATGTTAACAATTACATACTATACAATAACTTTT
Organism: Squalius cephalus; assembly: GCF_949319135.1. Lineage (NCBI taxonomy): Eukaryota > Metazoa > Chordata > Actinopteri > Cypriniformes > Leuciscidae > Squalius > Squalius cephalus. The sequence goes on from NC_137124.1 coordinate 9,409,250, forward strand.
TGAGGAATAAATAAATAAAAATAAATAAATACTCGCCATCATCAGATTTGGTGTTTCAAAGAGTGCAGTTGCTACTGGTGACCATTTGTGGGTATCGCTTCTCGGCCTTTTGGCTAAGATCAAGTGTAGTATCTGTTCTTATCAGTTTAATATCTGATACGTGCCCTACCCGGGCACCATATATTAAATTGATTTTTGGATCAGGGAGATGGAATAGGGGCTTGCTCCGTCCACTCCACGCATCGACCCGGTATTGCAGTACCACCGGGAACGGTGCACCCCCCTAAAGTGGTTAATGATAGAAATTAGTTTAGTTGTCTGTGACAGTAGAGGTTAATAGAAGTAGTTTGTTGTTGTGCATGGGTGTTTTAAAGTTGTTGTGAGTAATCATATACTATATATATTAGTAAAGGTAGCATAATGATTTTGTTTGAATGCTTGCTTAATATTTTCAAAATGCTTCATAGTGATGTTGCAGACCATCTTTTTTTTTTTTACTGCATGTGAAACTGTAGGTTTTATCAATGATAAACTTTTGTGTGCAAAAGCAGTGGGTCACAATTTGATTAGTTCCATTTGCCCCTGCTGGCAGATGCGTAACTGCACCATTTCACATGCAAAATGTGTCTCTTGCCTGATTGGTGGAGTCGAGTCAAATCTTCTCTATGATTGGTAGAGAGACAGGGCCTGAACTTTGTTGTGGAAAATGGGGGGGGGAAATCCCCCCTAGGTAGAGGTCTGCACGGCTTTAAACTGAAGTCCGTACCTGAAATCATTTATCCCGACCCGACCATACGGTTATGTCTTAAGCCCGAACCCGAGGTCCGTTTCTCACAGTAAATAGGCCTACCTTTTTTTTGTTGCAATAAGCTGTATTTTATGATTACTTGCAATGATAATTAAACAAATAGACATGTACAAACACCGTTTCACCAAGGCACAGCGGTCAGCACATGAGAAAAAAAAGAGAAAAAGCACAGACTTACTAATTACGTAACTTTGATGTGGTTGAACAGGTGAAACAGTCACAAATTCCTCTGGAACTCAAACATTAAACTTCAAAACAAAGTTTGCGCAGTTGCACAAATATTTATATATATTTATATATATAAATATATCCTTCTCAGCACGAGTTATGAAGGACGAGAACAGCAGGTACCCCAAAAGTTTAGAGGGAGGGGTCGTTTTTTCGCCTTTCCAAAACCCAAGACCCAAGTGGAAAGATGCCGACAATGGATTAAGCAGTGTGGGAGACCTCACTCACAGCTAAATGCCTCGAAGATTAATAAGCATACAATACATATGTCAGCGTATATAACATATATAAGCGTCAGTCACGCCCGTTTCACATATACTCCGTGGTCCGTTTACAGTGCGTATTTTTTTCCAGCACCCATGTTAACAGGTAAAGCTTTCACACTGCACGCGAATGCTGCAATCGTTTCCGCACCGAGTCTATTTTTGCTGTGCTGCACGCGCTGAAAATTAAAGTGACAGCACATGGTTCTTGGTCAAAATGAACACAGATTGACATGAAAATATAATAATCTCACCATAAATGCATTTAATAAAATAAAATGAAGTATTTTTGGACTTGCAGACTTGGAGGAGTTCCGTTTGCACACAAGCACACACACACACGACTTGTTTAAATTAGGGCTGTCAAACGATTAATCGCGATTAATCGCATCCAAAATAAAAGTTTGTTTTTACATAATACATATGTGTGTACGGTGTATAATTATTTTCTATATATAAATACACACACATGCATGTATATATTTAAGAAATATTTGCATGTATATACTGTGTATATATATTTATATGATATATAATTTATATTATATATAAATATTTTATATATAAATAACACATTTTCTTAAAAATATATATGCATGTGTGTGTATTTATATATAGAAAATAATTATACTCTGTACACAGACATAAATTATGTAAACACAAACTTTTATTTTGGATGCGATTAATCGTTTGACAGCCCTAGTTTAAATACATTGTTAATAAATAACAATAAATTGTTGTTGTACCAGCAATATCTTCAAGTTTTGTTTTTCACTGTATTAATCTCAAATGTCATGATTTGCCAATGCAAGAGAGTAACAGTTAGCCTACTGGTTCTTTTCTTGATTGACACTGGGCTAGCCCAATCACATCTTTAATGTGAAGTATAGAAATATACTCTTTCAAGTATAGAAATTAGTACAAAACTAATTATGAAAGTTTCCTTTATTTTTCAGTGCATTTGTTTTACAATATATGGCTATTACTATCATGGGATTAATATTATAACTATTATTGTAGTAGTAATGTAGACAGACACGGTAATTAAAAGAGTTTTGAATTTTTTTTGTGTAATTTGCACCAGATTGATGAATTTAACATTAAAAAGCACAAAATTTTCTTACGGGGGAGCATGCCTCCGAACCCCCCTAGAGTGGCAGAGGTCCACTCACCACAGTGATCCAAAAACTCCTGTGAGAAACACTGGTATTACTATGCCAATGCAGCTTACAGCTTTTTTTTTTGGGGGGGGGGGGTTCATCACTGTGGAGTATAGTTCAAATCTATTAATAAGTGAGAATTTTGTACTTATTTAATCTGTTCGTGTTAACTCTCACGCGTTCCTATTCACTCATTACTTTTTTTTTTAAATATGGTATATATGCCGCGTCCTTCTCACCTTTTTTTACCCCTGGCCTGTTTTCATGCCTGGCTACTACAGTTAGCCATCTCATTCCAAGATCTTTTTGTGTGAAGTGAACAAATCCCTCACACTCAATTTTTCATAACTCGCCTGTTTGTTAATAAACCAATAAAAACATTTGGCGCGAGGTCACAGCGTTTGGGTTCGTGCGCTCACAAGATTTGCGAAAAGTAAAGGCTACAGGCTAAAACACTTGAGGTTAGAGCCAGGGCAGACGACAGGAATCATCATCTTTCTTTATTATTGTTAGCACTACCTCAAACTAAAGCGGCGTCTCTTCGGAGCTGTCATTTTCTTAACTGAGCCGCGGCAATGTTTCAAATGAGCTTCTAACGCTAGACAAACGCCTTTATTTTCAACGCGATCACCTTGTACCCAAACCATATCGAAACTAAGGAGCCATTTGTCCTCCGATTACATACAAGCTCCTCGGCGCCGCGTTTGCGGGACTCATGTTTCGCGCTGTAGGGGATTTTAAAAAAGTGACGTGAGCGGGAGGCAGAACGGCAGAGAGATGCGACAGAGTTGCGAAATTGCAGGCGCGACTCGAAATGGCTGTTATTTCAAATAGCGTAGCATATTTTAAACTAATTGGTTAACCGATTTCAACCGGCTAATGAGGCTCGGTGGTCGGTCAAGAAAATTTTTTGTTTTCGCCATCCCTAGTCTTAAGTCTAGTCACAATCAATCACAACACTGTATGCAATCACAGATGATTCACAAATAATCACAATAGTTTAGAAAACACTGTACGATTAAAATATTAAATTGGAAGCCTGCGCTCCGTCGATTCTGGCACCCAACAACACAACAAGATGACAGTTTAAGCTTCTTATGTAGCCAAATCTGTGCTGGTTTGTATTGACTGCCTCCAGTTTTCCCTTTTTTTTGCCCCCAGCTAACGCTGTGACGTAATTGTGACCTTGGCGCAAAAAGGGTCTATAGACTGTACGACTGTAAACTCTGGATTGTTGTTAAATCATCGGTCATGTTGTGTTTAGAGAATAGATTGAGGGTTTAGAATAGATTAGTGGTCGACCGATATTGGTTTTTTGATTGCCGATATCTTGGAGAGCAGGGTGGCCGATATAAAGCCGATATTTTTTTATATATTTATTTTAATCAATATTTAATTAATTATAAATAAATTATAAAACAAATTTTTAAAATAAACATGCTTTTATACTTTAGATGGCAACTTCTTAAATTTGCAATCCTATTACAGTATTTTTCACAAAGTAATTGTTTAGAAATATATGAATATGTGAATAAAAAGTAACGTTATGTAAACACTGTAACAGGGCACTCAGTAATCTGGTAATTTCGTGCTGGTAATCATATTTTTTCAAATAAAGACAAGGTAACGCTAATTTTACATACAGCACAGTGAAAATGATATGAATATGACACAGTTGGCAACTGGTTATATATCAGCATATTTTAAAATGAAGGATTTTTGATCGCGTCTCCTGTGAAGCTGATCTTCTGTTCGCATTTAATCACGGACCGACCGTCACTCGCAGGCAGTAATGCACACTTCACAAGATATCAGAGTTGGATTCAATTAAATCTGCAAGGTTTGTGAAATTAAATGTTTATTAGATATTCAGAGATATGTTTAAATGACGTAGATGCGCATTTGCTGAATGTTGACGGCAAATGAGAAAGTATTTTAGCCTGATTGTTTGCCTTTTCTGTTACAAATAATATAAAAGCAAACGCTTTACTTTACTTACTTCGCATAAGTTACCATTTACTTACTTTGTTTACCAGTTCTGTCTAACAAAGTATTAGATATGACTGACAGAGATCGTAAATTAATGAAGACGGAGAATGTGAGTGAGCGCTGTTTTATCTGAGGAGCAGCCGTTGCCATTCTCTTCAGGCACCGGTGTTCTCAGCGCCGCCCGTCAAAATAAAAGTCCCGCTTTCAACTCATCGGCCAATCAGAAAAACTTATCGGCCGATGCCGATATTTCAAAAATGCCAAATATCGGCCGATATATCGGCCTTGGCGATATATCGGTCGACCACTAGAATAGATTGTGATGATGAACCATGTGTAGTGAAGTGGCGTCTCACCGTGGTTGAGAATGATGTTGCCTTCAGTGACACCCCTACAGGGAACATGTACAACTCATACTTACCTGGCAGGGGAGACACCATGATCATGAAGGTGGTTCACCCAGGGCGAGGCTCAGCCATTGCACTCCGGTTGTGCTGACCCCTGCGAATTCCCCAAATGTGGGAATCTCGACTGCATAATTTCTGGTAGTGGGGGACTGCGTTCGCGCTCTCCCCTGATTTACTGGTACAATAATAGAATTGAAATGTACTTAGATAATAAGTTGTCACTTCATTTGTTTGAAGGCTGAGATACTCTCAAAATTCATATTTCTTTTTAAATCTGTAATTAGTACAGTAGTATCTCTGATATTGATGTGATGGCACATTGGATTATTCAGTTAAAGTTCCCGAATTGTCGATAATTTTATTGAAACTCATCTTTGATCATCAAAATGACATTTCAATGTTTTTTCCTTGGAAAAAAAAAAGTTCTTCTTGCCTTAAAATAGCTTGAATGTAACTCTACACCCTTGCCTCAATTAGTATACGCAGTCTATAAATGTATGCAAATTAGCCCTGCCTTCACTCACTCACACCAGCTCAGAGATCATGTAGTTTGACCTGTATGCAAATTGATAAGGGTCAAAGGTAGAAGGGAGGCTAGTTTTAATATGCCTCAGTACCAGTCTCTCAAAGCACTTCATAACAATTGGAGTGAGAGCTATGGGTCTGTAGTCACTCAGACTGTCTACACCAAGCCTTCTGGGACTGGGATGATAGTGGCTGATTTAAGGCATGATGGAACAAAGGCCTGTGCCAGAGACAGATTGAAGATATTGGTGAAGACAGGAGCGAGTTGGTACGCACAAGCCTTGAGCACCTTGCAGGTACTCCGTCCGGGCCAGTGGCCTTCCTTGGGTTCACAGTTGTCTCACTTCATGTCTTCATGTACCTGTACAGTAAGTGCCTGTATCAGGTGGAGATGAATGTGAGAGTGATTTTTTTATTTCGAACCGAGGAAAGAAACAGTTAAGCTCCTCTGCTAACGAAGTGTCGTTTTTAGAGTTTGAATTGCTTCTGTCCTTGTAGTATGTTGTACACCTTGCCACACCCGCCTTGTGTTGTTATCTGTGAAGTGTTGTTATCTGAGAAGTGATCCTCAATCTTTCTTTTGTAGGCCTTTTTGGCATCTTTAATGCCACTTTTTAGGTCAGCTTTAGGCCCATACAAGGCCCTGTCTCCTGACTTGACTGCAGTATCCCGTGCTTTGAGGAGGGTGTGGGCTTCTTTGGTCATCCATGGTTTGTGAGTTGGATAAACTCGGATCCATTTGTTCACTGTGACTGTGTCAATACAACTTGTAATATAAAACAGAGCAGTTTGCGTATACTCTAATAATTCTTGATGTTCACATAACTCCCATTTGGTCTGGGCAAAGCAATCTTGTAGCTGGAAAAGAGCTCCCTCAGGCCTGGTTAGAGAATAGATTGAGGGTTTAGAATAGATCATGATGATGAACCATGTGTAGTGAAGTGGCGTCTCACCGTGGTTGAGAATGGTGTTGCCTTCAGTGACGCCCCCACAGGGAACGTGTACAACTCATACTTACCTGGCAGGGGAGACACCATGATCATGAAGGTGGTTCACCCAGGGCGAGGCTCAGCCATTGCACTCCGGTTGTGCTGACCCCTGCGAATTCCCCAAATGTGGGAATCTCGACTGCATAATTTCTGGTAGTGGGGGACTGCGTTCGCGCTCTCCCCTGATTTACTGGTACAATTATAGAATTGAAATGAGTTCAGTTTCTAAGTAGCTACTTAATTTATTTATCAGTTATAAGGCTACAATGCTCTCAAAATTCATACTTCTTTTTAAATAATGAATTGGTGCAGTAGTATCTTTGGTATGAATGTGATGATACAGTGGATTATTCAGTTAAAGTCCCCCTGTAGTCAATAATTTTATCCCAAAAACTCATTTGATCATCAAAATGACACATTTAAAAGTTTTCTCCTTGAAAAAAATTTCTTCATGTCTTAACTACACCAGTGTTTCCCAACTAGGGGTGTGCCATATCATACCGTCCACGATAATACCGGTATAAAATCTTACATGATAAAAAAAGTGTCATATCGCGATATCACTGATATAGCGACGCAATGACGTATGGCGCATTACGTTCCCTAGCGCGCACAACAACAACACCTGTCTGAGCGCGAGAGCAGCAAGTCAGCCTCCAGTGACGATTTAGTACCTAGAAAGGAGCTACTTCAATAGTATTTTAATAATTCCCGCAGGTCTACCACTTATAATGCAGGAAATTCCCCCGCAAACATTGATTCACTTTAGCATGTACATTGTAAGAGTAGCCTAAATGAATCCACACAGATTATAAAATCAAATCAATCATTTTAAAACTTTCTCCAAGACGCAATTTTACCAACCGCGTGAGTGTTCAGCGGTGCCGCGTCTTCTCTCTCTCGCTCTCAAAATGGGTTGCACAAGTCAATCGTTGATACCACACTCTTATGTACGGTGTACATTTTAGGACATCCTCAGACCTCAGACATAGGAAGACAAGGCATCATGCCTCAGACTAAAAGGCTTCTGTGCAAACGCGCGGGAGAAGGGCTGAGCCCGTTCGGAGCTACGGGAGCCCAGCGGGGAGCGTCGGCGAATGTTAAAGAGAAAACCGATTTTCATTCAAACAAATCGACGTAAACTACACATTCGAGTTAATCGATAAAATCGATTTATCGCCCAGCCCTACTAGTACTTATTTTTTAGATACTAGTACTTATTCATTAGCTACTTATTCATTAGATACTAGTACCCATTAATTAGATACTAGTACTTATTAATTAGCTACTAGTACTTATTCAATAGATACTAGTACCTATTAATTAGACACTACTTATTAATTAGCAGATACTAGTACCTATTTATTAGATACTAGTATTTATTCATTAGATACTAGTACTTATCCATTAGATACTAGTACTTATTAATTAGATACTACTTATTAATTAGCAGATACTAGTACCTAATTATTAGATACTAGTACTTATTAATTAGCTACTAGTACTTATTCAATAGATACTAGTACTTATCCATTAGATACTAGTACCTATCAATTAGATACTACTTATTAATTAGCAGATACTAGTACCTATTTATTAGCTACTAGTACTTATTCAATAGATACTAGTACTTATCCATTAGATACTAGTACCTATTAATTAGATACTACTTATTAATTAGCAGATACTAGTACCTATTTATTAGATACTAGTATTTATTCCAAATGTTACTAGTACAATTTTTTTTATTTTACTAGTAAGATTTTTAATTGAACTCTACAGTGGCCATTCTGACTAGTCATAACATAAGACGAGTAAAAAAGCAGCTGTGACTAGTAAAATAAGAATAGTTACTCGTAACAATTACAAAAGATAAGTACTAGTGTCTATTGAATAAGTACTAGTAGCTAATGAATAAGTACTAGTATCTAATGAATAAGTACTAGTAGCTATTGAATAAGTACTAGTAGCTAATAAGTACTAGTAGCTAATGAATAAGTACTATTATCTAATGAATAAGTACTAGTATCTATTTAATAGGTACTAGAATCTAATTAATAAGTACTAGTATCTAATAATAAATACTAGTAACTAATGAATAAGTACTAGTATCTAATGAATAAGTACTAGTACCGATTTAATAGGCACTAGTATCTAATGAATAAGTACTAGTGTCTTTTTAATAGGTACTAGTATCTAATAAAAAGAACTAGTATCTAATGAATAAGTACTAGTATATTTAAAAAGGTACTAGTACCAAAAGAATAAGCACTAGTATCTAACAAATAGGCACTAGTATCTAAAGAATAAGCACTAGTAGCTAATGAATAAGTACTAGTACTTAATGGAAAAGATACTAGTATCTAAAAAAATAAGTACTAGTAGCATGAAAATAGATACTAGTAGGTTTTAAGGATTAAATGTTAAAACGGCTTGCCATAGTAGGTGTGCCTCAAGGAGCAGGGTTGGGAAACACTGCTCTACACCATTGCCTCGTTTAGTACATGCGGTTCTATGAATATGCAAATTAGCCCCGCCTCCACTCACTCACCCCAGCTCAGAGATCCACTCGTTAACGATCACACGTTGTCCTGATTGGTTTCAAGGTAGTTTGTGACCCTTTAAGCCTTGTCTGAGTAATGTTAACAATTACATTCTATACAAAAACTATAAAAAACATTCTAAAAAAAAAATGTAATAAAAGCTTACCATCATCAGATTTGGTGTTTCAAAGAGTGCAGTTGCTACTGGTGACCATTTGTGGGTATCGCTTCTCGGCCTTTTGGCTAAGATCAAGTGTAGTATCTGTTCTTATCAGTTTAATATCTGATACGTGCCCTACCCGGGCACCATATATTAAATTGATTTTTGGATCAGGGAGATGGAATAGGGGCTTGCTCCGTCCACTCCACGCATCGACCCGGTATTGCAGTACCTCCGGGAACGGTGCACCCCCCTAAACTGGTTAATGAAAGAAATTAATTTAGCATTGTGTGACAGTAGAGGTTAATGGAAGTAGTGTATGTTGTTGTGAATTTTGTTTTAAAGTTGTTGCGAGTAATCATAGAAATTGGTAAATACTAAGCAAGCGTCCCATTCCAAGTATAATCATCATTCTACCTTTACTAGTATATAGTATGTGTTGTGTAGTGATGCAGCCGACTGTCTTCTTTTTTCATGTGAAACAGTAGGTTTTATTCAATGAATAACTTTTGTGTGCTAAAGCAGTTTCACAATTTGATTAGTCCCATTTGCCCCTGCTGGCAGATGCTGTAACTGCACCATTTCACATGCAAAACGTGTCTTGCCTGATTGGTGGAGTGGAGTCAAATCTTCTCTATGATTGGTAGAGAGATCTACAGTCGAGTGTTCAGGGAATGTAGACTCTCGGCCAGTCGGAAGGTCTCATTGTCAACAGTCAGCCTAGACAGTACACCTGGTAAAACAACATGACTGATGATTTAACAAGATCCAGAGTTTAGAGAATAAATTGAGGGTTTAGAATAGATCGTGATGATGAACCATGTGTAGTGAAGTGGCGTCTCACCGTGGTTGAGAATGATGTTGCCTTCAGTGACTCCTCAAGAGGGAACGTGTACAACTCATACTTACCTGGCAGGGGAGACACCATGATCATGAAGGTGGTTCACCCAGGGCGAGGCTCAGCCATTGCACTCCGGTTGTGCTGACCCCTGCGAATTCCCCAAATGTGGGAATCTCGACTGCATAATTTCTGGTAGTGGGGGACTGCGTTCGCGCTCTCCCCTGATTTACTGGTATAATAATAGAATTGACTTGTGAGTAGAGAGTGAGTGTATCTTTCATCTATTGGATCAGCGTAATGCTCATAACACACTTGTACTGTACTGTACTGTAGTGTTTTGTTATAAAATCATAGGCTTAAATTGCATTTATAAAGACTTTATGAAATGCCAGACACTGAATTAAATAAGTTTAGGCTCAAGAAGCAACTCCTGTCTATAAACAAAAATTTAAAGTCAAGTCTTATTTAATGCATGCTTTTGCAAGCTTTCATATGCCATTCTGTCCCTGTACTGTTTTGTTTTCCAAGTATGGCTTGCAATAAAGTAATTGGGTTTATTCAAACATGTGAGAGCACTTTGTATTTTTCCCCTAGAAGCCATTTATTCATTATGGCACTTGAGTATTTCTATAAGTGGCCCTATGACTAGTGGGAGACTGATTTAAAGGGGTTACTATAGGTACCTTGGTATATGTCCTTACCTGCAATTATTCTGGCACTTTTGTCCCCTATTTCTGGTAAATGTACACCCTCATTGTTGCATTCATTAATAGACACTCCACAACTCGCTGTAACACTGACCACTTTATTTAAAATATAAAGTGCATGAAATGGGAGTGTAAAACACAACAAGTGTAAAACAGGGCCAAAGTGTAGAAAACAAAATGTGTCAAGTAACACAACAGTTGTTGTGTTGGAGGAGCATACATGACAATGGAGGCTGTTCCAATGGAACATGCAATAGAATAGCAAAATATATCGTATATCATATAATATATATATATATTATATATCATGTAATATATCGTACAACATGTAGTGGTAATAATGATGATAAAAAAATAACTTTGATTTATATCGAGATACCCATTTTGACCTTACAAAAAGGAGGGTTGGGGGCCAAAGGCCTCAGTGCATAGATGTGCTTACATGTGCTTTTTTTTTTTCAGCACAGAAGGCTTTGTCTCCAAAGGTCCAGAATCTGGTGCGGGAGATGGCATGCTGATCCATGTCAGAGGACCGGAGGGGCCGTGATTGACTAAGTGTGGAGGTCAGTGAGATACTGGGGTGCAAGTGTGTGGAGGGATTTGTAGGTGAGGAAGAGGAGGATTGGTGACCTGTGTACAGCTCAACTGGTCGACAAGTGCCAAGTTTAAGCGAACCACAAATAACATAATACAATAAAGTGCATGAAATTGGAGGGCAATACACAGCACCACAGTGTAGCCAACAAATAGCACGACAGTCGTGGAACATTACTAATAGAACAGCAAAACTATATACAAGCTGGTTGTGCTTGAAAAAGAACAGAGCACCACAGTGTAGCTAATAAATAACACAGGGGAACACAACAATTGTAGAACATGAACAGTAATATAGAACAGCAAAACTATTTACAACCCCTTTGTCACTCAAGGGGCCAAAACATGGTCCATTGCCTCTTAAAATTCTTCAAAAGTTTTCCCATCAAGTCCTTTTTAGAGGGATGACTTTCTTCTCTCACAATTCGTTTTTTATTTTATTTTTTGTGACCTTGTCGGTAGGCCACATAGCACACAAATGTACAGCCTAACAGGGGCTCTGCCCTCTTCCTTTTGTAGATTGTTGACCTTGCCGGTGACCGAAGGTGGTCAGCAAGAGGCACAGTTAGGGGTCCTGCCTTCACCTGACTGTGGGTGGGCTGGAGTCCGGCAGCAACGATGTGTGGCAGAGTGGATAAAAACGGCGATGGCAGAGTGGAGGAACATGGCGGTGGCTGAGTGGAGGATGGAGGCAAACTATGAGGGACTCTGTTTTAGTCTCCTGGTTCCTGCCAGAGACGGAGTGACCTCATACTGCACTTGAGGCCGGCTGGTGTGGGGCTGTTCATCAGAAAGCTCTGGTGCTGGGGGTTGGCTGGTGCCAGAAAGAGACTGCTGACGGCATAGGATGGATAGGCCTTGATCGGTGACATTTCTGGCCGACAAGACCTCCTGTGGATTGGAATCCCAAGCTTGCTGAGTTCAGGGTCATCAACAGTCACCCTTTGTTGGACATGCTGGAACAGCCTGGTGACCTCTTGCTTTTGCGGCGACCCACGTGTCTTCGCTCCACAGTTTGGGTGAAGCCACAGCTGTTTAATGAGGCAGTACGTCAGGCGGTTCTTCCTTGAGTCCAGCAGGTCAGCAGCTGAGTACCTTTTGCTGAACTTCAGCTTTTGTACTATGGAATACTCTGCCGGATTTCCATTTGTGCGACTGAAGAGCGCATTGCCCCAGCGTGCCGAGTAGAGACTGTCAAATTGCTGGATGTTACGGTCGTGGGTGTTACGTAAGCTTTCCCTCCTCCAACACAATTTCAACAAGAATGTTACTCGGCTCTTCAACGTGTTGGTACCCAGGGAGGTGATTTGGGCCACACACATCCTCTACCCAGTGAATCTAGCTCTGGAGCCACAACCTGGTCAGTGAGGCACAGATTTCTCCTAAGTGGAGTCAAACGGTCTCTCTCACTGTCAAGAGGTGTAGCCCACATCGTCCTTCTCCGGGGATTCGTCTGGCTGGTTGGCAGAAGCTTCATCATCCTCCTCATCCTCATCCACACGCAGTGTCTCTCTGGTTGTGAGCATAATGGTCAGGAGCACTGAAAGAGTCTGACGACTGGGCAAACAGATAATCAAGTCCAATACGCTCATCACCAAGGGGGAACAGGCGGCCTGTAATTAACCTCCTCCACACTCCCTGGTCCTAACTGCTAAGTAGGTCTTAGTTAAGACCAGTCTTTAGAGTTGACTTAACGTCAGTTGCACCAACCAAACTTAAGCCTAGGCTTAACTACGCCTGGTCTTAGTGTTGCACGTTCATGTGAATGACCACGGAACTATAGCAGTTGACTAGCAGCGTGCGTTGCTAGGTTACGCTGTAAACTATCTTCCGCTGTTTTGTTAACTTGTAGCCGTATCAATCGACACGCGGTGGATTTGTGGACATTAATCATGTCTCCAACAGTGTTTTGAAACGCACCATTTGCATAAAAACATAGCGCTATTAACAGCTGTAATGCTGGTATCAATGCTGTGTTGTGGTTCAACACAAACTGTAACTGTTTATCACACCGACAGAATCGAAACCTCATTGTAACAATGTAAATGTCCAATGGATTGCTTCTGTCCCTAATAACCCTCTCCCGTCTAAAAGCCCACTCATTGTAAAGTCTGTGCATAAGGCGCGCCATGTCTTTACTGCTGAGTTATCAAGTGGTTACTATAGAAACACTATCTGTCGGATAACGGCTATTAACGCTATTATATGCCTAGATTTTGAATTTACGCCTGCTACTGACTAGGCGTAAGATTTACGTCCGGTCTTAGCGAGAAGAGGATTTAAGCCTGGATGGTGCAACTGTCGTAACTTTTAGGTCGGACTTAGAATGCTGAGTTAAGACCTACTTACCTTAAGACCAGACGTAAGCCCTGTTGGTGCAACCGGTCAATGGGGCCCAGCAATCATGCTGTGCAGAAAGGAGTGAAAGCCTTCGAGGCTATTGCTGCCTCTTACCGCCGTGTACCGCGGAAGGCGCACACCGTTACGTGTGATGTACTTTATATCGGTGTACATATTCCACCCTGGTGGGTCCTGGAGGCACTGTGGGTGTTTCTGCTGGTTCTGCCAGACATGATGCACTGTTGCTGGGTCCTTGAATAGATGCACCTGGTTCTCGTCCATCCCTCCTGCTCCCTTCGGGACATCAATAGCACTTTGGATTTGCACAAAAGTCTCCTGGGCCCCCAGTCAGGGAGTCGTAGTGGGTTGAGTGTCCTGCACGTATGGCCTGCAAGAGCAGTACCATGTCGTTTTTGTTGTATGAGAAGACTGCAGCAGAGGGTGCAGACTTGAACAGGGCATATTTTGGATGGTGATCTGTTCTGACGGCGGCATCAAATCGGTTTATCCAATGAAAAATGTCCAGCCGTATCAGCATGCCAGTTGCTGAAGAGCTGCTCCAATGACGAGACCCCATGGACATGACAGCAGCCACGGTCCACGTACATGAGTTCGGGAGGCGCCTCTCCTGCTCTCGTGTACCTGTCCATGAGTCCTTCAGTCATTGGCCGCAGCTTCTCCAGTGACTCCTCACACGTCAAGACAGACATGAGGATCTGCCCCTGTTCATTGACCACATTGGTGCACCATTCTGCAGTGCGTTTCCCATCCCCAGACAGTTTCTTGTAGATCTGATAACAGATTAACATTGACAAACATTTAGATCTTTTTTGGTACACTGTTGACCTTTGTGTTTTAGTGAGGTGTTATTATTACTATAGGGATGGGACGATTACCGGTTTCACTATAAACCACGATAAAATGTACTGACGGTTAGTATTATTGTTTAAAATTGAATTATCATTTAAACCGTGTTTGATTATCACGATTTTAATAACTCACTGTAAATCCAGCCAGCAACAGCTCTGGCGCAGCGTGCAATGTTGTTGTTGTTTTTTATTCGAGAAGGAATGGCGGAAGGCAGTGGCCGTGCTCGGGAGATTTTTCAGCCTTTTATGAGGATCAAATCTGAGGTGTGGTCATATTTTAGCTTTTACAAAAGTCCCGAGGGAAACTTAATCGATGATGGTCACCCTGTCAGCATAACTCGCACAAAAAAAAGTCACTGCAATAGGGGGGAAACACTTCAAATCTGCCGAGTCCTCTTGTGTGACCATCACCCACTGTATATAGCGAACGCAAGGCAAGTTAACTTTGACCTCAATACCAAAACTATGTCTGGGAAATAATTGGGCACAAAATGTTGTTTTGAGTTAAAATATTTGATCTCACTCACTTGAAATAAACGTGAAGCTTCCGCGAAGAAAAGTTTGCAGCAAGTGGCTTTGAGCCAAAGACATACGATCAAGTTCAAACAAGACTATTAAGAGTGACATTTAAGGGATAATAATGTATATTGTACACTTATTACACCGAATTTTTTTATTTTTTTTATTATTTTTTTTACCACATAATTACGGGGACATGAATTGAGATTAATGTTTAAATCTTACCTGTTTATAAATTAATTTACAAAACAATAGTCCAGACAAGATGATCACAACAATATTATCAAACTCTGTAACAATATTATCAAATCAATGATTTCATTTTCAGTACAATCAAAAACGGAGACGCAAGATGGCAAGTTGTATTTGAATGAAATGAGCGCGTCCGTTGTGATACATGGATGTGCGCTGTTTTAATGCTTTGCTATTGACGACGGTCATTATAAGGAAGGAAATGCCACAGCATATAATCTTGCTTAAAAAAGTGCATAGAGCTGCTTGTTTTATTTGTTGTTTGTTGGTTTTCAAATATAAAACTTGTTGAAATGTTTTCAGTGTGAGAATCAGTTATTTTTGAACACTTTCATCTCGTTTTAACAAAATGATAAAACGAGATGTTTAACTCTGTTTAACGAGTTTAACAGAGTTAAACTGTTAACAATGTTTAACGAGATGTTGCAAAATTTAACTTGATATTGATAATCACGATAATTTTGGTCACTATTG
The DNA here is from genome assembly GCF_949319135.1 of Squalius cephalus. NCBI lineage: Eukaryota > Metazoa > Chordata > Actinopteri > Cypriniformes > Leuciscidae > Squalius > Squalius cephalus. Next base: position 9,424,918 of record NC_137124.1, read on the forward strand.
TCGTGATATAAAATTTTCATACCGTCCCATCCCTATATTATTATTATTGTCATTATTATCATTATCATCGTTATTAATGCTGAAGCTTGGTTATAATGGCAAAAATGCTAATGTTGAATAAAGCATACATACAAACATATTTGCCTTCATAAGACTGTCAAATTTACCTTTTTGGTGGAGTCATACTTTAGTACTTTTCCAAACGTGGACATTATCTGAGTGCGGTAGTCCTCTGTTATCCGCCTCAGCAATGAGGAAGGCCTTCCGCAGCAGTTTGGGCGATGGCAGCTCTGCCCTTGGTGGAGGTAACTGGAAGGAGATGCTCAAATTCCCTGAAGGCAGAGAAAATATACACTGATACAGACCTCATTAGTGATGGAAAAACTCAATTTCAGAATTGACAGTAGCATTAGAGCTTATGTACTCTATTACAATGAAGGCTTTCTGTTGTTTTTGTCTGCACTCTGTACTGTTTCACTGTCTCACTATTTTAGTCTTTGCCTCAACACTGAACGAAAAAAATAATCTGTCTTACTTGTGATCTTTCCAGGTTCATTGTACTGGCTGAGGAGGTTGGTGTAGAGGTCTTTCCTCTGCAGGTGCTCCTCGCAGTGGCTCTCCAGCACCTGTCTCCACACCTTGGACATGGTGTTGCCCTCGGTGCGGTCCCTCATCAGGTGGATCACCTGCTTGTCCACGCCACGCCTGAAATTAGAGCATTTAATGCCTGTGAATCTTCATATATTGCAATGATTTAGAATTCAAATAGCTGTGAAATGATGCAGACACTCACCGTAATGTTGACACAGCAGGGAACATAGCCTTGTGAGCTGGGCTGAGCTGATTCATGATGCCTGCCTCCCATGACAGGAAACGGCCAATGGCATGCTCCTCCGACTCCATGCGTTGCAGGCCAGCACTTCCGTCAGCATGGAGTACCAGCCAGACATGCCGCAGATCTGTCTGACTGTGTGGGAGTACCCACAACGATACAGAAAAGCGCTCTTATTGCCACTTGCTGGGCACTCAGGCCTGGGACAGCGAAGACTGTACCGCCACACCCCTACTGGTCTCCAAAAAAAAACATTGCTGTGAAAAAAGGAGTCTGCCGAGGGGACTCTCTGTCCCACCACTCTAAGAATTCCGGGGGATAAAACCACATCCGGTCATCCTAGAGGACTTTCCTCCACTTGGTACGGCCGTGCTTGTCCTGGTACGATGTTGCCCTCTGGAACAGTCCCCTGACATCGTCCTCCTTCAGCCACTTCAAATCCGCTTGTGGCAGCCCATGTGCAGCAGACTCACACATTTTGTGCCAGCCCTCAATTATAACCTGGTAGTGTTACAAAGACAAAACCATATCTATCAACCACTCTGTACTCAGAACTGAACAGTCTTCTTGCATTAAGTTATATGCATTACCTCAGGTAGCGCCGCCTGACATGGCTGAAGTGTTACATCTGCAACGGTCACATCAGATGTCCTCTCAAGACCAGGAGCCAATGCAGGAGCCTTAAATAAGTAAGTGTATTAGTGATAATGTATTAGTGTAAACTTTTATGGTTATGGTCAGGTGTGCTCAGGTGTATGCCTGGCTGGCCCTCTTCTAGTCCTCTTTGTTTGCCCCCTGCATCCCCTGTGAAATGATAAACACTTAAAGTGCTAAGCGTAAGTGAATACACCAATGCTAAAGTTGGCTAAAAAGAGAAATAAAAAATCATCTTTTGGAAATTGATCTTAATGCCTTAATTAAAAAAATGAGGAAAAATCCAACCTTTAAGGACACCAATTTTCTTTGTGAATGAATAATGTATCGTAAATAAATAAATGTTCTTCCTTAAACCAGGAGGAAGAAGAGTGGTGCTCGCTTATTCGATACAGATACTGCATTAATACAGGGTTCATGCTGTGATATACCTTGTCTTTCAAATGTAGCAATTGCTTCGACCAGCAGAGCATCATCCCCTTTGGACCCTGATGAGCTGGAGATGGCAGTCGCTGCAGGAGGGACCACGTCCTGTCGAGGTGTCTGTAAAATACAGGTGAGTTTCAGCTTTGTGCAATGCCTAATACAAACTTCAGTGGTTGTTAAAGTCATCTTAACCTACCTTTCTCACAGGAAAGCGCTGTTTACTGGAGGCGGCAGTCGCTGCAGGACGGGCTGTGTCCTGTTGAGGTTTCTGTGAAATACAGGGGAGTTTCAGCTTTGAAGTTTGTAATAACATGGCATGTGTCGTAACAATCACGACTGTCACCGGAAATCACCTTAACCTACCTCTCTATCGAGAATGTACTGCCTGAAGCGCTTCAGGGTCTTGGTGGTGATGTCGTCCTCCTTCATGACAAGCCACTGCCTAACAGAGCAGTACGAGCCTCCTGAGCCATCTTCCGCTCGTGGTCACTCCCAGCTTGAGGGTCAGCTTGAAGGGCCTTGTACAGACTGTACCACTGCCACATCTCTTGATAAGTGAAAGACTTGAAACGGCCTTGTCCGTAAATGGCCCTGTCTACATACATCTCAAGATGGCAGGAGACCTGTGGAAGCAGCTGCACATATTTTAGGAGGTAATCCTTTACCCACTCATCATTGATGGCTCTTCTCTCTGGTTGGCGGCTCTCTTTGACGTGGCGATCAAGAACACTAAAATATGACAAAGCATAATTAATTTATGAAAAACATACTGAACATAGTTTGATTCTGTTTAGTGCAACATGCTTACTACTTAATGTATCCTACATCATTTTCCACCAGCCATTTGAAACTTTTGCCGTTGTACTTCCCAAACGTGATGATCAGTTGACCCAGACACTGCACCTCTGTTGGAGTTGACGTGATCAACCGGCATCTCTTTTTAGCTGAAGACAGAAATTGTTAGGCCTTTGATAACACGCAAGCACAGACACTCTAGTGCACAACAGTAGGTTATCATGACTGCGGTGGAAATATAAGGTGGAAAAAACATCTATGACCCTAATGCCAAGGTATTACCTTTGTTATAAGCCGCCTTCTCTCCATCAGCTCGCTGTCGTCTGTGGTTTGGGACGGTTTATACGCCTTGACCTCCTTTGTTGCCGATCCTGTGGCACACTTGTGTCCAGAATACACAATGCGGGCAACAATGGATCCATGTTTAAGGGCACCTATTATGCAAAATTCACTTTTACATGGTGTTTGAACATAAATGTGTGTTGGCAGTGTATACACAACCACCCTATAATGATAAAAATCCACCCAGTGCTATTTTTTAAAATCCCCATAAATCATAAGCACTGTCTCAGAGCAAGCCGTTCTCAGATTCGGGGCAATGTGACGTCACTTTGTACAGGCCCCTCCCACGACTGTTGATTGACACTGCAGTTTGAGCATAGACCCGCCCTGAGTGAGCTGGACACAGAGTCCGCCATTGTTTCGACGCTTGAGCGGCTTTAGACAAGAATGTCTCCTAAGCGATTGAGGTGTTTTGTTGTTGGATGTAAGAATGAGCATAGCAGTCTTCATTTACTCTCGTTGTTACTCAAGGATGGATCAGTACAACTGATCCAGCTTACAGTGACAGGCCTAACGTTACTCAGGGTAGCCGCGGGGTCTTAAAAGTCTTAAAAAGGTCTTAAATGTCATGTTCCTAAATTAAGGCCTTAAAAAGTTTTACATTCCGTTGTCCAAGTCTTAATTTTTTTAACAGAGGTCTTAAATTTCATTATACTAGCCTATAGTGTTGTCTAAGACCCAGTACTTCGGTACCAAATCGGTACAAATTTTTTTTTAAACGTCACGGTACCAGGTTTTCTCAAACCCGGTACTTGATGCGCGTGCATGCCTGAAGCGTGTGCAGTTGCGTCCTCTAAGCGCTGAGACATGGCAACCGGCGGTGCTGCTGATGTGGTGGCTGTAAATCCACTTGTTGATAAGAAAGGAGGAAAGAGACACATATGGAAATATTTTGGATTAGGCTAATGTCACGTTGCCATAAGTGGCCGTTCACATAGCTCGTTTTTTGACCTTGTATTTGAAAAAGGATCCTCATATAGGAAACAATACTAAAATTCAGAGTCAGTTCATTCGCATTCGGAGATCGACTATTTTTGAAACGGTGCGAACTGCGCTCTCCATGATGACGAGGAAGTATCAGCAAAGAATGAATTGATTTCTAGCACTTTGGTACCGAAATTGGTACCGAGAACCGTGGATTTTCACTGATATTGGTACCGAATACTGAAATTTTGGTACCGTGACAACACTACTAGCCTATTTATTCAAAGTCAACCAGACTGCAATGCAAGGTGAAATGGGGGAAAAAACAACAACATGAAAATTCTCTCTCTCTTATCTATCTCTCATTGTGTCTCTTTTTTATCTATCTACCCCTCTCTATCTCTCTCTGTCCCTCCCTCCCTCCCTCCCTCCCTTCCTTCCTTCTAAGGTGTATTTATATTTCTTTTTATTCTTGAAAATGTAAAATGGTTGAAGAAATTTGAATGCTGAGAAACTTTAAGACGATTTGAAAAGTTAGTTAACTGTTTATGAATGTTTGATATTTACCAAAAACATCACTTTGCAGTGTATTGTTGAATGAGTTTTTTTATAATAAATGTATTTTTAATTAAAACATTTGTTAGTAATAGTCATTATTGGGATTGATCTGGTGTTTTACGACTGCATAATGGGTGCAATGTAGGTCTTAATTTTAGTTTAAAGTGGTCTTAAAAAGGTCTTAAAAAAGTCTTAAATTTGGGGTGATCAAACCTGGGGAAACCCTGGTTACTTGGCAGAAATGAAAGTGAGAGCCGCACTTTATGACAGCTCATCGAGTCGTTTTACGGATATAAGGTTTACCAGTTTATTAAGCACCCACTGAAAAGGTGTGTATATATTTGTTTACTGTTAGTTGTAACGAGTGTTTTGTGTACTTCGCGGTGTGTATGTTCCATGCTAATGAAAGGGTGAGAGAGGGAGTTTATGGAGAAACTACTCTACTGCAAATCACAAATCCAGCCACTGTGTGACCAGTGGAGGTTTGTTGGCATCTAATGGGGAAAATTCGGTACTGCGCCAAAACAAAATATAACTGAAAGCTCAGTTTTTGAGATATATAGTATGAAATATAAATATATATAATATGGCTTTAATTTTCTAGCAGTTTCAGAGTTCAACATGTTTCATAAAATATATATTTTATATTAAAAAAAAGTTCATAAATCATTTTCATGAACTTAACTTTTGTTGTTTCACTTTCTTTAGTTTTGTTATGTTTCAACAATAATCTGCCAGGGGTCTTTAAAATGAGACCAAACTTAAGTCTGTGCTTCAAACTTTAATGACAGTTTTTGACACAGACATTTTTGTCCTCTGTGGACTTCAGAGTAATCTTTTTTTAATTGACGCATAATGGTTAAATACATTTCAGTTAATGTGTTCAATACTTTTTTATAATATCTGAGAACCACTGAGTACTTAAACTGTTTAAGTCTAAGTACTCAGTGGTTCTCAGATATTATAAAAAAGTATTGACGTGTCCTCCCAACATCAGGAGCTGATGCTGGAGCCTTAAAAATTATAAGTGTATTAGCAAAAACTATTTTCATTTACCTAAGCATACTTTTGTGTGGGCTCTCCATTTATTCTGCTCCACCAGGACCAAGGGGGATGTAACAGGTCATTATAATGTATAAACTATGGACTTACAGCTGATGGTGGAATGAGTCTGTGTGTGACTTCTGTGGGGGATCTGGATGGGCCTCTTTTCCTTTCCCCTGCATCTAGATGAGGACAAACACAGGTAACGTTAGGCAAAAGTCAATGTCAAAGCCTGCAGACTAGGGATGCAACGATACCATTTTTTCAGAACCGATCCGATCCGATACCAAAAATTCTGAGTATCGGCCGATACCGATCCGTACCGATACCAGCGCAGTTTTTTTTTAATCAAGTAGAATTTCTATTACTCTGTGTTAAACTGATAAGAACTGAAAAAAAAGAAAAACACCAACAAAAAATATATGATCATAATCTGACATAAATGCTATTATAAACTAGATTAGTGGATAATTCAGCAATAAAATTTAGTCTAGAAAAATTACGAGTGCACAATTAATTGTATAAAATCTGAACATTTTGTGAAAAAAATGTTTAGTGGAGAACAAATTAGAGACAATAAGTGTAACACTAAATCTGGTAAAACTTTACACATTGCTCTTTGTATTGTTGTAAAATACATTCATGAAAAACAAGATAAAAATAGCAATTATTTTATATCCTACTATAAAATTGAGACATTTTTTAAATGTATAGCACAGCTGTTTAATAAGGTAGCAACATAATAGATAGGACAGGACAAGAACGGCTATTAATAATCTTTCATTTCGTCACTGTATTATGATATGAAAGGCTCCAATACATCGCGGCACAAAGCGCTTATGCGCATCCCGAGCGCAGAATGATGCGCTTGAAGCAACATGAGTCACAGCGCGCAGCGCGTCGAGTCCGCATTGAAAAGTTTAAAGCACAAAGAAAATACATATGATGCATGGTGTATTATACAGTATCTATCTATGCAATAGTCTATTCAGCATTTTCTTTTAAATTTCAGTTACTGTGCGCGTGAAGAACAAATAGTAGGCTACCTGACTTTACTCCAGTGTTGTGATCTAACAGACACCCGGTAGAAAGTAACATGATTAAGGTACAGCAATAAAGTCCAGCAAGATAAAGTTGTTTTATGTGAAACCATAGACCTTTATCTACGATCAAGTATAATAATAGTAACATTGAATCATCTTGGAGAGAGTTTCATCGTGTGTTCTGTCATAACCGGACGCGACGCGCTGTTTGAGTGCTGAATGAAGAATGATTGACAGCCGCAGCTGAGGGAAACGTTTACGTGATCTTGAATTTAACACTTAAATATTAATTTATATCTCACATTATACTATATAATGGCTTCAGAACACTTAAAATATTGTGCACGAAAACTTATGGTGCTTTATAATGTTTGTGGGGCTTAACAATAACACTGAATAGTATACGCACAATATCGGATTTGGATCGGCCTTGTCTGACCGATACCCGATCCGCCAAAAATGGCAGTATCGGAGCCGATTCCGATACTGAGTATCGGATCGGTGCATCCCTACTGCAGACAATACTTTCATCGTGAAGTGAGCTTCAGCCATCGTCAGCACAGTGTCTTTATATTGACTAATTTGATAATACAAGGTTCATGCTATGATAACATTATAATTATCGACATTACTTAGCTGATATACCTTGTCTTTCGAAGGAGGCGAGAGCTTCCAACCGCCATCACTTTTGAACCCTGATGAGCAGGAGTTGGCAGCGCTGCAGGATGTGGAGGTTGGATTTATTTATTGTAGAGTTAACGAAAGTTATCTTGAGCATGTCATAACAAATGCAAGTAGACCGGGAAGATTTTAAAACGAGCTGTTCATTCGTAAGTTCGTAAGATGCTGTGGAAATACAAACTTGATGAAACAAAACAACACAACGAGCTCCGCGCTGAAAATGGGCGGGCAGTTTGTAACCTCTGTTCTGTGATTGGTAGATCTACGGTCGGCTTCTGCAATGTTATTGGTAGTCTACGGTGACTGTAGACTCCCAGCCAATCAGAAAGCCCACTTCACAAAATTAGCGAGTGCAGCGTCTCCGGTCTATGATTGGCGGTCTACGTTTGAAAACTACATTATTATTGGCAGTCTACGGACAGCGACTGTAGACTCTCGGCCAATAAGAAGGCCCAATTGTCTACAGTGACTGTAGACATTGCACGACCATAGCCTTCTGGTTAAAGCAGAGTTGAAATTTACTTGATTATGGAGTTAATATTTAATTCGTTGGAACACTGCATTGCTCTCAAAACGCACTTTTTACTAGTTTTGCTTTAATCATGTGTTTAAAATAAAACAAAACTTTATTAAATGTCTGACACCGAGTTTAATTTTAAGTTTAAGCATAAGAAGCAGCTCATGTCTATAAACAAAACTAGGTCAGTTTTTTTTAACTACTTGAGCGACTTCAATCACTTTATTTTAGAAAGTAAAATAGAATCAGGAAAACCGTATCATAAATGTTTTTAATAAATTAATTGATATCAATTCTTATCACGTTATTCTCTGCTACTTGCCCTACACGGACACCATATATTATTTCATATTAATACATAATATATGCATTAGGCTACCATATTACCATATAAATGCATTCTACTTAAATAAACCTAAAAAAGCGGGAATTGTGCACTTTATTTATCCTTAATATATTTAAAGTAGTAAACTATTTACAATAGACCTACATGGTATACTTAAGTTGTTAAAAACAAAAAAACTTAGTTTGTATAGTAACCGTGTACAGAAAACACATATAATTAGAATTATTTTTTGTAAGTAAATTTGTAATTTACTCTGGTTGTTTACCGGATGAAGTAAAGGAGTCATGTTCTTGATTTTTGTAAGCACTATTAAATTATTCTCGCATGTTTTTATATTTGGTTTTCTTTGTATTTTCAGTGACATGTAAATGCTTCGTTTTGTAGTTTAAGTGAAAATGTGAGCTATAAATAATGCGTTTTCAGCAGAAATAAATGTAATGGTTCAACAGGTTGAGTTTGTGGTGTTAAACTGCAAAGACAATAATGTCTTATGAATGAAATCTGTTTTCTTCGCATTAACAAACTGCTGTAGAATGAATGAAACGGTAACGGACGCTTCGTTCTCACACATCATGTAATAAATAGTTAAGTATAGTCATGCATCACGTTTAGCTTGTACTTTGACATAATACAATCATATTTGTCATTTTTTACACGATAATATATCATTGTCACTTACCTTCAAATTCTGAAAAGTCTTATTCCGATCTCCATCACTTGTTCGCTCTGATTGGTAGTCTACGCTCGCCGATTGACTGTAGACAGTTCGGCTCTCTGATTGGCCCAGAGTCTACAGTGAACGTAGACTCTGGGCCAATGACGGTTCGCCGGCTGACCGTAGACAGTTCGGCTCTCTGGTTGGCCCAGAGTCTACGTTCACTGTAGACTCTAGGCCAATCAGAGAGCCGAACTGTCTACGGTCAATGACGGGCCGTAACTGTCTACGGTCAACGTAGACTTTGCACTTCGCTAGAATGAAATTTACTTGATTATGGAGTTAATATTTAATTCGTTGGAACACTGCGTTGCTCTCAAAACGCACGTTTTACTAGTTGTGCTTTAATCATGTGTTTAAAATAAAACAAAACTTTATTAAATGTCTGACACCGAGTTTAATTTTAAGTTTAAGCATAAGAAGCAGCTCATGTCTATAAACAAAACTAGGTCAGTTTTTTTTAACTACTTGAGCGACTTCAATCACTTTATTTTAGAAAGTAAAATAGAATCAGGAAAACCATATTATAAATGTTTTTAATAAATTAATTGATATCAATTCTTATCACGTTATTCTCTGCTACTTGCCCTACACGGACACCATATATTATTTCATATTAATACATAATATATGCATTAGGCTACCATATTACCATATAAATGCATTCTACTTAAATAAACCTAAAAAATCGGGAATTGTGCACTCTTTATTTATCCTTAATATATTTAAAGTAGTAAACTATTTACAATAGACCTACATGGTATACTTAAGTTGTTAAAAACAAAAAAAAAACTTAGTTTGTATAGTAACCGTGTACAGAAAACACATATAATTAGAATTATTTTTTGTAAGTAAATTTGTAATTTACTCTGGTTGTTTACCGGATGAAGTAAAGGAGTCATGTTCTTGATTTTTGTAAGCACTATTAAATTATTCTCGCATGTTTTTATATTTGATTTTCTTTGTATTTTCAGTGACATGTAAATGCTTCGTTTTGTAGTTTAAGTGAAAATGTGAGCTATAAACAATGCGTTTTCAGCAGAAATAAATGTAATGGTTCAACAGGTTGAGTTTGTGGTGTTAAACTGCAAATACAATAATGTCTTATGAATGAAATCTGTTTTCTTCGCATTAACAAACTGCTGTAAATATGCCTGGTTATTCACCTTATTCTGCGCCCGTTCTATTTCCCATGATTCATAGCGGTTTCAACTGACTAAACGGTTTTCTACTTCCGGTTGAAGTGTTTGTTTACATAGAATGTTAGTACTAGCGTAAAGGCTACGGTGATCGTTTGTAGTTATTAAAAGAAGTAGATAGGGCCGTAGTACTCGAGGCCGGTCTTTGACTCGAGTCCGGACTCAAGACCGGTTTTCTATGGTCTCGGACTCAGTGGCATTCGGACTCGGACTTGTCTCGTAGATAGCACCGACTATTTGATGTGCATTTTACATCTGGAAGACGTATTTTTAAGAGTGTTTGCTCATCTGCAATACGTCTATAGGACGTTTCCTGTCAGATGTCAAATAGACGTTTAGAAGATGTCTTTAAGATGTAATGATTTAGAATGTATGTTAAACTGACATCTTCTAAACGTCTATTTGACATCTGACAGGAAACGTCCTATAGACGTATTGCAGATGAGCAAACACTCTTAAAAATACGTCTTCCAGATGTAAAATGCACATCAAATAGTCGGTGCTATCTGGGTAATAACTTGCGTTGCGATGGGCATTTCGGCTCTTTTTCGTGAGCCGGTGTTCCGACGATTTGTGCTGCCTTGTCAAAAAATGCTACCGTAGTGCGAATCGATCACAGAGAATGTCATTCATTCTCTATAATGGTGTAAATCTCACAATATTATGACATTGTTATTTCATTTAAAACAGGGTAAGTGTATGGGGTGCATATTTTGATATTTTAAATGAACTAGCAATTATCACATTTGATATAACAAGTAAAAATTACATTATTGTATATTATATGAAATACAATTATAATAAAATTCTAAGTTATGACTACTGTATACTGTACTGTTTTTATTTTTAAAACGATGTGAAAAGTAAACATTTCGGCTCGTTTGACTCAGCTCACTGAAAAGAGCCGGTTCTTTTGACTCACAAACGGCTCTTTAAAAAATAAATGTTTAAATAAATTCACTGAAAGTCCACCGCTAGTGCAACGTGAATATTCACATTTTTAATTGTCCATAACAACCTGATAACAACCCGAAAACTAGCCTGCTTGCCTTGCACATCTAATTAATGGGCAAAGTTTTCCGACTTTTTTTCTTATGCTTCAGTTTCAACGCAGCTAACCACTCTGAACGTTTACTTTATTGAATGTATCTGATACGGAACCGGACATGTGCATTATCTCCTTCTTATCTTATGCTCGAAACACTCAGTTTCTAAAAAGTTTGAAATCTTCTTTGAATTGTTAAAACAACCAACAGCACATGAGGAGCTTGAACTTGAATTCTCTCGCTAGTACAGGTCAAGCGCTACGAACCGGAAGTAGGCAACCGGAGTCGTCGTTATGGCAGCGCGCATTGTTTAGAGCAGAATAAGGTGGATAGAATGAATGAAACGGTAACGGACGCTTCGTTCTCACACATCATGTAATAAATAGTTAAGTATAGTCATGCATCACGTTTAGCTTGTACTTTGACATAATACAATCATATTTGTCATTTTTTACACGATAATATATCATTGTCACTTACCTTCAAATTCTGAAAAGTCTTATTCCGATCTCCATCACTTGTTCGCTCTGATTGGTAGTCTACGCTCGCCGATTGACCGTAGACAGTTCGGCTCTCTGATTGGCCTAGAGTCTACAGTGAACGTAGACTCTGGGCCAATGACGGTTCGCCGGCTGACCGTAGACAGTTCGGCTCTCTGGTTGGCCCAGAGTCTACGTTCACTGTAGACTCTAGGCCAATCAGAGAGCCGAACTGTCTACGGTCAATGACGGGCCGTAACTGTCTACGGTCAACGTAGACTTTGCACTTCGCTAGAATGAAATTTACTTGATTATGGAGTTAATATTTAATTCGTTGGAACACTGCGTTGCTCTCAAAACGCACGTTTTACTAGTTGTGCTTTAATCATGTGTTTAAAATAAAACAAAACTTTATTAAATGTCTGACACCGAGTTTAATTTTAAGTTTAAGCATAAGAAGCAGCTCATGTCTATAAACAAAACTAGGTCAGTTTTTTTAACTACTTGAGCGACTTCAATCACTTTATTTTAGAAAGTAAAATAGAATCAGGAAAACCGTATTAAAAAAATGTTTTTAATAAATTAATTGATATCAATTCTTATCACGTTATTCTCTGCTACTTGCCCTACACGGACACCATATATTATTTCATATTAATACATAATATATGCATTAGGCTACCATATTACCATATAAATGCATTCTACTTAAATAAACCTAAAAAAGCGGGAATTGTGCACTCTTTATTTATCCTTAATATATTTAAAGTAGTAAACTATTTACAATAGACCATGCAATGCATCACGTTTAGCTTGTACTTTGGCATAATACAATCATATTTGTCATTTTTTACACGATAATATATCATTGTCACTTACCTTCAAATTCTGAAAAGTCTTATTTCGATCTCCATCACTTGTTCGCTCTGATTGGTAGTCTACGCTCGCCGATTGACCGTAGACAGTTCGGCTCTCTGATTGGCCTAGAGTCTACAGTGAACGTAGACTCTGGGCCAATGACGGTTCGCCGGCTGACCGTAGACAGTTCGGCTCTCTGATTGGCCCAGAGTCTACAGTGAACGTAGACTCTGGGCCAATGACTGGCCGTAACTGTCTACGGTCAACGTAGACTTTGCACTTCGCTAGAATTCCCCAAATTTACTTGATTATGGAGTTAATATTTAATTCGTTGGAACACTGCGTTGCTCTCAAAACGCACGTTTTACTAGTTGTGCTTTAATCATGTGTTTAAAATAAAACAAAACTTTATTAAATGTCTGACACCGAGTTTAATTTTAAGTTTAAGCATAAGAAGCAGCTCATGTCTATAAACAAAACTAGGTCAGTTTTTTTTTAACTACTTGAGCGACTTCAATCACTTTATTTTAGAAAGTAAAATAGAATCAGGAAAACCATATTATAAATGTTTTTAATAAATTAATTGATATTAATTCTTATCACGTTATTCTCTGCTACTTGCCCTACACGGACACCATTATTTCATATTAATACATAATATATGCATTAGGCTACCATATTACCATATAAATGCATTCTACTTAAATAAACCTAAAAAAGCGGGAATTGTGCACTCTTTATTTATCCTTAATATATTTCAAGTAGTAAACTATTTACAATAGACCTACATGGTATACTTAAGTTGTTAAAAACAAAAAAACTTAGTTTGTATAGTAACCGTGTACAGAAAACACATATAATTAGAATTATTTTTTGTAAGTAAATTTGTAATTTACTCTGGTTGTTTACCGGATGAAGTAAAGGAGTCATGATCTTGATTTTTGTAAGCACTATTAAATTATTCTCGCATGTTTTTATATTTGGTTTTCTTTGTATTTTCAGTGACATGTAAATGCTTCGTTTTGTAGTTTAAGTGAAAATGTGAGCTATAAACAATGCGTTTTCAGCAGAAATAAATGTAATGGTTCAACAGGTTGAGTTTGTGGTGTTAAACTGCAAATACAATACTGTCTTATGAATGAAATCTGTTTTTTTCGTATTAACAAACTGCTGTAAATATGCCTGGTTATTCACCTTATTCTGCGCCCGTTCTATTTCCCATGATTCATAGCGGTTTCAACTGACTAAACGGTTTTCTACTTCCGGTTGAAGTGTTTGTTTACATAGAATGTTAGCACTAGCGTAAAGGCTACTGTGATCGTTTGTAGTTATTAAAAGAAGTAGATAGGGCCGTAGTACTCGAGGCCGGTCTTTGACTCGAGTCCGGACTCAAGACCGGTTTTCTATGGTCTCGGACTCAGTGGCATTCGGACTCGGACTTGTCTCGTAGATAGCACCGACTATTTGATGTGCATTTTACATCTGGAAGACGTATTTTTAAGAGTGTTTGCTCATCTGCAATACGTCTATAGGACGTTTCCTGTCAGATGTCAAATAGACGTTTAGAAGATGTCTTTAAGATGTAATGATTTAGAATGTATGTTAAACTGACATCTTCTAAACGTCTATTTGACATCTGACAGGAAACGTCCTATAGACGTATTGCAGATGAGCAAACACTCTTAAAAATACGTCTTCCAGATGTAAAATGCACATCAAATAGTCGGTGCTATCTGGGTAGATCTCGTCCACTGGTCACATGAATAACTAATAACTTGCGTTGCGATGGGCATTTCGGCTCTTTTTCGTGAGCCGGTGTTCCGACGATTTGTGCTGCCTTGTCAAAAAATGCTACCGTAGCGCGAATCGATCACAGAGAATGTCATTCATTCTCTATAATGGTGTAAATCTCACAATATTATGACATTGTTATTTCATTTAAAACAGGGTAAGTGTATGGGGTGCATATTTTGATATTTTAAATGAACTAGCAATTATCACATTTGATATAACAAGTAAAAATTACATTATTGTATATTATATGAAATACAATTATAATAAAATTCTAAGTTATGACTACTGTATACTGTACTGTTTTTACTTTTAAAACGATGTGAAAAGTAAACATTTCGGCTCGTTTGACTCAGCTCACTGAAAAGAGCCGGTTCTTTTGACTCACAAACGGCTCTTTAAAAAATAAATGTTTAAATAAATTCACTGAAAGTCCACCGCTAGTGCAACGTGAATATTCACATTTTTAATTGTCCATAACAACCTGATAACAACCCGAAAACTAGCCTGCTTGCCTTGCACATCTAATTAATGGGCAAAGTTTTCCGACTTTTTTTCTTATGCTTCAGTTTTAACGCAGCTAACCACTCTGAACGTTTAATTTATTGAATGTATCTGATACGGAACCGGACATGTGCATTATCTCCTTCTTATCTTATGCTCGAAACACTCAGTTTCTAAAAAGTTTGAAATCTTCTTTGAATTGTTAAAACAACCAACAGCACATGAGGAGCTTGAACTTGAATTCTCTCGCTAGTACAGGTCAAGCGCTACGAACCGGAAGTAGGCAACCGGAGTCGTCGTTATGGCAGCGCGCATTGTTTAGAGCAGAATAAGGTGGATAGAATGAATGAAACGGTAACGGACGCTTCGTTCTCACACATCATGTAATAAATAGTTAAGTATAGTCATGCATCACGTTTAGCTTGTACTTTGACATAATACAATCATATTTGTCATTTTTTACACGATAATATATTGTCACTTACCTTCAAATTCTGAAAAGTCTTATTTCGATCTCCATCACTTGTTCGCTCTGATTGGTGGTCTACGCTCGCCGATTGACCGTAGACAGTTCGGCTCTCTGATTGGCCTAGTGTCTACAGTGAACGTAGACTCTGGGCCAATGACGGTTCGCCGGCTGACCGTAGACAGTTCGGCTCTCTGATTGGCCCAGAGTCTACAGTGAACGTAGACTCTGGGCCAATGACGGTTCGTCGGCTGACTGTAGACAGTTCGGCTCTCTGATTGGCCCAGAGTCTACAGTGAACGTAGACTCTGGGCCAATGACGGTTCGCCGGCTGACCGTAGACAGTTCGGCTCTCTGGTTGGCCCAGAGTTTACGTTCACTGTAGACTCTAGGCCAATAAGAGAGCCGAACTGTCTACGGTCAATGACGGGCCGTAACTGTCTACGGTCAACGTAGACTTTGCACTTCGCTAGAATGAAATTTACTTGATTATGGAGTTAATATTTAATTCGTTGGAACACTGCGTTGCTCTCAAAACGCACGTTTTACTAGTTGTGCTTTAATCATGTGTTTAAAATAAAACAAAACTTTATTAAATGTCTGACACCGAGTTTAAGTTTAAGTTTAAGCATAAGAAGCAGCTCATGTCTATAAACAAAACTAGGTCAGTTTTTTTAACTACTTGAGCAACTTCAATCACTTTATTTTAGAAAGTAAAATAGAATCAGGAAAACCGTATTAAAAAAATGTTTTTAATAAATTAATTGATATCAGTTCTTATCACGTTATTCTCTGCTACTTGCTCTACACGGACACCATATATTATTTCATATTAATACATAATATATGCATTAGGCTACCATATTACCATATAAATGCATTCTACTTAAATAAACCTAAAAAAGCGGGAATTGTGCACTCTTTATTTATCCTTAATATATTTAAAGTAGTAAACTATTTACAATAGACCATGCAATGCATCACGTTTAGCTTGTACTTTGGCATAATACAATCATATTTGTCATTTTTTACACGATAATATATCAAGTCTTATTTCGATCTCCATCACTTGTTCGCTCTGATTGGTAGTCTACGCTCGCCGATTGACCGTAGACAGTTCTGCTCTCTGATTGGCCTAGAGTCTACAGTGAACGTAGACTCTGGGCCAATGACTGGCCGTAACTGTCTACGGTCAACGTAGACTTTGCACTTCGCTAGAATTCCCCAAATTTACTGGTTGAAAATAAGAAATGAACAGTAGTTGGATAAGGCTTTAATGACCAATGTATACTCAGCACTATATGCGCCTGTCCTTCTGTATTGCTGATTTTGTATGGCAAATTAAAAAAAAATCGTTACTTGGGAATAAACAGTGATAGGAGAAGGGAAGAAAAGCTCGTTTTGTAATATTATTTCTTGTCTTGAGCTTTTGAGATGCTGGTCTAGTATATGTATCAGTAAGTTGCATGTTGTTTTTATGCTGCTGATTGTCCAGCTCTTTGATCTGCAGGTGCAGTTGTAATTTATACTTTATAAATAAAATTAAGCAACTGAATCAATTGCTTCTCAAAAGGATTCACTTCTTCGAAGCGTTCGAAACGCCACTCGCTGGTGACCCCTGCTGGCCAGAGGTGTGTTTACAACAAAAACTCTGGCCTTACGTGAATGAAAACAGTTTACAAACCCATCATAGTAAATGTTTTATTGAAAGTAAAATCTATTCAATGCAATTAACTCATTTAATAAGATTAAATATCAAGCGTCTGTTCTTTTTATCAATGTTCAGGGCTTGTTTTGTTTGTTCCATGGATGGCTCAGCTAAACAGGCCAGTAAGAGGCTATTAACTACTATTATTCCTTATAATTAAACTTATGTCTACACATTTATAAAACTGATCAGAGCTCAGGTAAAACCTATAGACACTTGTCTATCGGTAGTCTAACGGCCAGATGAAAACGCTAAATTATCCAAATTGACAGAGTGTGTTAAAGATATAAAAGATTGGATGACGCGCAATTTTCTTTTATTAAATCCAGATAAGACAGAGGTAATACTTATCGGTTCAAAAAACCACCCACAAAACCTCTCACAATACAACTTTAACATAGTAGGATGTCCTGTTACTTCATCCTCTACAGTAAAAGACCTGGGTGTTATAGGCTACTTGACTGCAACCTGTCTTTTGAAAATCATATTTCATATGTTACAAAAACAGCCTTTTTCCACCTTAGAAACATTGCTAAGCTACGTAATATGCTATCAGTTTCTGACGCAGAAAAGTTAGTTCATGCATTCATGACATCGAGACTAGATTACTGTAATGCTTTATTAGCTGGTTGTCCTGCGTCCTCAATAAACAAGCTACAGTTAGTCCAAAATGCCGCCGCTAGAGTTCTAACTAGATCAAGAAAATATGATCATATAACACCAATTTTATCATCACTACATTGGTTACCTATAAAGTCCCGTATTAATTACAAGGTATTGCTACTGACTTATAAAGCCCTAAACGGCTTAGCTCCAGTCTATTTAACGGATCTTCTATCGCCCTATAATCCATCGCGCTCTTTAAGATCACTAAATTCGAGGCTTTTGGTCATACCTAGGATATCCAGATCCACCAAAGGAGGGAGAGCATTTTCACATTTAGCTCCAAAACTCTGGAATAGTCTTCCTGATACTGTTCGTTGCTCAGACTCGCTCTCCCAGTTTAAAACTAGATTAAAGACGCATCTCTTCAGCCAGGCATTCATATAATACTTTTAATCTTACAGTTAAATCCGGTCTCTAGTTCATAAACGCCAGAGGAGAACTGGCCCCCGACTGAGCCCGGGTTCTCCCAAGGTTTTTTTTTTTCTCCATTAGGTCACCTGATGGAGTTTTTCGGTTCCTTGCCACTGTTGCCTTTGGCTTGCTCAGTTGGGGATATTTGGATATTTAATTTAACTAATCAATCAACGATACTATTGATCAGCATTACCAAACATGGACGTTCCATTAGAAACAAACATTGATGTATTGTTTTAATTTATTACTGTGAAGCTGCTTTGATACAACCTATGTTGTGAAAAGCGCTATATAAATAAACTTGACTTGACTTGACTTGACTAGTCTATCGCCTCGTTTACGGTAATCACGTGACTTTGGCACTTTGATACACGCTCCGAAACACTGATTCGAAACAAAAGATTCGTAAAGGTTTCGAAGCTTCATGAATGATTTCGAAATCGCCCATCACTAGTTTCAATAGCCAGCTAAAGATTTGTTTGTCTGTATGAAGATTCATTTAAACTCAACTTCAGCCATTGAATTTCTACTAAGTAATTTTGCCACCATTACATTTGTTGTGGTATTTTAATTAAAATAATATAAAAAGTAAGCAAAACATTTTTTTTCTTTTTTTTAGCTCAGTATGATCACTCTTTTTTTCCACCACTGAAAAAGTCTGTTTTCACAAATTCCTTTGTTTATCGCTTCATAAACTGGCATAATTATGCATGTTTTTTATTTTTGTCATTCTATGTTTTTAACATTAGAGGATGCTATTCGTATATGTATTTCTCTTATGGTAATCTGACATTTTTGACAATTTTCTGTAGAAGTGCCATTCATTCTGAAAATGATTTAACTCATAGTCCATATTACCTTTGAAAGCCGGAGTGATTTTTTTATTTTCCATAAATTGTATAGTCAAACTCGGTTGTGTTTGTCCTGAATCCACATTGAGAGAGAAAAAAATAGCACAAGAGCCCACCAATTTTGTGAAATTACAGTATTTGATATGTATTTAATGTAACATATTTAAGGAAAAGAGAAAATACACAACACTGTACATGATATAAGAAAATATGACAAAATATTTTTGACAATGCCTTAAAAGATATGTGCTTATTTGTATGAGGCCAATAGTGTTTGTTATACATAGATCACATGCACAACATTTTTGGGATATTTGAATTTGATTATTCTATAAATGTCAAGTAGCTACTGAAATTCTGCAATAACAAATTGACGAACATGGTGTGTCTGGCTATAAAACATGTTAATCAGTGAGTAAGAATTCCTTATAACACATTGCAGACCTTACAATAAAAATATTAAAATATATATCACACAAAAAGTAGTGTGTTCATTCACAACTTTCCATATCTCCAGTACTAGTCCTTTCCTTCTAAACCCACACCTTTCCCTTCCCTTCTCTCTTCCCGGATTGACGTCCGCAGCATCCCCCTGCCAGGCCGCGGTGCTGGGTCGCGGGAAGGTTTTTGTAAACGGCCCGGCTGTAAGGAATAAAACACAGACCCAGCTGAAGGTGGCGAGCGAGCCGACAGTACGCAGCCAAGGCCAGAACCAAGAGTGGAGTCACTAGCAGGAAACCCACAACCAGCAGAGCCACGCAGCCGCCGTCATTCAGCAGGTCCGAGCAGTACGGCGTCGAGCCGTGCGGGCGCACCTGAAAACAGAGGCAATTTGACCATTTTTGTTCATTTACATTTATTACATTTTAGTATTTTGTAATTTATTTGTAATAAACACTTTAAGTGGACAATTAGAAGTGTTATTTAGTTTTTTAATTAATTTTTTTTAAACATACGCGCAGAGTGTGACGTCATATTGTGACCGTTGCAGTGTGCATAGAAACAGAAATAATTTGTTGGTTGTGCTTTACCACAGTTACATTGATTTCCCATGTTGGCTCTTTTGTTTTGCTTAATAAAGTAGTTATAGCTGCTATTAAAAAAAAAAAAAAAAAAAAGTAGAAATAATTCGTCCGCTCCACTCCCGAGCGCAAGTCCACCAGTGTTGTGTAAGGTAGGCACCTTTTTACAGTCTATGGTAGGCATTAGGCATGTTTTTAGTGTTTATTTCTATTTCCTGTCGCTGTGGAGGCTCTTTTATTGTATATGACAGAGTAAACAGGCTTGATTTAAAGGTTTGATTTATGTCCCCGTAGACCGTTCGGTTGCATAACAATTGAATAAAGCCGTATCAATAATGTCAAAAATGTGATGTGGGATGGGTGTATATGCTGTTTAAACGAGTGTACTAACCGATACGCTTGTTGTCTTTCACGGAGTTCTGACGAGTTTTATAGACTTTTATGGAGCGGTGGAACCCCCCCTAAAACACAGCACTCCCAACCTAAAACATCTTCCCTCGCCCCTGTTTAATTGGTGTGGGGTTGAGGATAAGAGGTGGAATGTGTGTGTGTGTGTGTGTGTGTGTGTGTGTGTAGGCATTGCTGAGGATGGTCTCCCTGGAGGAATGAGTCTGTGAGGTGTGGACAGACAAACAACAGATACACTGGGCAAGAATGTTTGCTGACAGCACAGATCGTTCGTTACATCCATCTATAGGTTTACATGCATCCAAGAAAAAAAACACTTACATTTTCTCAAAAACACTCTAATGTTCTCATAATATATTGCACATCACCTCATTTCTCAAAGATTCTGAAAACTTGTTTGAAGATTCACTCTCCAAATCCCTCCTTTCTGAGAGTCTACTCTGCTCTGATTGGTCAGAAGGCCCAGTCTGTGGTGATTGGTCTACTCTGCTCTGAATGGTCAGATGGCCCAGTCTGTTGAGATTGATCTACTCTGCTCTGATTGGTCAGATGGCCCAGTCTGTTGTAATTGGTCTACTCTGCTCTGATTGGTCAGAAGGCCCAGTCTGTTATGATTGGTCTACTCTGCTCTGATTGGTCAGAAGGCCCCAGTCTGTTATGATTGGTCTACTCTGCTCTGATTGGTCAGAAGGCCCAGTCTGTTGTGATTGATCTACTCTGCTCTGATTTGTCAGATGGTCCAGTCTGTTGTGATTGGTCTACTCTGCTCTGATTGGTCAGAAGGCCCAGTCTGTTGTGATTGGTCTACTCTGCTCTGATTGGTCAGATGGCCCAGTCTGTTGAGATTGATCTACTCTGCTCTGATTGGTCAGATGGCCCAGTCTGTTATGATTGGTCTACTCTGCTCTGATTGGTCAGAAGGCCCAGTCTGTTATGATTGGTCTACTCTGCTCTGATTGGTCAGAAGGCCCAGTCTGTTGTGATTGGTCTACTCTGCTCTGATTGGTCAGAAGGCCCAGTCTGTTGTGATTGGTCTACTCTGCTCTGATTGGACAGGTGGTCTATTATTATATCTGAATTTCAGCTCTGGATCTTCCTCAACATTTGATACACAGTGATATGAATGATGGCATCAGTTTTTCCGTACCAATTCCTTTTGAAGTGCATTTAAAGTGGATTCACAGTGCTGAAAGCAACACGAACCAAACTCTTCCAGTCTCAGCTACAACTACAGTGTTTGAGGGTCAGAGTAGACGCTGTTCACGGGCAGCCAATGAACACCATAGACTGGCATTATGCAAATGAGTTACATTGTTACGTAGGTTTGTAACAGGAAGAGAGACTGGAATTACTGACGACTCGTTTCAGCAGTTCAGAGTCGATTCTTTCTTTTAGGAGACAATAACTTTATTTGTCATGCACTTTGATCTTTAAAACTTTGCAGACCTTTTACATTCACAAACAGCTGTACTACACACTGCATGAAAAGTAACATTCGAAAAAAGCATAATATTGGCACTTTTTTTGAGCTGCTCTGTGCCTGATCACTAAAAATATAAGAGAATTTGCTTTTTTCACGATCATGTTGCATATTTATCCTTGATTGATCCGTCAACTTGCCTGAAGCTGCAATAGTAATATATGTTTCAGACAGATACCAAATTTTAGTTTTCCACTGTGATTCTTTGGTTAAATAGCATTGCACAGGAGGAAGGGTAACTGACGGATGAACCTGCCCCCCACATTCTTTATCTATTCCCCTGAGAGATGGAGGGAAGCAGCGTTTAAGAAGAGTGACTGAGTAAACAGGGAGTAGGAGGGTGAAAAACTGATAAAGCGCATCTGTGTTTGGATCTGCTCTTTCTCACTCACTGACAGGTTTCTTCACTCAAGGAGATGCTTGTAAAAATCACAGTTAAATACAGTCATACTTAAAGGTGAAGTAAGCCAGTGTTTCTCAACTGGTGGGTCGCGGAGTGAACAGTCAAAGAAACAACATAAACAAAAAAAACGTATTCAAAATATTTTTTTCGGATGCGAGACTTTTGATTTTCAAAGACGCGCGTGATACAGAATCAGACGTGCCTGAGAAAAACGTTGTTGTCCCGATTCATTATCTGCGGAGATGTTGTCACGCTATATGTTTGTGTCATTATTCTAACGATATTTTCGTAGCTTGTTGAGAAATAAAAATTGTCTCATCTCAGAAAAACAAACTTTCCTGTCCTATCAAGCAATATACTCTTCAGATGTGGCGGCGCGCGCTTTATATCACTTCAATAAACCAAGTGCAAAGAAACTACGAGTATGCAACGCCGTAGTTACGTTGTCAATTAGTAATTCACAAGTTCACACTTACAAATAAATCAGATAGAATAAATGCGTATTTAGCGTGCTGTCTGAGGTATTCGGCCCGAACCCAAAGCACTCCCCCGTATTCCTGGCTGTGGAAGAACAAGCCAAGAGTGAGGAGTCGGGGTGGTGGAGGGATGCTGAAAACTGTCAAGGAATGTTAGGTGAGTTGACAGAGTGAATATATATATGCTTCCTCTCATGCTGACATGACATGGTAATTGTTTGATGACAAGTTGGATTGATTATTTGAACGTGCTCCTCCCGAACTTTGTTTATGAAACATCATGTGCTGAAATAGAAAAGTAAAGTACCGATAAATCACGTAACTGCCGTCGTGTGTTAGCTGGAAAGGATTTGCATGATGTTTTCAACATGGTAACTGCTGTTTTCACAACCCCAAAATGCCAATTTATTTTCACTTTGTGTATTTTGCTTTTTTTTTTAAATAACTGTGGTGGCTTACCAACTTACCAACCTTTGCAAAAACTAGTTTGGGACTGCTAATACTGTTTATTCATCAGTGTTAGTCATATTCTTACAATTTAGGCTATGTGTATGTTAAGTAAAGGGGGACATTACTTGTGTGTGTCAACAATTTTTGTGAAAAAACAAGTGGGTCTCGACTTGACCATGGGAAAATTGGGTCCCATGGTCAAACCAGTTGAGAACCACTGCAGTAAGAAATGCTGTTGAAAATGCTGTGAATATTTACTAGATGTTGTTCAGGTGGAGCAATGAAGGGAGGGGTGTGTTTATTTGGTTGTCGATTTCATGTATGGTTAACTGCACCTTATGTCACGTTGATTTGTATAGCTCTTTTCACAATACAAATAGTCTCAATTATCCTCTTGAATTATCCTATTGTGTGTCTTTGACAGACTCCTGAGGAGTCGACTGCTTATGTGAAGTGACAAACTATTCACACCATGGTGGTCTGCTGTTCCTTACAGATCTTTGAATTCATCTCTCGTTCATATGTGTCACATGGGGACTAATTGGTCTGAGTGGCCATTGATCTTTGATCTTAAGGTCTGGTAATTGGAGAGGCTGGAAGAATTCAGCCTTTATTTACACACACTGACCCTTCCTGACCCATGGGTGCTATGCTTAAGCTGTTTTCTTCTAGAAAGAGACAAAGAGCATGTGAGATGTATCTAACAGAATCTTGTCTGTTAATTTCGTAGTAGCGTTTGAGAGAGAAATAGACAAAGTGATTGTCAAAGTGCAAGATTGCCTATAGTCACTATACAACTTTGTGAGAGAACTTTTTTTCTCATTATTAAACTCCAGTAATCCACTCCTGTCCTGAAACACTTCTCATCTGACGTCATCTTCAAACTCCTGACCTGCCCCTGCTAATACTCCTGCACTCAAACTGCTGAGAAATGCCCGAGATTAAGAGATTACTTGGTGAATCAAAGAGAAGCAGAGGCCAAACTCTCATAAATCCCTAGGAGAATATCTCTGAATCATGATTAGCTTTTATTCTGAGTCTTTTTCCCAGATTATAAAGGACATTCCTTTAGTGTTGCTACACTGTTTGTCTTTCAATATGCTTTAAGCGTAAATGACTTGTTAAATGGCTCTATCTTCATCTCACTTTGATTAATGCAATGCCCTGTTTTCTACTTTAAATCCACACACTTCACGTTTACAATTCATTTCAAATGTTGCAGAATTTTGACATGCAATATGTCTTTATTGGACTTATTTTACGTTTTTTTATTACTTGTATATAAAGCAAGCACATTGTTTGGCGTTCATTTAAGAGCTTATTTAGATGAGCTTTTCATGAACTGTTGGCTGTTTCATTTGATGGAGCATTTGCAGTGAAGGCACCATTATTATGAAATCATCTTCACGTTGATCTGCAGAATCTGTGTCTGTTTTGTATAGACCTGCTTTTATTATTTTGTGAAGTTTTTGTTATTGTGTTTTGTTTTGTAGAGTGTTTTTGGCACAACTTAGCTATATAAATGCTATATAAATGAAGCATTGTTTTAAATGATTTAACTTTTTCCACTCCATACTCTGTTCTGAATAAACTGAGAATCAAAGATTTTTTTGTTTAAAATAGATATTGATGATTCTCTCGCGATTCTGAATAGACAACTAAACAAAACATTCATTTATTTTAAAATGATTCAAATTTTATATATATATATATATATATATATATATAGACTGATTCAATGACTCGCGCATAATTTACTTGTTTCACTTCACTTGAACAAATCTCTTGAATGATTCAATATAGTCGCCACCTACTGGTGTAACAATGTAATTGATATAATCTTTACTGGAAGCGTGAAGTTTCAAATTCAAAAGGTGATTTATTCTATTTTGATCGCTTCTGTAGACATCAGTGTTTATATCTGAACTATAAATTTTATCCCATAGTTTTTATGTGGGTGTTTGAATCAAGATCACGATCTTTAAACAATTAATCGTGCACCTCTACTGGTTGTGTAGCTATACTACGTTTAATATTTTATATTTGTGAGTAAAGTTTATTTTGTGTGTGTGTGTGTGTGTGTGTGTGTGTGTGTGTGTGTGTGTGTGTGTGTAAATATTCTGTTTTATTATAATGTTTCTCTTACACAATTTTGTCTTATTTATTTAAATGAAATAAAATGATTTAAATAATTTCTAATAATTATTTTAGACAGTTTTCAGGTTGTTTTTTGCTCCTGTGTCTATACGTAATATGTCCTCATCACGTGAAATGAGCAACTTTGAGCTGCGTGTTTACTGTCGTGTCCAAAATCAGTTCACACATCCTTCAAAAACAGCCTTTTCATAAACTCTGTATATCGTATATGTGACCCTGGACCACAAAACCAGTCACATGGGTCATTTATCATGACCCATGATACATCATCTGAAAGCTGAATAAGCTTTCCAGTGATGCATGGTTTGTAAGGATAGGACAATATTTGGCCGAGATACAACTATTTGAAAATCTGGAATCTGAGGGTGCAAAAAAATCGCCTCTAAAGCTGTCCATTTATCTTCGTGATTGTGCAGCATTCACTCACAAAAATAAATGTTTTATATAATTACGGTAAGAAAATTTACAAAATATCTTCATAGAACATGATCTTTACTTAATATCCTAATGATTTTTGGCATAAAAGAAAAATCGATAATTTTGACCCATATTGTTGGCTATTGCCACAGATATACCCGTGCGACTTGTGACTGGTTTTGTGATCCAGGGTCACACATTCTTTTGATATTGTGAGCAGTTTGATGCACTTCTCCCCTGCAACTCTTACCGTTGAATGACAGAGAAAGCCGAACACCACCATGACGATAGCAGGAGTGAGGATGAGCCCGAAGACACAGCCGGCCAGGCAGGCGTTGATGGCAGCGATCAGCAGGTTCTGCGCGGTCACCAGCACTGAGCAAGCCCAGCAGTCCAGAGACCCCCGCAGCTCCAGCGGACCCTCCGCAGCCGAGTACGGGGGAGGCACGACCACCCCAGATCCTCCGACCGGGGTCCCGGCGGGCACAGTCGAGGCCAGGGAGTTTGTGTGCTGGAAACTGGGATGAGGGTGATGGTGGTGATGGGTGTTGGTTGGGAGCTCTTCAGAGAGGTCGAGGGCCTGGTGATGAGCCCCCTTCTCCAGTGTGCCATTCATGCTCATCCTGATCTAAGGACGATAGAGATCGAAAGACTTTACAAAAGTAAAATAAAGCAATAAGCCCCGTGAAGCAGTGATTTACAGTGAGTTTAGAATAGCTAAGGGGCATTGTTAGGCATTTAAAGTTTTAACCCTGGCTTTCAGGACTACATCTGGAACGCCCCCCCCCCCCCCCCCCCAACCCAACCCAACCCACTACTACACTGTAAAAAGTGATCAGTTGACATAACAAATTTTTGTTTAGGAAACCTGTTGCTGTAAGATTATTAAGTATAACTTCATGCTTAATAAAAAAAAATTAAGTAATGTGGAATTGTCAAGTACATATAACTTAAAAAAAAGAATTTCAATTAAGCATTAAGTTTACTTACTAAAATTTAGTAAACCCGTTGCCTTAAAATTATTAAGTAAGTGAACTGAACACTTTGTAGAAATGTATGCTCCCTCCCGCCAGCTCAGGTCACTGAATCAGCGTCGTCTTATTCCCTCACAACGAGGCAAAAACTCACTCTCCAAAACCTTCACTCTCTCTGTTCCTCTATGGTGGAATGAGCTGATACACTGTAAACCCTAACGCTCAAAATAATTAAACAAATTAGTTCAATCAAATGAACTTTTATGAGTATTTAGTACTTTCTTTTTCTTTTGAGTTAATTGAACTGACACATTTTAAGTGATCTGAATTGTTTTCTAGTTTTGTGTTTTATGAACTTGTTTCTTTTAATTTAGACAAACTTTAATTTAACTGAATCTGGGCTGGGACTTCAATTTTCCAGCATGCTTTGCCATGACACTCAAAAGTGAGAGTAAATGCTAAAATTAAGTGTTAAATAATATTTTTGGTGCCAGATTAATGTTAAGTGGGAGATTTAGTAGTGTTTAATGTTTTGTTATGCTTAGAAGAGTTTCTGTTATGTTGTTTTTTTGTAGGGTTATCATGGCATGAGTTTAGTTTGAGAACAGATATATATTAAATGTTTCATGTTACTGTACTCATTCAGCAAGTGCTATGCTAATGTCAAGGAATTGTTACCAATTAGCAAATTAGCATTTATTGAATTAGCTGGTAAAAGCTATAAGTTTCCTCTACTAAAAATATTTCAGTCAAGATTACATGATCATTTTAAGTTAAATGTATGAATTAGCTTACTCAAACATTCCAAGTTAGGAGCATTTAAAATGAGAACAAAATAAAAAGTTCTGCGTAAACTTTAAATTTCTTAACTTAAACAAAAATTGTATGTACACTGAAAAAAATGATTTGTTGAATTTAATAAAAAAATGTATGGTAAGTGGTTGCACACAATTGATTTTAGCTACATTTAAACAAATACATTAAGTTGAACTTAATCAATTTTAGTTCAACTTAATGCATTTGTTTAAATTTAGCTAAAAATCAATTGTGTGCAACCACTTACCATACATTTTTTTATTTAACTCAACGAATATTTTTTTTTCAGTGTAGTCTAACTGATTACCTCAGATTTTTTTAGTTTTGCCAACTTATTCGGGTTTACAGTGTTGTCTAATAAACCTGGCATTGTGTACTATGACGATTGTTGGCTCTCTGATGAATGCTTTGTTCTTCTTTTTAAGTCACTTTGGATAAAAGCATCTGCTAAATGCATAGATGTAAAGTTAACCCTTAAATGCATTAATGTTTCGCCAATCATAATTATATATTTGGGTCTTTAGTGACCCGGATCTACAGTATTCAACATTTGAAGTGAATCAAAACCTTTCATCAAGGTATACATGAATTTTGAACAACACCTGTTCTTGTCTTAGAACAACTTTGATGAACTTTTTTGATCCACTTCAAATGTTGACTACTGTATATCTAACATGGAAAACTCTGCTGATATTTTAATAAAAGTTACAAAAGAATAAAATAAAGCATTATTCGTTACCATTTAGAACTTGAAAGGGTTCAGTTTGAGCAGATGTTTCTATCATCATCAGAGCTCGTTTAGCGTCTGGCTTATATTGGCTCTGTGATTGTGACATGTTTGCTAACAACAGCGGCTGCAGGAAACTCTAGGTGATTTCACTCTGAGCAATTGTTTGAAAATCTAAAAAAGCTTGTTACTTTGGTGGATGCGTTCATAGGCGACTTTGACATCTGTTTTGCACTGTTTCCTAAAGTTCAGAGCAAGGTTAAATCACTTATCGCCAGGAAACTAGGGTTGTATGATCCTTTAATTAGGTCTTTAATCAGAGACTGATTGTTATCTGAAAGCCAATTGGCCCTTTGTGGCGGAAACTAATTGGTATTTCAGTGTGTTTGGAACAACACAGGCGATATGATGAAGTGATTAAGAGTGAGAAGCCTTGACATCGCAGTAACACACCTCTGGAGATTTGATCTCTTTTATCATTTATATGGGTATGTATGATGTTACCCCAAATAAAAAAATAATAATATTAATTTTCATAATTAAGCACCCTCACCCCAATCACTGTTTCACTTTTAAGTTTTGTATAATTTATTTATTCTAAATTTGTCAAATAGTAATGAGATCCATCCTTTCAGGACACAATGATTGTTAGAAAAATAAAATCAGCATTAATTGCGGGTGGTCCAACAAATGCTACTATGATGTAAAAATTATTGTTTTAGTTGTTAATGAGATTTTGTCAGAGTACAGAAATAGAAAATGTCACAATGCTAAAATCCTTATGATCCTCAAGAGGCTTAATTTTCTTTATGCAAATTTTTTTGTTTTGTTTTCTAAATTTTATGTAAGTAAAAATGTATACACGTCATTTAAATTGCAAAATATATATAAATCAGGAAAAAGTCACTTTTATTGTCATAATTTCTTCCAAAAATTGTCTTGCTTCTCATGACACTCTAACAATCAATACCATAAAGATACAATATAGTACAATCACCATAATAATAGTACTAATAATAATAAAGATGCAGAACTGGCCTAGAACCCCAACTCTGATTTAATCAGTTTATAGGCTGTTATATATATATATAAAACCTGTGGAGAGTGGGAAAGAGGTTAGACTGACATCCCCCCGGTTAGACTGACTGACCATCCAGATAGGACTCCAGAACAATAGACCGAGGTCAAACTACATAAATACTTTACACGCCAGACAGCTGTGGCCTCAATGCCATACGCTAATCATCTAAATATGGATACAGGATGGTCTCCGACTCACACACACACACATACACTCTCATCCTTAAACACTAGATCCTGAATATGCCATCAGTGATGCATGATGAGGGTGATATGCACACGTTTGTGCGCTTGCTGACCGTTGTGTCTTCCTGTCTTTGTATTCTGTTTGTTAGCGCCTAATGTATGGCATGTGACTCAGCATATAACAAACACTCCATCACCCCTCACAGGAAACCTGAACACAAGCGCACACTATGCCAAACCTGGAGAACACACACTGCTCCACCCGCTAACACTGTTTCCACTTTTCTGGGAATCACACAATTGAGAATTAATCTGGAGTAAATATTACTCAGAATCAACCTTATTTATGCATGCATAAAGCAGAAACGAGCTATATAGCAACTTAAAAATCTTTATAGGTGGAATTGTTTTTACTTTGCTATTTATATTAGGTTTGATATGATCTTATACTGATTCATAAACATTTTTGATCAATGTCTGCTTCTACTTGATGGGGTATTTTAATTGATTAATCCATATACAGTATAACTTCACTGGTAAACACATAGTTCATTCAAGAAACTAACGCCGTGGAATTAGCCAACCAGATATACTTCAATAACTTAGCTGACAAGATTATGAAAAAATCTGTTTACCCCTCTCCTCCCCAGCACCACCTGTAGACGTCTGCTATGGGGTTTTTAATATATTCTTGTCCTTTATGTATGTTATTTTAACTAAGCTGCTGAACAAATTCTTGTCTTTGCTCAGCATTGGCGTAGCAGATCTCGTCCGCAAATATCAAGCATATGTACTTTACATGCCCCATGCCAATAAATGCTGGTTAAATAATTCACTTCGAGAGTTATCACGATTAAAACAGTCTTTAAATGAAAGGTAGCAGGTATGCACTTGCAACACTCCACACTAGAAGTTATGTGAATTAATGTTAAATAAGCAATCTAACAGATCCGTGAATTCCAAGCGTTCCCCTGCTGTGGCCTCTGATAGGTCAGTCTCACTGCACCTTATCAAGCCCTCTGCACCCCCCACTCACCCGATGCTGAGAGTCCAGTAGTCCTCTTCTTCTTGTTGCCTTTGTCTAACTCAACATGCACTCTTTGTTTTTTGTTCTTTTTTGGAATTCCTTGTTCAGAAAGTTCTAGAATCTCTAAAATTCTAAAAACGTTTTCCCTTGCTGTACTAGACTGATCCTTGCTCTCATTTCTTGTGTTCTCTGAAGTTGCAGCTGTTTTTGGCTGTGTATGAGTCCACTCGCTCTCTGTTAGTGAGGCGGACTGAGATATGGATGTATCCCGCCTGGCAGTTATAGCAGTGCCTTTCTCTGTGCCTCCCTCATGCCCCCTCCCCCTTTTCCTTACCCTTCTCTTCTCCTCTCACTCCCTTTCTTTACTTTTTGTATGGGGGGAAGGAATGTTTATTTAAAGAGCCGAAGTGAAGACTTAAATTACTGCTGATGGATAGAGAGGACATGAAACCACCTCTTCCACACCTCCTTTCTCCTCTGCTCGAAACATAAACTGCTCTGACCACATGGTGCCAAGTGTTGTTTTTCCTGCAATCTTGTGGTGGTTTGGTTGATGTTGCCCAAGTGATCTGTGCGTAAACTCATGTTATCCATCTTCCTCCACCCATAATGCACTTGTTATGCAACAATCAGTCTTTTAGGGGACATTTCAGGGATATAAAAATAAAAATGTGTTGGCTCAACAAACAAACATAATGTAACGGTTTGCATTTTTTTTTTTTTTTTTTTTTTTTTTTTTGAGTTATGACAACTTCTAATGAAATTACGTTCAACTAACAAACTACATTGACTTAGAGGAACTTAATTCGTAACATGAATGGACCCAAATTAAGTTGATTACTTGAAAAAAAATAAAGGGTATGTTTTTGTATTTCCTTTGTGTTTTTCGCATACAGACAACGTCGTCGAAACAATCTGCTAGTTTCAAGCAGTCTATGGTTTCAAGTCGGATCTGTGAAAACGGCTCATGCCAGGCCAGTAGTTGGCGGTGTCACTTTGTAAAGAAACACTATGCGTCTGTAGACTGAACATGTAATACACATGCGCATAACGTCACCATTTTCACAGATGAAAATAATGTAATTTTCAAAAACATACACGTTGAAGCCCGTTTTCAAAAGTTTGCATTTTAGGCTCCCTAAACGTCGTTGTCATGTAAATGAACGGCCAAAACGCATAAAGTTTTATGTTAGTTGTGTAAACGGCCCCCAGGTCACCTCAACTTTACTTGAGCTGTAGCCCTGGAACCAATTAATCTTATCTATTTGAATTAAAATACGCAGCTAGTATAGCACATGCTTAATGTGACTTGTTTAGCATGTACATTTAATGAACAAGAGATTACTTGTCAGTGGCATTAGCTCAGGCATTTTTGCTCTTGAGCACAATGGTAACCACAAAATCCTCAACATTACAGAAACTCTTTTAAATGTCAAACATAATGGCATTAAACACTAACAGTGTTTTCTTTCACTAAAAACAAATAAAATAACACTTATTTGTAACATTTAATCTCCTGATCCAGTCCTATGTAAAGCATGCTGGGAACTAGAAGTCCACTGCCCAATTACAAGACAATTTCATTAAGTTACTGCAACTTATTTTTTAACCAAAAAAAATTTTGTTGAGATTTTGCGTTTAAATTACCTACAATATTAAGTTAATGTAATGATCAACATTATTACGTCAACAGAACACAAAATAATGTTCACAACTCCAAAATGGTCCATATACATAAAACACTGGCTTGTTCATCATAACGTTAACACACTTCGTGACATTTAATATAATAGGTTTTGCTATTAGAAATTAAAAGAATTTTGCACTTCCAGTCTTAAATCTTTTCTACCTCAATTCTCACTCCTCTTTGGCCAAAAGTGATGTTCGAAGGGGATATTTGACTTTATTACCCTACAAGTTTGATTTAAAATATGATTTTTTTTTATATATATATTTAAATACTTTTAAATGTAACATTTTTAAAAAAAATGCTACTCCTGGTTAAGGTTTTATTTATCAGACAAAATTATTTGGCAAAAAAAGTAAAATTACAGCTACAGGTTTTATGTTACTTGCATAGAAAAATGCATAGAAAAACAAAAAACGCAAAGGAAAAAGCTCAACATAATCAGTTATTAATATTTCGTTGGTTCTTTCTTGTTTTTGCATGTTTATGATTTCTTTGTATGACAGTCTGGCCAGAACTAAGTCCGCACAATTTGGCATGTTTCATTGCGTTATCATAAATAAAAATTCACTCCAAGCACAACTATGCAATATGCTATAAAATCCTTTTTAATAATAAAAACAATTTTTTTATAATATTTGAATTTGCCAATTTTCATAGGCCGGATATCAATGTTGGCCACTATTGTAGAACAATATGTATATTTAAAAAATATTCTGACATTAAAAATATTTAAAAAATTGTGAAATGTACAATTATTTTATTCAGAGTAAATCAAGGTTGCGATCATGATGCAGAATTAGACTGATAGTCTGATATAATGAAAGATCACACTGAAAAAAATGGTCCAGAATTGAAAGAGTGATTTAAAAAAACATTTTGTTTTTGCTGATCAGCTTATCATAAAAAAGTAAAAGTGTGAAAAGGAAATAATGTAGGCAACATTTAAGAGCAAGACCAGCTTTCCAGTGAACTGCCCTCATCCAGACCAAGGATATCTTCAAAGGTTAACATGCCTTAAAGTTGAAAAGTCCACATGGGAAAAGAACAGAAAGGATCACAAACAACTGATGGCAAGGACAGATCTGAAAGGAGGATGGAGTGGAGCAGCTCTCCTTCATGATGAAAAGAGTATCTGCAAATACAGAGGGAGTGGTTGCACATTGGAGGAATAGTGTAAATGCTGGCTTGCGTAACTGATAAGAGCCCATCACACACGCATCAATTAATGTCCGTCAGATGTAATGTTTCCCACTGCTTTGTACAGCCCATGTTTACTCTGTATCTGCACCCCTGACCTCACGCAAGAGGGACGTCAAGAAAAGATAAAACCCGCGCAAATATGCAATGCTTAGAAGCACTGAACAGGACTGAACCAGGAGAAGAGTGATGCTAAAAGTGTGATTGAGATTGACTGTTGCTGTAATCAGTCAGAAGATTGCCTAAATCCTGTTGTGCAAACATATAACTTAGTCGAGGTTTGCTGAAAATAGTTGCATCCACTGCATTTTTATTTATTTTTTTAAGGCTAAAAATGTTTTTGAGTGATTTGCTTTCACCAGCCTCTGGTTTGTGGCAAGCGAAATTTTAAGTGCACTACAGCGCCTTGACTTTACTTTGCATTAATTTAACAAGCTTTGCATTTGCATTTTGGCTTTCTGAATGGCGAAATCTGAGCCATGTGTTAAAGGAGGGGTGGAAAGAGCTTCCTGTTCTTACAGGAAGTAGGAAATCCGCAGGCCTGCGCAACCTTAACCTTTTCCAAATCCAGTTTATGTTGATGTGGGAGAGTTTGGATACGTGTCTGCTTACATATTTGGAGTGTTATGATGAAAATGCATTTCTGCAATAACTGACCATGAATTGAAATGTTTTACAGAATAATTTGTTGGCAGTTGAGATGAACTGGTGGTTGAGGCTTGAGTTTGCACGGCTTGATGTATCTGACCATCATTTCAACTCTTCCAGCCCACGTGGGTGTGTTATAGGAGTCTCTTCCATTACACAGATAAATTGAAAGCTACTGCGTGAAGTGAGGAATCTTGTGCCAAACATGTTTCAGAGTTTTGAGATAGGGCATGTTACTGAAAGCTGATCACAAAAGTAAACAAGCTCTGGTTCCTCTGAACTTACGTCAGCAAAGAACAGGAAGGAACTTTGATAGGGACGAACCTGACACAAAAACATGGGATGAATAAACAAGGATAAATATTCGCCTACAGATAACAGCGTGCCTGGTATGGGCTAATGAAATCGAGGAATGATGACGAGCAATTATATTAATCTTGTGTAGGGGAAAAAAAATGCAAAGATTAAATAAAAAAGTAATGCAAAAATTATTCAAAGTGATAAGATTTTTTTTTTTTTTTAAACAACCCGACGAATAATATAAGAAACATTGTTTTAAAGGTACATTATGTAATTTTAAAATAAGGAGTCTACATCAATCCTTCTTCCAAAACTCTTTTTTCTTACCCTGATTTATATTGTAAACCTATTATAAGTGTTTATATTTTTAACCCCTCGGGATGGTTTTCGCGGGAAATTGCACACATACTTCACTCGACCATGCGTGTCTTATAATATCTGTAAATAGAGAAGTTGCTCCGGCGTGTCTGGTGTGGGAGTGTTGGAGTAGCAGAGGCTAGTTGTCAACACGAGTGGGAAAGGTTGACATGGAACAGCTAAATCTCCAATCACCCATAAAACACACACAACACAACACAAAACAATGCCGAACAGAGAGTCTGGTGACAAACGCGACAGGATATGTTCACGACTTTTCGAGGAAGTATCATGTCTGTTAATTATTGAAGCCTGTTTCCGCCACGAATAAAACATTTTAAGATAACTGCGACTTTTTCTCTCACAATTGCGAGTTTACACCAGAATTGCGTGTTAAAAAGTCATAATTGCGAGAAATAAATTCAGATTTTTTTCTCACAATTGTTTATATCTCGCAATTCTGACTTTATAACACGCACTTGCGACTTAACCCTAAAACTGGCAATGTGATCTGGGTGTAACGTCTTTTTTTGGGGCGTAAGAATGATTTTTTCATCAAATCCTTTTATAATTTATCACAGCCTGGTCTGTCTTGAGTATGCTGGTCACATGATTTGTTTAAAAATTTTTGTGATTAATTAGTCAGCCTGACCTAAATCCAACATGGCT
The DNA here is from genome assembly GCF_949319135.1 of Squalius cephalus. Classification (NCBI taxonomy): domain Eukaryota; kingdom Metazoa; phylum Chordata; class Actinopteri; order Cypriniformes; family Leuciscidae; genus Squalius; species Squalius cephalus. The sequence goes on from NC_137124.1 coordinate 9,460,261, forward strand.
GCCAGTGATGCAGGACATTCAGATTTTGAGATAAGTAAATATATATTAAACTTACTTTTCTTGGAAATCTAAACAACATTTATTCGATAGGATTTGGGGACCTTTCATAGACTTTATTAAGGACTTAGATTTGACAGATGATTTTTTGGACTTTTGAGACCTGTAGGAAGGAAACCTATAGTTCCAAAATTTAAGCTTAAGTTTAAATTTCACTTTAAATAAAAGTGGAAGAATGTACACTTTGAGATAAGATTATATGTAATACTATGTTTTTATTTTCTATGCTTAATGACCTATGTTGAAGAGAGAAGCGTTGTTCACTGTATTAGTTCTTTCCTGCTTAATTCCTGCCTTTTAATGGGTTTAAATCCATGTAATGCAGTCATTATGTTTATATGGACAAATTTGTATCAACAAGATTGTGATTGTTTGTTTTTTGCCAAAATATTTTTATTAAGATTTTCTTCATGTAAATACAAACTTTTCTTTTGAAAAAATAATACTAACACTGCTAACATTATGAACATTTTCTTAAGGTGCTGAAAAAGAAAATGTATAAAAATGTTGTTCATGTTGTTATTTAGCACGTTTTGAAATATATGTTACACCTGAGTCACATTACCACTTTTGGGTATAAAAAAGGGATTAACTTTGTATTCTGAGATATTTTTTGTTTTTACAAATTATAAAATGTACAGGTTAAACTGATACAGCCTGTCTGTCTTGAGTATGCTGGTCACATGATTTGCTTCAAGTTATCTGTGATCAATTAGTCAGCCTGACCTTAATCCAACATTTTTTACCATTTTTTATGGTAATGAAAGGTCCGATTTCAAAACGGTTTTCACAGGCTCAATCTTGAGTTTGTAAGCTTTCCAATGATATGTCAACATCATATGAGTTGAAGTATAGGATATAATTGTTTTAAACATGCAATGGCAGTTAGTTATACATTTGGTCCTTTTTTTATACCCTAAACAGGCAATGTGATCTGGGAGTCACAACTCATAAAATCCAAAATACATAACATTTTTCAAAAATTCTTTTGGATATGATTTACTTAAGTCCAGATGATATAAAAAATGACATGAAATTATTTGTTGCTTATCATTTTCTACTCTTGCCTGTTTAAGGGTTAATATCACGCAATTCTGAGAAAAAGAAAAGTCAGATGAGCTAAAAAGTCACAAATACCTTTTTAATTTTTTATTCTGTGGCAGAAACAAGCTTCCATAGTTAATAGGTACAGCTACAGTAAATTCTTCAGATAGTCATTTTGAGATCATTTCCTTCTAAACTGGTAAAATAAGCCTAGTAGTGAATGAGCAGTAGGGTAATCTCTCTCTCTTTTAGCTGTGAGAAAGAATATATTCAAAGTCATGTTTGAGTCACAAAAAAAAACATTCTTCCGCATGCAGTTTTTTTTATTCGCTAAAAGGCCCAAAATTACAGTGTATCTTTAAATCACCATGGCTTTGTTTAGATCTCTTAATATTATTGATACCCCTTTAATAATATTTTGATATGGCATGTCATTGTTTTTGTCTCTTAAAATATCTTCCTTCTACAGATGTAAGTGCTCTGCTTCATTTGTTTCTTGTATGTGTTTGTGGCTGAAATGTTAATTAGATATATAATAAATGTTTTTGAAACCTTACACTTCCAATGAATGAATACAGAGACATGGCACAGATCAAAGTTTATCAAAAGCATTTAATATTATTCAGAGTAATCATATCAATGACACACGAATTCACAAAGTGTTTAAGACATGTCTGGCTCAGTTCGCTTCGTGTGTGAATTCCAAAACAGTGCAGATTTTAAATAACCACAAAAATAAAATAATAATGAGGGAAAAAAAGGGGAAAGTGTGTATATTGCAACAGGAAAAATATTTCTTAAAAAAATTGAGAGTAGCTCAAGAAGAACTCAGCACCATCTATTTCATAATCAAAACAATTTTCCTGATAATACATGAATCATTTCACGCTAACGCCTCTAAAGCTGTAAAAAATTACAGTATATATTTTAAAACAATAATGCGTTAAATCCCCTTTCACACTGTTACTCGTTCCAGTAAAATGCCACAATTCTCTATATAAGCATTAGTTTAGGCGTATGACAACCCACTGCAGCCAATAACTGTATAGCATGTGTATTGAAGGTTTATGCCTGCTGTAGTCAGCGTGGAAAACGTGTCCTCAAATGAACAGCATTTACAACAGGACAGAAGCACCACTAAATGTGTAAGATAGGTATCGAAATCTGTTCTTAGCACACATTCGTGAATCACCTGAATTCATCACAAAGTAGCTGCTAATCTAGGCTCAGGATTTCTGACATCAGTCCAAGTCACCATCTTAGTACAAAAACAAGCAAAAAGATCTGAGAACTCGTATGAACATGGCCCCTGGATTTAATCTTCTTTTTTTTTTCTTTCTTTAAATAAACATTTAAACTGGAAAGTGAGCAGGTGTTAAAATGTATAACAGTGATCACATTTAAGTCATGTTGTTGTCAACTTGGGTGGGAAAAAAAATGTGTTTTAAAAACATTTGTGTATAACAGACAACTTCTGATTAGTCAAATCCTACCCTCTGTGCTCTACAATCTAAAAGGACAAGGAGTCAGTTATGAGAGATTTAATTCATATAGACAGGAAAGACATTTAAAGGGGCAAGCACCAAGATTTAACAAAAAAAAAAGAAAGAAAATCAGCACCCTTAAAATATTACAGAGGATTTAGAATAACAATAGAAACCCTTAATACATCTATGATAACCATGTTGAGGCAGGGAGAGCATTTTATATCCAATAAATAGAAGAACATTTTAAATAAAAAAAACAAAAAAACAATTGTACAATTAAAAAAAGAGAATAGATCTGTATAGAGGAGAAACAATTCACTGACCAAAACAGATGAAACTGAACAAGAATAACCACAAAACGCAGGAAAAGAGATTGATTAAAAATGCAATCCTTAAATGCTTGTCCTGATGATATAAACACAACGTTCCATACTAAAACTGAAAAAGTATTTTAAAACCCGTATGTTTTGAAGCATTCTGAACAACTATTTCTTTTTAATTCTTAATGCTTTAGAAAAATGTCCATAGCTCTATTATTAGTATTATTAATTTTTATCTCTTCACTAAATACAAGTCACAAGGCCAATGTGGTATATATCTAGGCTGTTCTAGGTTTAAAAATAATAAATTATTGGAGAAAAATAAGCACCCACGAAAAGTACAAAGACCATTTAGACATTTCAGTATTCAAGACAAAAAACAAACAAAAAAAAGCAACATGAAAGAAAACTAAGAACAAAAACCTAAACGGACAGGATCTTGTCAAATCCGCTGCTGTAAGCAGTGACAGCACCAAACTGCGGTTCATCGGACGTCCCGCAGAGCCATTCAGAGGTTGATACACAAGACCGACAGGAGCAAACTGGAGTCTTATTGGCTGATTGGTTCTGTAAACAATTCTTAGTAAACTGGTTCTGGATTGGCTGTTCAACAAATATTAACAGTAGTAGGTAATTTTTTTTTTCCAACTGTAAATGTTTTAAGTCTTAATCGGACTAAAATAAAAGATCTTGTCCTGCGAGCAGGAGTTTTGGTTATGGCTGTGTGAGGGAAAGTGACGAGACGTTCTCATCGGGAGCTGGGACTGATGGCCTGAGAAAGACAAAGACAAACAAACGAGAGATGTTAGCTCTTTCTGAAGCTTTGTTCAACTGCACGCTTTGTCAAAGTGCACGGACATGAACTCACCAGGGTGAATGAGTCGTACACGTTCATCAGCTCCTCCATGCGGTATTGCTCCAGCACCACTACATTGGAGAGGTTCGGGCTTCGTTGTCGTGCACAGTCCTCACAGTGCACCACATACGTCTTCCGACTGCCATTCTCGCCGGTCACAAACAGCAGGTTAAACACCTCCACCTGCTCAGGAACATACAAACAAACCACAAACTCTTAAAGGGCGCCTATTATGTCATTTACAGGTTCATAATTAAATCATGTAAATTTATTCTGGTAGACAAAGTTATTTTTCTTAGGGTACGTTTACAAGATAAAATGCTTAGTGTTACTGGATCGTGCTGCATTCGATAGCATCAACCACAACATTCTTCTGAATAGACTAGAAAATTATGTTGGCATTAGTGGAATTGCATTGGCATGGTTCAAATCATACTTCTGACTGTTATCAATTTGTAGCAGTAAATGTAGTAGTATATCGATCACAAGTTCAGTATGGTGTACCGCAAGGCTCAGTACTAGGACCGTTGCGTTTCACCCTGTACATGCTACCCTTGGGAGATATCATATATGAAGCATGGAGTGATAACTGATGATACTCAGCTCTATATTTCTTTGTGCCCTGACGAAACATATCAACTAGGCATTCTGCTAATTTTGTGAATTGGTATAAAATAATTGGATGACATGCATACCCGTTTTCCCTGGGAGTTTCCCGTATTCCCGCCCCCCCTCCCGTTTTGTTACTTCTCCCATGAAACTCCCGTAATTTGAATGGCCCAAACCTCATATGAATAATCACATCAATATATTATTCCAAGGTTGTCCAGTTGCCAGATCTTATATGAAACGCATCCTACTCGCACAATCAACACATCATGCAAATTTCAAACCATTTGTGAGCGCAACCTACAAGCCAGTTGCGCTGTTGATATTTAACACAATTAACGCAGCATCCGTTTTCTATGTCACCCTTTAGCTAGCCTTACATTATGTGATGTGCTCTTATTCATGTGTATAATTGTATAACCTAGAATACTGTCTAACACTTGACGGCTGCTCTGTCAAGTCTTCGTCGTCAGTTAGGAACCTGAGTTTGCTCTTTGATACCGATCTTTTATTTGAAAGCCACATTTCTAGCATCAGTAAAACCACATTCTTCCCTTCAAAGTTAGTTTGTGCCCTCAATGCTAGATTACTGTAATGCTCCACTGGGTGGTTGCCCTGCACGCTTAATAAACAAACTCCAGCTGGTCCAAAACGCAGCAGCTCGAGTTCTTACTAGAACCAGGAAGTTTGACCATATTAGCCCGGTTCTGTCAATACTGCACTAGCTTCCTATTAATATTGCATATTGTAAAATCTTTTACTTACAGAGCACTAAATGGTTCAGCTCCTCAGACTTGAGTGAGCTCTTAACACATTATAAGGGGCTTTCGCACCGGAGAACCTTTTCATAGCTCCTAGAATTAACCCACTTTTTGGTGTGTTCGCACCACAAGAACTGGGAATGATTTCAGTTCAAGGAACACCTTGTGTGGGGACTAAATTAGCTCCTACTTTAGAGTAGGGTCTAACCCAGAACAATAGGAACTACCAGTGACGTAAGTGTACGCTGATTGGGCTTAAAAAAAAAGAAAAGAAAAGCCATGTACACTCACAGATTATATCCTATATACAGTATTTACTCCAGAAACGAACATGGAAAACAGTGATAGATGGACCTCTTAACCTCTTAAAAGAGAAAATCCAACGCAATTTTGAGGAGACCAAGCAAAACATGATTATGTATTTCTGCTCAGCTAGCAACACTGGGCATCAAACACATGGCAAACGCTAATACTTTCTAATATAATGTCTACTTTATTTGTATAACAGTTCTATATAATAACGTATTAGACAGGACTGTTAAACAGATCGTAAACTAATGAAGATGGAGAATGGGAGTGTGCTCAGGCGTTCTCAGCGCCGTCAAAATAAAAGTCCCAACAAGCGCAGTTTACGTCACTTCAGAGTTCCTACCGGAGGTGCGAATGCAACCAGGAAAATGGCCCTAGGGGAACATTTAGTTCTCGGTGAACCACTCCGGTAGCTAGTTCCTAGAACTACCCAGTGCGAAAGGGGTTATAGTCCTTCATATCTATTGTGATCTCAAAATTCTGGCCAGTTGATAATACCAATAACACTAATATCATCTGCAGGCAGTAGATCCTTTTCCTATTTAGCATCCAAACACTGGAATAGTCTTCCTAGCCTTGTTCGGGAAGCAGACACACTCTGTTTAAAGTCAGTTTAAATCTAGACTAAAAACATCTCTTTAACCTGGCATACACAACACATTATCAATTCCTATTATTCAAATCAGTTAAATGAATGTTAGGCTGCATAAACTAGGTCAACCGGAAGCAAGAACACTTCCTATAACACCCGATGTACTTGTTACATCATAAGAAGAATGGCATCTACGCTAATGTTAGTCTGTCGGTTTCATCCTTATCCCAAGGTTACCGTAGTCAGCCGTATCCGGTCCATATCCAGATCAGATGGTGGACCTGCATCTAGACACGACCAAAACGCAGCCCTGAATGTCAGCAGGGACCGTGTCAACTAGACAATCCCCTGTGAAGGCCTCATCGACATGACAGTCATCGGCAGGTCCTCCGCACAGACCCTATGGCCTTCAGCTTCGGCTCCATACCGGTGTGATGGATTGATCTTCAAGCAAAAGGAACTAGATAAATATTTGAATGCTAAATCCGATCTGAATTCTGACTTGTGATGCAGCCTGAAACATCACACTGTGTTCGTTCATTGGCCAGAGGAGAACTGCCCCCCCCGACTGAGCCTGGTTTCTCCCAATATTTTTCTCTCCATTCGGTCAACTGATGGAGTTTGGGTTCCTTGCCATTGTCGCCTCTGGCTTGCTAGCCGAAATAGCCGAAATGCGTAATTTTCTTGTAGTCACTGTAAAGCTGCTTTGAAACAATCTGTGTATTGTATAAAGCGCTATATAAATACAGATGACTTGACTAAAGCAAAACCAGAATAGTCTGACTTTAGATTTGTGAAATTATGTATAATTTCAAGATTTAAAGCAAAACCAGAATGGTCTGACTTTAGATTTGTGAAATTATGCTGAAATTAAACAGCACTCTCTGACAGTAGGTGGTGCTTATGGAACAGGAGAAAGAGGAAAAGAAAACTTTTCAGTCAGATCCCTTCAAAAATACACTCATATAAACTCCCACCACAAATTCAATATGAATATTTTCTTCCTATATTTCCAGCATCATGAAAAGCAGGCTTGTTGTGCCTGGTTCACTATTTGCTCTGCTGGATCGGTCTTTGGTGCACCCCGTTTCTAGCCTGTGTTAACGTAATATTTACAGACTGTAATATTTCCACACAAATGTGACCCATGCTGGCAAAATGAGTTGCAATGAGAAAATTTTCTAAATAATTTATTTTCACATATTTCAAATGATGTATGATTTGTTTGAATCGGACAAAAAAAAAAAAAAAAGTAATGAGCTACACCCGTTTGATGTCGATAGGGTCAGCAAAGTCAATTTAGAGAAAAATTGAGTTTAAGTTTTCTGAAGGTTCCAAAACAAAAATCACCAAGCAACCTTAAAATCCCTGGTAACACCACCAAATTTGGTCAAAACCAAATATCTATAGACATACCAGATAATGTTTGCATGAATACTCGTCAAGACAGATATTTTGAAATACTGTAATTCTGTGTATGTGTGTACATCGGGATCGCGCACTGTCTGAGTCTTCTTTGTGCGCAGGCATCAGATCTGTCAGTCAGTGTGAGTAAGATTGTTTTTCATGGACAAAGGAAAGGTACTCCTCTCAGAAAACGTACAAATAAAGATACTTTTAGATGTTTAATTGCTATTTGGAGCACTGGGATCGCTAGACGAGGGCTTAATGAACACATTTTTGTGAAAACCTCAAAACTGACATTTTTCACTTGTTTTGCCTGTAGCTCGAAATTATCCCGTGCGCATTCCGACTGCTTTTGCCAGCACAGGTCACAAATGACATTGAGAAATGATTGCAATGCAGTTTGTGTGCATGTCCGGAATAGAGATCAGCCAAAATAAAACAAAAAAATGATTTATGGTCTGTCGACCGGTGCATCTCTAATTTTTATGTGTTGTTATAACTGTCATTTCTTTACATCATGCTAAAAATACCAAAAATACAACACACTGCCCTGCATCGAACAGGGGTGCATTTCCCGAACAACAACGCTGAACAACCCAACTCACTGCTTGACTACCATAGTGCGATAACATTGTTGAAGAAATCAACTAGCTAGTCACGACAAATTTAGCGAAAATATGGTTAATAATAGTCGTTTAATCATGTTGGTTAATGATCTCACGCAGGTGGAGGAGTAATAACTTCTTTTAATCAATCCGTTTAAGATTGAGGTAATGTTAGATTTTTTGCTATAAATTATAGACATGGCATTTGAGGACTAATTCTCATTTTTCTCAGTTACTTTGCTTTATTTCCAGATTCAATCGTTGGCTCGTTCTTGCGTACTAGAGCATGTACTCGCGTAAATGATATTTGTACATATATTCAAAATAAAAGATAAAAAATTGTTCTGATTGTACTTGCTCAAGATAAGGATTTATCTTTGATTTATAAAGTCCAAATGTCATGCAACTTAGCAATGTTGTTTGCAAATGTTGGTTGGAACTATGGTTTCGGGCAACACTGACTCATTGCTTTCGGGAAACGCACCCCAGTACCGTTCAGAAGCCGTCATTATTAAAAAGGTGAGAACACAACAAAGAGTTGTGATTATGCTGCTGAGGAACAGTGTTAACAATACATTTTAACCACTGATTCTTCAATTCCACCATTGGAAGTCCATGTGATGATGTTTTGCCCTTGCAGTCAAAATCAAAACAAAAAGAAACTATGTTTCCTTGACGTAGTGATAAAATCTGCCTGGACTTATAACTACCTTTGTTTGAGGGCGATCCAAAATAGCCAGTAGACATATATTTTGCAAATGTCTTACATGGTGACGTAGCTACATCACAGAAATAATGGCAGGACTACAAATAAAGGCAGTTTTCTATTGTAGAGATTCAATCCCTTTGGACTTTTTGGACTGTGTGCTTTGCAGATTGTTTACATGCACAAACAGCTATATTACACACTAAAGGAAAGGTACAATAACAAAAGCATAATAGATCCCCTTTAAAAGTTGAAGGGTGCCATTCCTTGGCATCTAGTGACACCAAAAGGAATTGCAAAAATAATGATTGCTAGTGGTGCAGAAATTACACACTGCATATTTACATAGGTTATGCCATATTCTAATGCAGAATACCTCAAAGCTGCATTATTTCATAACCAGAGATGACACAGCTACATGCTAAATATTCTTTTTATGGAATAATAAGTGGGTTTTTGAATACTGGTAGTATCTTTTTCTACGCAGAACCTGCCAATATTTTATACAAACTATGAAGCACAACATTCGACTCACATCACACTCGTTACAGTAGTAGGCCGGCTCATCCTTCACTCTGCTCTGGTAGGAGATCTTCTTTCCTGATGCCACCAGCTGGTCCCTCAGGATCTGAATGTGCTTAATAGACTGAAGGAGACAGTGTCTGAAAAGGAGGGAAAAAGAAAAAATTATGAAATGTCCATGCTACTTAATTGTGGTGTAACTTGGTAAGAAAGAGTCAATAATGCTGCCGCATACTCACTTGATCAACTTGTAAGTGTCTGGATCGGTGACTTTGACGTTGCGTGCCACGTTCCAGGACACGTGAATCATGGGAACGATGGATTTCACTTTCTTCACTTCGTTCCACTCAAATCTCTCTAAAGCCAACTGGTACTGATATGCTACAAACACAAAAGATAAAGGTCTAGCAAAAAAGCTTTGTACATTTCTGTGCCCTGGCTAAGAAATTTTAGTTTTACACATTTTTTTGCAACCGTTTAATGTAACCATAATGACTGATACAAATTTTCTGTTTATGTAACCATAATGACTGATACAATTTTTCAAAGTAAGGTTACATGGTCAGTGTGTAGGTTACTCACAGTTGACAGGTCCCACATTCCAAGCAATGTTGTTGCACCAGCCTACGGCTTGAACCCAGTGTACAGTGCCAGCGTTGATCCATACCAGATCTCCTGGCCTTTGGATGAACCGGTACACAGGGATATTAGAGCGGTACAAGTCATCCAGAACCGGCCACCATGATCCTGTCAGGTAGTCCACTCCATGCCTGAGAGAAAATTCGTTCACAAAATTAATATATTTTGTGGTTAAAATTAATAGCCAAACAATATTTTATTCCTAATGAAAGAATTTGTTATTTTGACAGCGTTTTTGATAAACTGAGTAACTCTTAAAAAGACAGATTTTGCATGTTTCAAGAGGCACAGTTTCTTACTTTTCACAGAAATCACTGATGGCCTCCCAGTAGTCGTCATGGACAGAAAACCACTCACAGTCTCCAGGCCCAATATTGATATTTACGGAACAAAAGTTATTGTTCTCCTGGTGTCCTGATGACACAAGCATTAAACATGAAATTTAACATCAATAAAGAACTACTTGCCAAAACAGACTATTCCATCCTTGATTGACTACAAATCAAGAAAGTTATTTGAGATTAAGTCAAACCTGGTGTGCGGCAGCCAGGGACCTTCATGTAGAGTTGTACTGTATTCATTCCCAAAATGGTGTGGCCAACATGGCTCAGCATATTCCCACTGGAAGAGACGCGCATAAACGCCGGCAACTTCTGCAGTTCTTGCAGCTGAGGCTTCCATCTAAAGCACAAGACACAACACCATTTAGTTAATACAGATTGCTTATACATCACCAAGACATAGTTGTGTAATTGCTGCCTGTGTAGAGACTTTCATCCAAAAGAAGATGCTGCACACGTTGAAGTAATTATGCACAATGGTCTTACCTTTTGGGATCGGACAGGTCAATATTGGTGCCAAATTTAATTATCTTCCCCACAGATTTTTGCTCTGAACTGTAAAAATAATGAAACAATTAATAACAGCATTTTAACAGCAGATCTTTATTGATACACACACAGGGAGGGTGATTTATCATAGTTTTAATTAAATTCTTAAAGCAAATGTTACTATAATTATTTGGATTAATTCAAGAATTAAGTGCTGAGGTAATTTGCAGTAATTACCTGGCGCCGGGAGCTGAGGAGTTACAGGTCATATTCTCAGAGTTAGTGGCCGATTTCTCATCTTCCTCCTCCTCATAATCACTGCCCTTTTCTTCCTGCAAGGTCAGACAATGGTATGGTGAGTGCATGAGGTATATGACTGACTATTAAATTAGTGGACTTCATAGTCAATCAAAACTGTACAAACAAGAATTCTAAAGTATTTGCAAAATGACCAATACACCTCTGGAAATTAACAAACAGTGTGTCCAAACTTTTATGGTGTAGGCTTGTGTTCACACCTGTAAGCTCTCTTGGAAGCTGGAGGCCTGGTACTGGGCATACTTGGCAATCGTTGTATGTGACCTGCTGCTCTCGCAGGGCCAGGTCTGGCCAGTGCCAGTGGAATCCCAGTTCTCATCCGCTGGCTGCTGAACCTGGGTCCGAACTTCTACTGCATGCTCGGAATTTGCCTCCACCAAAGACTTAGTTGAAAACAGACCAAGATCTATAAAGGAGGAGGAATGGAAAGAAGCGCAACTTAGTTTCAACAACAGCAACTGTTTGGACTCAACTGTAGAGTCATAAAATTTTAAATCTGTCCATCCACCATATATCCATAAGACATTATGCAGAAACTTACTTAATCTAAGGGAGCCAGCTAGTCCCCGGATGACAGTAACTGGGTTTTTAGGATCTGTGCAGAACTGCAGCAGGACTGGAGAGAATGCATCTCTTTTACTTTCCAACTGCAGAGAAACACCAACATGGAATCATTAAGACATACTTTTAACACTTTCCCTGACATTCACAGGCAATCCATGTTTTCACTATTATACAGTAGTGGGGCGCAATTACGCATCTTCTGAAAGAGTACAAAATCTCCAGATCAAAACAGTCAAAAGAGGAGCAGAAACAAGTGATTAAAGCATTGCTTATGCACCTTGTAGTCTTAGAAAAACACAATTTTCTCAGCTCTTTGTTCAAAATGTTGCTTTTTTTTTTTTTTTTTTTAATGAAACTTCCCCAAATTCAAGTGTTGATAAAAAAGAATCCATTTAGCTAGAATAAAATGTTTTTTTTTGTTTTTTGTTTTTAAAGCAGAACATCTGTTCTTTCTTTTGATATATTGCATATTCAGATATTCATACAACAAAATATTCAGGAGGCCATGAAAGTTTCCTGAAAATTATCAAAAACACTGGCGGTGGCTGGCAACTTAAAAAGAAAAAAAAGAAAAAAAACGCTGGCGGGGAAAGAGTTAATATACAACAGAAAATCAAACTTAATATTACCGGAGTAGGTTTTATTGTGCATGTAATACAAAACAAATGACCACAAGGGGGCAGGAGATGCTGACAATGCTACTGCAGTGCTTACATAGATACTAGGTGTGGGGGGGTTGAGTTTCTCTCGAGGGATGGGCATCTCTGAGGTCAAAATGGGTTTAACAGAGAAGGCAGGTAGGAGGTATGATTCCTTGAATTTCTCCTTTACACGTGCTCCCCTGAAACAACAAGACATTAAGTATTAGATATGGCCTTCATGACATCAAACTAAATTGCCACTGCAGGCAAGAAATATTCTGTTTCAGAGATGTCCTGCATGGAAAGATCACTTACTTGCAGGCTCTGATGATTTCACTGGCTGTGTTCTTTATGGTGATCTGCTCCAGAGGAATCCTCTTCTCCTCCACCTCTGAAGCAATAAATGTCTCCCTGTCCCCACTCTCCACCTTTATGAGGCGTATCTTCAGTTCTTTGGGTGGTCCATCTGTCAGTGCCTTTAGTTTCTGAAAGTCGTCAGAACAAAATGCTGATGAAGCTGATGGGAGATCAGAGGAACGTCCTGAGCTGCTGTCATTGTCTTTGCTTTGTGCCCACTCTTCCCCTTCGCTCTGAGATTGGTTACATTCCTCTTTCCTTCTCTTCTTGTCTCCATCACGCTCTTGTTCCTTCTCCCTAAACTCCTTACTCTGAATGTCCAGGTTACCCAGCACCTGCCTGCTCTTCTTTTCCTTGTGTGACTTTCCGTCCCTGTGCCGTCGACCGAAGCTGGTAGCAGATGAGGAAGAGGAAAGAGACGCATCATCGTGTCTTTCTCTGTGCTTTTTCTTTCTCTCTTTCCTGTCCTCATGTTTTTTACTGCTACTGTGTTTGTGTTTCCTCTCTCGTTCTCTGTCTCTGTGTCGGTCCTTTTCTTTATCAGGTCTGCATATCTCCTGTGACTCTGCCTTTGAGTGATCTTTATAAGGGAGAATGTGTTTGTTCAACTCATAGCTATGACCAAGTTCTGCTAGCGAAGACTCTGAGATGGTGGTCAGTTTTGGTCGTCTTTCCAACAAGTCTTTCACAGTTCCAGAATCCTTCTCTCCTGTGGGTTCTTCTGAAATCTCTTCCTCATCATCATTGCCCAAAAGATCTGACTGGCTTATTTTATCCCCTCTCTTCCTCTCAGACGCCCAAGCTGTAGGCGAGAGGGGACAGGACTCACCTGAGTTACTAATGGCAGGGGTTTGCGTTGGACTGCTAAAACCTGGGTGATTAGCTGTACCTGATGTGGGAGAAGTGCTTTGTTGTTGCCTACAAATGTCAGGCCCCAGAGAAAGAGACGAAGAGTACTTAATTCCCACAAAAGCAGAGGGAGGAGGACGACCAAAGGGTCCACCCCGGTAGGTGTATTTCTGGCTCTCCAGCACAGATGCAAGGTTTTTAAACATACTGTTTACACCTGTCTGGTGGAGATGTGGCCGCTGAGGTGGTGAACAGGATGGAGTTTCATCTTCACGATCAGCTTCTTCTTCATCATCCTCGCACTCACTTTTCTCTAACTCTGAAAGGCCATACAGCTTGGCCAAGTCACTATGGCGATAGTTGGTTCCCGTTGTGGCAAGAATGCTTCCTTGGGACTGCATGCTAATGGAATTGGCAGACTTGGGAATGACCTTAAGAACCTCCTCTTCTTCCTCAAGTGAAGAAGTGCGACTACAAGGTGATGCCAAGGAACCTTGCCGACTTAACACAGGTGGGCTTGCATGACTCTCTGGCTGATAATCCTCAGTTGGAGATTGCTTTAGGGCAGGCACGAGGTCCGGTGCGCATAAATAACTCTTCATCTGTGCCACATTTGCAGAAAACTGAGGTTCCGGTACTGCCTGTTCTCCTCTCTGACCAGAATACAACTCCTCCTCTTTCTTGATGGACTCATCCAACATCTTCATAATGTTTGCCAATCCATCAGGCAAGAGCTCAGAAGTTTCCTCCTCAAATTGGGCACCATCAGAGTCACCACTGCAACTACTAGCACTGCTACCCAGACTACCAAGTCCTGTACTGGGCATATGTTTTTGCAGACTATTTGCGGTCGTGCTGATTTGTGTGCATGAAGAGCGAACATCCTTGGGGAAAGCCTGGTAAAGTTTGGGTGGCTCTCGCAGGGGCGGGGGGTTGGGTATAGCATCCAAAATCCCAGGGATATGAGAGGTTTTCAACATGGTGATATCTTTGGAGGGGTCAGGTTTTAATTGCATTGTGTGGTTGTGGGAGGGGCTGATGAGACCTGACTCTGAGGGGTATGTGGGAATCCCAGTGGGATTCTGAGATGGTGCTCCACTCTTCCATTTCTCTCTCTGCCTTTGCTTCTCACGGGCATATTCAGTCTGTGGTGTGAGAGGGGGTGGTCGTGGTCGTTCGTTAATGGTTGTTGCAGTTCCAGAAGGACGTTGGGGCACTCCTCCTCGACTCAACCAGGGATAAGGTGGTGAATTCTGGCTAGGAGGTGAGATGGAAGAGGCATTGGCTGGAGACAAACGAGGAGGTAGAGGCTCAGCTGCACTACCTGACAGCAAACGCTCCAGACTCTTGATTGCGGACTCACCATGAGGCTTTGTCTCCACTTCTTGTCGCTCTACATTCTGTTTCCTCTTTTCCTCCTGCTCTCTCATTCTCTCTTCTGCTTGCATGTGGCCCTGCAACTCTGCATCAAGTTTATTAAAAGCATCAGAAATGGATTGAGAGTTCGGGGCAGCAGTTTGCAAACAGGACCTTGGGTAGACTGGGGCTGGAACAGTAGTAGTTGCCTGAGAAATTGAGGGGGAAGCTTGAATGGGCACTAAGTTACATGAACTGTTGGATATTGGCTGGAGGGCTGAATTGACTTTTATGTGTGCTGGAGGTTGAGGGTGTTGTAAAGGTAAATTGGCGGCTCGTTGGAGAGTGTTAGAGGTCTTGCTGGTGATGACGCTCTCCCCTGATCTCTGAAGCCCTGAGTTTAGGGTGGAGAAAGTAGAGGACACTGGGGTGTAGTTGGGTCTACCTTGTCCTGTGTGAGGAAGAGTGGACTGCTGAATCTGAGATTGTGCCCCTCTATATTGGTGTGGAAGGGTTCCAACACCAGGGTGGACACCCTGATACCCTGGATGTGGCAGATTTTTGCCAATCATGGATACATGGTTTGGGTTTGAGATTAGCACCGAAGAATCAGTTCCTCTCCAACTGCTTAGGGTGCTGGGGATGGAGGTGGTGGTAGGGGGTGCAGAGCTCATTGTAGGGATGCCTCCAACATTGGTGTATAGTCCCAGGGAGCAAGGTGGACGAGGAGTTTCCAGGTTTGGGGTAATGACAGGTTTTCGAACAGGGGCCTGAGAAGGGCTCACACGTTTGGGCGTCCCTGGACCCTGGTCGCCCCCAACAACCTTATTCTGTGCCTGAGAAAGGCGTGCGACAACCTGAGAATCCCCTGTTGCTGAAATGTCACGTGACTCCTAAAGGGAAATGAATATTAGAGTCAACAAAACAGGTCCCAAAATTGTAACTATAGATAACATTTATGTTGCGTATCATGCTATTTAGTAATATTAGTCAGGCAGTAATTATCAAGTTAATTATTAAATGCATCAGAGCCGGGTTTTGGTTAAAGGGTTAGTCCACCCAAAAATGATAATTCTGTCATCACCCTCATGTCGTTCCAAACCCGTAAGACCTTCGTTCATCTTCGGAACACAAATTAAGATATTTTTGATGAAATCCGAGAGCTCAATGTCCCCACCATAGACAGCAATTTCATTACCACTTTCAAGGCCCAGAAAGGTAGTTAAAATAGATGAAAGACATTGTTAAAATAGTCCATGTGACTACAGTGGTTGAACCTTAATTTTAAGAAGGGACGAGAATACTTTTTGTGCGCAAAAAAGAAAAATAACAACTTCATTCAACAATTTCTTCTCGACTGTGTCAGTATCCTACGCAGTTTACGTTGTAAATACAGTGCAGCGCTTCCAGGTTCTACGTCAGAACACCGGTTCTGTATTGGCCGACGCTGTTCACATGAGCACCACAACGCATGAGTGTGGTGCTGGTGCAGGAGCTGGCCAATAATGAGCCAGCGTTTTGATGCAGAACTCTGATGTAGTTTATTGCGCACAAAAAGTTCAAAGAATGAACTATTACAAAGATGTCTTTACTACCTTTCTGGGCCTTGAAAGTGGTAATTAAATTGCTATCTATGGAGGGGTCAAAGAGCTCTCGGATTTCATCAAAAACATCTTAATTTGTGTTCCGAAGATGAACAAAGGTCTTACAGGTTTGGAACGACATGAGGGTGAGTAATTAATGAGAGAATTTTAATTTTTGGGTGAACTAACCCTTTAATATAAGTTGAATCTGTGTGATTCACTTTATTTAATTCTCTGTGCCTGTTACCTGGTTCTTCCAGGGTTTGTTGGGGTTGTGCTGAGGTACTGTGGCCTGGGCCTGGTTGCTGGCTGATGGGCTGGTGGAATGGATCAGCCCTGGGTGAGGCTGGAACTGGGAGTGACTGTAAGGCACAGTGGTGTGGTTTGCTGGTGAGGGTGCAGGGCGCTCCCTATCTGCCCGCAGTGATGATGAGGATGTAGGTGGTGGAGGAGCATGTCTATCCAAAGAATTCACTCCAGAATCACGTCCTCTTTGTGAAGTAGTACCCTGTGGTTGCCCTTGGGTCAGAGCTGAAGGTCTGTTGTTGGGGTAGGGGTATGCAGAATGGTGGGTGTGAGGACTCTGTGAAGGTGGCCCCAGAGACTGTGATGATGGACCGGTCTTGTGGGACTGTGGTTGTAGAGGACCCCTGCTTTGTCCGTAACCTCTTGTGGGGGGAATGGTGGGTGAAGACATGGTTGACGGATTCAAGGGAGGCGGTTTATATGGGAAACTTCCAATTCCTGGTTTGGCTGAATCCTGGGAATAGAGCAGTAGAAAAATAAAAAATTAAGGAAAGTACATGTAGACGCAATATCAGTAATAATGCCCATACACTACATGACAACGGGTTGCTGTGCTTTTCACACTACACGAGTAGTGGATCATAAACAAGTCCAGATTTTTAACCTGCTAAATAGATTTGCCTACATTTTTTGCTCTTTGACAAGAACCCCTTTAACTGTTGGCAAGTGGAAAATTAGGGCTAAAATCATGTAATATGTGGGTGGCATAAGGGTAAATGTGATTGCTAATAAAATGGCAGTGACAGATAATGCCATATATTAAACTGACAATACAAGAAAATATCACTGAATATTAATATTCAGATCAGCGATGACTGACCTGGAAATCGATCTGCCCGCTTTTGCGTTCATTTGGGTTCCAGGGTGCTCCTCCTTTGTGCAGTGGGCTCCAAAATCCAGGTTTGGGAGAGGGGTAGTGAGAGGATGGCTGCTGATTCAAATGTACAGGTTGCCCAGGTATAGGCTGCATGGCTGAATGAGGAGCCTGACATAAGAAACAGAAAAAGAGAGGGCTTTTGTTAAAGGGGAGTTAAGACAGAAAATGCATGGGTGAGGCCATAAAGACATTACCAACCTGCTCAGACCCAGAGCTCTTCTTTCTCTTGCTTGGACCGGGGCAGTCCTCCATGGGTCGGTGTAAAGATGGAGCAGGGGTATGCTGAATGACAGAGTGCTCTCCCAGAGGTGGCCCAGGCCGTTTTAACTGTCCAGAATGAGTGTGAGGTCCTCTGGGTTGCTGCTGAGACTGGGCTTGAGTCCATATATCAGGTAATGGAGGCATGGGCCGTGAGCCATGGGCTGTGAACTGAGGATGAGGAGCACCATACTTGTGGAGAAACAGAGAGAAACAGAGTTTGGCGAGAGTACTCTTAACCCTAATATTCAGCTAAGTGAGCAACAGTGATACACATTCAATTGAATTCTTAAACATGTAAAATAAAGCTAGTTATTTTCTTACTGCATGAACATCATTCATGTAACAAGAAATTATATGAAAAGATCTGTATAAGGTCAATATTCACCTTCAGTAGCTGATTGGCTCGAGCTGTGAGGTGTGCAGGAGGCCCTGCATTGTAGCCATTATGTAGTCGGTTGTGGTTTTCACTAGGCAATGGCTCATAACCCTGGCCAGTTCTGGTTGGTTCCCAAGGTCTTGGAGGAGCAGGGGGCATCCTTTGTAATCCTGGCAACAAAGCCTGAGACAGGTCTTGCTTATCCCCTCGATGTAAAGGACTGGAAATACAAAAGACACATTAGCCAACTTACAACGCAAGTTGCACGTTTTACCAGAAGTGTTTGTAAAACAACAATAAAGCTTAAGACACTCACCCATTGTTTAAGAATTTACTAGGCTGGTTTAAGCCAGTCATGTGATTGGGTGGCATATGGGAGAGGAACTGGTGCTGACTGACACCAGGTAAGCACCTATCAAGAGAATTTATTTTTCTTTGATCATTCCTTTTGATAGCTCTGTCAACACAACTTTCAGTGAATTCACTAAAAGCATAATGAGGCCCTAATAATGAGGTATATTACCTGGAGGGAGGTGGCCAGGCGCGGCTGCCCACGGGAGCCCATGGTCCCCGGTTGAGTCCGTCCAGAGGAAAAGGGTCCCGTGTGCTGCACCCGGTGAACTGTTCTGGTGTGTGATGCATCCAGCCTAGACTATAAAAAAAAAGACAATTTATGTAATATCCTACACATCTCCAATATATTAGCCAATACATCTGTCACTGCCGGAAAAATACTTCCCTACATGCTGGAAAGATTGCAAGGAGTTAAGTGGTTGTGACACTGAACTATTTACCTACTAAGCCATGATGCTGCCTTAAATGTCTTAGCTTAAAGCTTAAGTCAGATGGAAGAGCAGACATCTAATCTCTGTATTTAGTGGCTACACTGAAGTGTTAAGATTACAAATTAAATGTTATATGCTAAGATGCACCATATACTTTGATCTAAAATATTGTTCAATAATCGCTACCAAGAGAACAGTACACATGGTTACTCACCACACTAGCTGTGAGTTTGAAGCCCTCCACTGCAAAACAGAGAGGGCCACTCACCAACACGAAGGAGAAGCTGTTTACTGCTACCCCTGCCAACTGGAGAAAGAAAGAAAAGAGGAGAGATGGGACATAAGGGGGTGAGGCACAAATATACAGCCAAATCCATTAAACACAGGGGGAAAACACATCCTTTGTAGTCTGTATGAGTGTTTGGCCCAAAGGCAGCGATTAACAAAGGAACCCTCCAGAACATCAGTACCACTTGTAAGCTCTAGGGGGCAGTGCTCTTCTGTATTCGAATGGGAGGAAAGGGTGCACAGATGGGCTTGTGGGAGTTCACCTATAGGGTGAGTACACTGAGGTCATTATAACCCTTCCCGAGGCCTCTTGGCAGAGGGTGAGAGTGATGGGAGGGAGGGGACGAGCAGAGCAAAGTCCTGGAGTCAAGCCAGCGGTGTCTGTGTGCATGTGTACATAAAGGAGTGTGTGTACTTGTGTTGCTTGAGTTTGATTATTTGCATGTGTATGAGTGTGTGTGTGTGTGTGTGTGTGTGTGTGTGACAAGAGAGGCACTGAGGTTAATCTCATTAGGCCAGGCGTGATGGAGAGAGGAAAGGACAGAAAGAAAGAGCAAGGGGTGGAGGGAGGAAAGGAACAGCAGAAGGCTTGAACAGGATGGATGGACAGATTAGGGGAAAAAGACGGGTCTAAAATTAAAGTGTTCTTTAGGGAGACTCCAAAGTGAGAAGACCGGCTGTGCTCCCATGAAACACCCACGCATGCGAACACACTGAGCTTCCCACGCATTCTGAACACACGGCACACCAAGCGCAAGCTGGATGCACAAATATTGGCAAGCGTGCGTGCACACACTCGATTGAAATTGCTTGGCACACGCACATATATGCCCATACAGCAAAAGACGCCTAGCACACACTAATTATGGACTTGGCAAAAAAAAAAAAAAAAAAAAAAAAGCGTTTCAAGTGTGACAGGCACTTTCGATAGCACAAAACACACATTTATTATACAATAAAATAGGCCACATATGCAAAACTTGCCATCAATAAAATGCTGTATAACCTGACGGGTTAGTCCTGGGCTAGTTACCCAGCAGGCAGAGTAACACTTTCTGGTGAAATTTACAAGCCTTTAACACTTCAGTACAGTGTTTAAGCTGTAATTTTGGTGATGAGGCATAATTAGTCCAAAGATATATATGCATGCAACAATATTGTGAGATTGTTTGGATACAGTACGTGTGTGTGAGCAATTCCTTGCTCAGCAGGTTTAGTCAGAGCGCGTATATGTGTGTATTTTGAGCCTACAGTGCATATGAGCCCACCCACTCCTCTCTGGCTCATGGTGTTGCACTATTAAAAGGCTTCTCTAATATTTCAGGAAGTCTGGATTTAGCTGCTAGTGGGGACTGAAATAATTGTGACCCTGTAATACACTGCATTCTTAGACCAGTTTCTGCATATTCACAGACACAGACAGACACACACACACACACCTGTCAAATAAGCATCTAGCACCACTTCTCAAATGTCTGAAGAGTTAGGGTTTAGCACCAACACTCGATCATCTCTGCCGACTCTGTGGTCGTTGATCACTGTAGAGAGAGACAGAGGTAAACATCAGTGCATTGAATTTGACTTCACTCTTATTTGTTTTCCTGGTCTATTACTTTGGCTTCATTCCATCCAATCAGCACAAGTGCTGTAAAAACAGCCAGGCCTTGCAGCTGTGCCATCAATATCACAGACAGGCTGTCAAAAATGACTTCAGAGAAGAAAAAACCACTGCATTTTATAAGACAAATTGTGATTCAAGAATCTGACATGACAGAATCAGTCATAAGTTTGGACACACCTGCTCAATCACATTTATTATTATTATTATTATTAATAATGATAATAATAAACTATTTTAGTTGCTTAAAGCTTTAGAACAAAAGCTTTTTTGTTCATAAGAAACAGAGAATCCAAGAGAGAAGTGGATGTTTTTAAGAAACTAAAGGAAATCCGTCTCCAACACTGGGAGCTCTTGGGTGGTGAGCAGGACAACAGTGAGAGGAAATCCATGATACTGTCTCTCACACACAATGGTGAGAGTTATTGTGGGGAGGTGTCTGAATAAACACAGGCCTGGCGCACTGGTGTGGAAAGCCAACTATCACATATGAAAACTGTAGCTTGGGAAAAACACTCCATGAGAAATACAGGGTGGATAAAGTGTTTAAGGGGTTTGTATATCTGCATGTTTTTAGCACAAGAGAAATGTATAACTAAGAAATAGGTGTAACCGGTCCTACTCAACCCACTTCGAGCGTCAGTTGCTAGAGTGCCTCTTGAGATCAGGAGAGTGAAGTGTAGGCCTACACAATATTGTTGAGGTTGACCTCACTTTACCTTATGTCACGAAACAAATTTTTGTGCGTCTTATGTTTACAAGACGAATACAGCATTGTAGCTTGACCACCATTAACTACCAATAATCGCAATAAACTCCGCGTTCAATAAGAAATGTTTTTTTTCAAATTATGTCCATTTTATCATGAAATTCAAACAATAAATGCAATGTTTAAGCTCTTTGATGTGGGACACGGGGCCTAATAAACGAAAGAACATCTGAAGGTATGTTGAAAGATACAGTACAACTTACTGAAAAGTATAAGGCTATATCTCAGCTAGAGAAATGGATTCTTTCGCTAAATATATGCACTATATTAGCCTATTTACGAATTACGAATTCACTTAAATCCATAAACATGATCACTTGTGAGCCATGCTTAAACAACAAGCCCAAAAAACGCTTATAAGTGGACATAGCAACACTTCAAGAGTGCGCTCTGTGAAGCAAAACTGTTGAGTATTTTGTCGCCGTACTTTGGTCAGAATAGCGATACCAAACTCGTGAGACCTTACTGTCCAGATAGAAAGTTGTGGGTAGTGACTCGAATCATATTTTTTTTCAGTGTTCATTCATACTATAACAACACGCACACATAAACGCAAAATGAAACTTCTCTGTACTACATTTCCATATCTCACCTATTATTCTGCTACAGCTTTTTACGAGAACATCTTTTTCATTACTAGTAATATAGATATTGGAAACAATACAGCAGTCCGAAACTGATCCTTATCCTGTAAGATAGAGAAATTGAAACGCGCGCGCACACATACACTAGGTCTGATAACAGCTAGCTGTCTGCTGTCTAACGGGGAACTCCCATGACTCAACCATGGAAAGGGCTTACCCCACAACCCAGTCTCTTCCCCTTCTCTTGCGCAGTCTTTACGGTCAGGTGATCAAGGACGCCCACCTCAGTCACAGCATCGGAAATTTCTGAAAGTGTGCCGTCATCGATAAACATAGGCACAAACATATGCACTGTAAAATTACAGTGGGGGTTTTTTTTTTAACCGAAACTCACCGACGACGATCAGCCAGGAGAAAACAGTTGGCTTGCGGTGCAATTAATTATAAAAAGGGAACGTGGTTGTGTGGTTATTGGTTTATTGTAAGGCATCGCATCTGCATTCGCTTTCATGCTACAACCAACAAGAACTGTTTTCTAGAAATGCCATGTGTATTTACTCATACTTCGGTTCAGAATCTCTTTGGGAGTAATTCAAATCACTTTCGATTCTTAAATGTTACAATGATGAATTCATAATTAGAAAATTTCCCCATTCACCCCACCCCCCCACGTCGACCCTCAGCTTGGTAAAAAAATCCCCATAACAACAAACATCAAACAACTATTCCAGTCACTGTCTTGGTCGTCACACTTACCAGATCTTACCAGATCTAAAAGCACCAAACCAATTGAAGGCCACGTATGTGGGCGTCTCCAACCAACATGGTCCAATCAAACAACAAAAAAACCCTTCAGGGAATAACCATGTCAACTAACCAACCATACAGCCGGACCAAAGGGTTTGACATTTAAAATGTGATGTGAACATTAAAAAATATGATTCAAGTTTTGAAAGAATAAAGGGCTGACATCAGTAACACGGCAATGTAAAAACAACCCCAAAAGAAGGAGATTTTAAAATAGTGATATGGGTCATGTGAATGTCGTCACTCCCAGAATGACGACACTATCCTCATTCCTGCCAGAAACCACCACAAGGCTACTCGGAGAGCCAGAACAGCTGAGTGCGCAAGTATGCAGAAAAGAACGACATGGAATGGAGTCAAGGAACTGCGGTGTCTGAAACAGATTGGAAATAAGGATAGGAAGAGGAGAGGAATTGGGAGAAATGGGGACAGCGGAAGAGCCTGTGGGTGAGCGCTCACATTTGGCCATTATATAACCCAGCTCAGATAGAGATCACACTCAGAGGCACAAGGAAACACAACGTCACAGTAGGCTTGCGTCTGTTCTCTTCCCTCTGTGTGTGTATCTGCCTCTGCCAATGATGCAAGGTTGAGTCGTCACAGTGGCGTCGCTGCATTTCCATGCCCACACTCGTAGCCTCCACACACACATGCGCACAAGCAACCGAGTGTACATCCTGATCCAGAGAGGGAGGTTAGCTGAGGACACGCACCCACATGTAACTTCATGACAACCTTCCCTCAACCTTGCACCACCCTTCCAAAAATAACACTACAATAAAAACTTTCATAACTGACCCTATTCTATGCAGAGACCATGATTGTTTTCCCTGCTCTCGTTTTCATGTCATCGCCCTCGACCTAGTTCCTGATTTATGGTTGCTAGACAGACAATAAATCCATCAGGATGGAGCGTTTAATGATTAGCGCTGACATCACAACATATTGATGTTCAATAAACACTAAAATGTTCATATCCACATTCACTGCACATGCAAAGTGCATGTTTAAATGAAAGTGCTGTTGTCCATCTGGTATCAGCTGTTAATGAATAAAGATGTAGGCTAATATATAAACCAGGGCAGATTTGCCGTTTAAAAAAAATGTTGAGGAAACTCTCTCTTATTAGTAGGGAAGGACACTCAGGTGACCCTAATCTAAATACTCACTTTCAATCTTGAAATGACACCAAAATAATCAATTTTTCTCAGTAAATTCAGGTGTCAGTTAGAGTATGATTCGTCTCAATGGGAAACATGATGCTTTTCTTAGTAACTAGTGATCATGTCCTGTTACGAGAGAGTAAACATCCATGCTGTCACTGTGGTGAGCACTGCTGAGAAAACACCCTTAGTCATTACCTTGAATGTGATTACTGACACTGATGTTACTCATAAAAGGGGAAGTTAACATGAAACGCTGTTCACAAACCATTTTACTCCCATTACGTGTAATTTTTCTGAATGAAAAAGAATATTCAATGAAAAAAAAAAAAGATGTAGTGTGGGACTTGATCATTGACTATTAGACCATTTCAGAGGTGGAGTGAGTTGTGGTTAATGACCACTAATATGTTCATATCCACAGACGCCACAGATATGAAATGTCCAAAACAACTTTGATTTCTTGATGAGTTAAAAGTTGTGATGAAATGTACAGTAACAGATCTTTTCTTCCATGTTGTGAGACATATCACAGATTTTCAAAAAAAAAGAAGAGTGGGCACTTGTTTGCATCTATCGGTCATTGAATGGATGGAGGAAGGGGTAAGAATTGCAGTCAATTGTAAGAATAGGGGTGGAGTTTAAGCAGACTAATTAATTGGAGAAGTCTGGCAAAATTCACCAGAGAGAATATAACTATAATAATACAGATATAGTTCTAAATATAAAAGAATAGCAGAGTCCACACCAAAACATAAAATAATATCACATAGAAACAATATCGTTGGAATCACTTTCAAAATTATTTATTTTTCCAGCTGATGAACGATAAAAACATTGTTTGCTGGTGTGGACATTAATATAGTTATCGTTCTTGGTGAGAATGGATCTTGAAGGAATATAGTCTAAAATGAAAATGATCCCATAATTTACTCACCCTCAAGCCATCCTAGGTGTATACGACTTTCTAAATTTTATAATTTCCTGGCTCTTCCCAGGTTTGTAATGGCATTGAAACTTGGAAACTATCCAAGTTTTTGAGCTCCAAAAAGCACATCCATCCATCATAAAAGTAATCCATACGACTCCAGTGGGTAAAGCAATGATTTTTTTTGTTAGAAACATATCCCTATTCAAAACTTTATAAACTATAATCACTGGCTTCCAGCAACAGCCGTACATGTGTTCATGAGAGAGTCGAGTTCTGGCAGAAGGGTGACCTCTGACCCGACGCATGTCGTTGAATGTATGACGCAAGCGTATCGTAAACTTAGGCAAGAATTGACGAACGAGGAAACACAGAGGATAGAGCTAAACAAAATGCCGGTCACAAATTAGAAGTCTTAAAAGAAAAATGTCGGAGGATTTCGATATAAGAGAAGAAGAGCTTGAGTTTTCATACTTTGTTTCAGAGGTCACTCTTCCGCCAGAACTTGACTCTCTTCTGAAGCGTGTACGGCCATTGCTGGAAGCCAGTGATTATAGTTTAGAAAGTTTTAAAGATGGATCTTTTTCTCACAAAAACCCATCACTTCGCTTCAGAAGGCATTTTTTTCCCCACTGAACTCGTATGGATTACTTTTACGATGGATTGGAAGCTTCAAAAGCTCAGGCGCTATTCAATGACATTGCAAAGCTGAGAAGAGCCAGGATATTTAATATAACTGTGTACGGATGAAAGAAGAAAGTCATATGCAACTAGTATTGCTTGAGGGTGAGTAAATCATGAGCTAATTTTCATTTTTTGGTGAACTATTCCTTGAGGATATCTTGATATCTCCATCTGGATAGTCAAGGAAAATGTTGCTCTGGTGATTGTTTGTGACTGTGAATGTGAATATACCAACATGTGAGATTAAAGAAAGCAGAACAGATATGATAAGACAGGAAGTTGTCGTCAGAGCAACAGGAAGTGGGCCTCTCAGAAGAGGGGAGGGTGTCTTAAAAGGGTCTGAAGGGAATGAGGTAACATCCTGTGGAACATGTTCTGTGTGTACGTATTTATGAATGGCCCACTAAATAAAAACAAGGACCGGTTAGGTGTCTAGTTTTACTTCCGATTAAGTCTTCTGAAACTCGGCAGATGTTTTTGACGTATTTCTGTCAGTCAACTTGCCTAAGTTCACTTCCATTTAGAAGTAGAGTAAAACATTTAAGGAACAGAAAGAGTGACTGACATGCCAGCAAGTTACACAACACAACACACACTACCCAAAAGGCAAAAAGCTGAAAGACGAGTGCTGTGCGTGAATGACAGTGACTCAGTGTGTGAATGTCTGCTAGACATGAAAGTCTGGAGTGTGTCTGCACAGCCATCTGCGAGAAAACTTTTAATGTGCTCAGACGGAGTACAAATGTGTCACCGTGACATGTAAAGAAACACGAGTTCGCTCTTTCATCCTCTTTTACCATTATGAGTACGAAGTACCTGAAATAACCTTTCTCTGTAGTCATCAAAACATCTCAGCTTTTCATTACCGGAACAGTTAAACGTTGAACATCTCGGTCTTGTTTGTGTCTCATTAGCCCCCAAAAGTCCCCTCCTACATTCAAACTCCTCATTTCCCAGAAGCCAGTAATGCATTAGACACAAACAAAACAGGCTCACTTTTAAGTTATCAGTAACAAAAAGGATCAATGACGAACAAGCTGGCTCCCGGATTGCTATGGCAACGGGTTGCTGTGTCGGAGCACGAATACACTAACGTCTGAAGCTCGACACATTTTGAAAAGGGATCCAGTCGAGCGGCATCTAAAACATTCCAGATATTGTAATTGAAATATGATCAAAGTTATTGACCATAAACAACTGAAAATGTGACTTTAATCTGAAGGTGTTTGCGATACAGAAAAATAATCCCACCTCAGTCATCACGCTATGACGCATATCAGAGATCTGTGTGTTGCATCCTGGCTGCTCACTCTATCCAAAAAACATCTGACTGAGTCACAGAAACATGACTGATATTTTTTGTTTTCCACCACTCTCTCCCTCTCTCCATTCCTCTCAACCACTCCCACTCTAGTTTCAATAGCCCTCCCTTTCCCTTTTCCCCTCACTCTGGTTTTCTGCCAAAAGCGTGAGATGACAGACCGGCAAAGTGACAAAGGAAAGAACAAGCCAGTCAGAAGGGAAAAAAATGTGGCGTCAAACTCCTTCTCTTTAATTACACCAACTAAAGCTAACAGATCATGCTTAAAAACAACACCCCTTTCACAGACTCGCGCACTTTCTCTAGTGAAATTCCTACTACATCACTTCCTTTTACCACAAAAGTACTGTCCTGACATGGGAAAAACTCCCACACACACAACAGTTAGAGCTCAATGGAATGAACGAGGAGGATTTTACCACCTACATCTTATTTCTTTCATTCGGCCAGTCCTGAAATACCAGTATAACCACACTCAGGTAAGCCCGGCTCACTTTCATCATCGAGGGCTATTGTGATAAGCATACATTGACTAAGCAATCCAACGGACCTACATGATACATCATCATTTCTTCCCATCACACACACACACGAAATGTGCAACCTACACCGTTCTCATCTCTACCTGTTAGGATCAAATTCACACCTTCTCAACTGTTGTATCGTCACTCAAAGTTAATGATGGGAAGATCGACTCATTTCTGTGAATCGGCTCTTACGAACAGTTCGTTTCAAAGAACCGGCTCAAAGCACTGATTCAGCGATTCTTTCAGGTCATGACGTAATTGTGCTTCAAAACAACAGTAGTGGACATCGCTACTCAAAAGAATGCTCCCCACTCAAGTGTTTTACATATACACACACCAACTTTTGTTTCTTACTTCAGGCTGGTCTATAGCTTTAACACAGGTTTACGCCGTCACAATAAAGGGGCAGTGACGCTGAAATAAGGCGGCTGATTCAAAACACCCGCCGGTCTGAGGAGGACAGTCTCAGCAGCTGCTGCGCTCTCATCATTTACACCTCACGACTTCAAAGCCACACAAACACAGCCTCTCTGTTTTCACATAAGTCGTGCTAATTGATCGGAAGTGTATCTTCAAAGGGATCTTCCTGTCCCCCTCATAAACCCCCGTATTTATTCCACGGGTGTTTACGACCGCCCGTAAAATGCGTGTGTCCCAACTTGCTCTCCAGACACTCTCAAGCATCAAACTGTTTCACTGTAATTTCAGATGCACAACATCAACACAAATAGCGTGTTACAGTGAAATTTCCCCTGCGTATCCCTTAACCCTGACGGCGGAATATGTACAAAAAAGCACATGCAAAGACTGAGATAAAAACACCCCACCCCCAGACAGGGCTGCAGGCTCGTTGTAGTAAAAAACCATGCAAATGATTTCCTTTCAGGCAGACGCATTCAGTTCAGCACGAGCAAGGCTGACGCAACCCATTCAACTTTACGAGAATGACCAGCAGTCGAGCCCTGCCCTCACGTGCCAAACAAAGAGCACACTGCAATCAAACGGGTTAATGAAGTGATGCTCTTTTTAAGTTATTCAAAAATAATTAAATGATTTGCATGTCAAAAAAATAGATGTGTGGAGATTATGGAATACAAGTAGTGTCATTAACAGTTTGGCAATCTATTGTTAATGATCCTTAAAATATGAGAAAGAGCAATTTTGTTTTAACTCTTTCCCCGCCACTGACAGATATTTACGTGTTTTCACTGTTAGGTTTTTACGATAGGGGGTGATATTAGGCCTCTTCTGAAAGATCTCTGAATCTCCTGATCAAAACACATGCGAAGAAGAAGCAGAAACAAGCGATCGCATATGTAAAATAACGCGATCATCAATATTACACAGTATAACAATCAAAACTGCCTAATGTTACTGAATGAAATGTACACGGGCGAGGTATAGGACTGTGAAGCTTTGGGGTGTTGATGGACTCCATCTACGTTTTGATCATTCTGAATCTGAATAGTTTTTCTCAGCTTTTTGCTTTTATTTATTTTAATGAAACTTACCCATATTCAAGTGTTGATAAAAAAAGAATGCATTAAGCTAGAATAAAACTTTGTATATATATATATATATATATATATATATATATATATATATATATATATATATAATTTTTTTTTTTTTTTTTTTTTTTTTAAAGCAGAGGCTCTGTTCTTTTCGTATGTTGCATGTTCAGATATTTATTCAACAAAATATTCTGGTGGCTATGAAGATTTTTTTAAAGCGCTGGTTGGGAAAGAGTTAAAATATGTATAAGAGTCTTTTTGTTTTAAAATATTAAAAACTAAAAATCCAATTCAGTGCGGTTTAAGTAGTATGCAAACCGTTTTGCTGTCACGTGACAAAAATCATGTAACAGATGACCTCTTTAGACACTGTAACAAGGTCATCAAGATTTATATTAATTATTTATAATTTGATAATGTTACATATAAATAGTTCTTCTAAATTAAAACGTTTGTTTGCCACATCCCACAGCAGGGATGGCCCGGGTCAGTTTACACCACAGAGAACCCAACCCTCTTTCACCCGGACACACGTGGGACTGAGACTCTAAACAGTTTCTCCCTGAGCACAACACTACACTGCCATGTATTTAGACTACTAAACGCCCTGCCCAAGAATTAAACCATGCTTTGATTTGTTCAAAGATAATATTTGCCAAAAGACAAAAGGCCATTCATTGTCTCAAAGCCATGAGGTTGTGGCCAGTGAAGAGTTAATGCGCGCGCTGAACTTCCGGTCACCGTTACTACAACGCGTTCATTCACACACACTGTTGCTACCCTGTTATAAAGAGTGAAATTACTTTCAGTCACGGCCAACTCTCAACTTTAAACTAGTCACGAGTGTACCATGTGGATAACAACAATAAAAAAACTGAACAAAGAGACTTAACGTTACTGACTTACCTTTAGTAGTAAAACTCGTTCAGCTTGCGTCTCCACTAGCGCTTCCCAAAGTTAGACGGGATCTGTTGGGGAACAAACGAGGACATCTTTTAGCTTTCCTTATCTGGGTTGAGAAGTCCGTTGAAGGAAACTAGAGAGGTGTCAACTGTCAGCGTGTGAAAATGATTTAATTATGAGTGATCACATTTAAAGAAGCTTGAATTACAGGCGGAGCTTTTAGTAATACGCGCGGAGGGAATAACGTAACGTTAAAATGCAGAAGCGTCGCGTCGACGCTGCCTGGGAACAAAAACAAAGGCTAAAACGGCTAAAATTCCTGTCAGTACCGGTGAATGTCGTTATCCGTAACTTCTCATCGGTGTGCAGAGGAATATCCCAGTCCGAGCCGGCTGAACAACAACGATAATCCGCAAAATCGTTTGTTTTCTTAAATCCGTCGGTTTATAACGCAGAAGGTGTGTTGCTGGTATTTTATGTTGTGGTTGTTGTTGTTGTTGGGTCAGTCTTCTCTCTCTGTAACGAACACAGAGCTGTGTCTGTGAGTTAAGGCAGGGATCGAGTTGCGCTCAGCGGCGCTGGGTTTTTTAAAGGGACACACAGCTTTGGCACAGCTCGTGGCCGCGCATGACAGAGGCGCGCCGCGCACGCACGCTCTCTCCCTCGTCAGCGCCGCCCCTCAGGCTCATGACGTCAAGCGCGCGGCCCCGGAATTCCCTGACAGCGCAAACTTGCGCGTCTCCATATTTAAGGCGGACTCGTGACTGTCCTTCTCTCTCTCTCTCTCTCTCTCTCTCTACTATTAATAAGGCTGACCACGATAATCATGCCTCATCGTACAAAAAATGATCTACAAAAATGTTTTACCCAAGACTCCTTATCACCCATTCAAAGTACTTTATACCATATATAGCCTTAGGACGTGCTGTACAGTAGATATGGGGCTAGTAGGTAGTAGTAATAGTTATTGTTATTATTATAAATTATTATTATTTGCTTTTGTAATATGTTGATTTTGTTGAAATATATGAAAAATGTATTTATATAAAATATATTTATATAATAGTTTGGGGTCGCTAAGATTTTTAATGTTTTTAAAAGAGTCTCTTCTGCTCACCAAAGCTGTGTTTATTTGATTAAAAATACAGTAAAAATTGTGAAATATTATTCGTTTAAATCAGCCGTTTTCTATGTGAATATATAGTAAAGTGTAATTTATTCCTGTGATCAAAGCTGAATTTTCAGCATCATTACTCCAGTCCTCAGTGTCACATGATCCTTCAGAAATCATTCAGATATGCTGATTTGATGCTCAAGAAACATTTATGATTATTATCAGAGTTGAAAACAGTTCAGATTTCTGTGGAAACCGTCATACATTTTATTTCTCAGGATTCTTTGATGAATAGAAAGTTCAAAAGAACAACATTTATTTGAAATAGAATATTTTGTAACATTATAAATGTCTTTACTGTCACTTTTGATCAATTTAATGTGTCCTTGATGAATAAAAGTATTGATTTCTTTAACTTCTTTCAAAAAAAAAAAAAAAAATCTTACTGACCCCAAACTTGTGAACGGCAGTGTATATTATATGAAAAATATGTTGAAAAATCATGCCTCATCATACAAAAATGATTGACAAAAATGTTTTACCCAAGACTCCTCACCCATTCAAGCAACGTCATAAAGTACTTCATACCATATATAGCCTTAGGACACGCTATTCAGTAGATATGGGGCTAGTAATAATAATAATAATAAGATTATTGTTGTTATTATTATAAATTATTATTATTTACTTTTGTAATGTTGATTTTTATTTTATGCTATGTAAATAATAATAATGATAATAATAATACTAATTATTAGTTGATTTTGTGAAAATGTTATGTCATGTAAGTAAAAAAAGAACAACAAAAATAATCATATTATTATTATTATTATGACATAAAATGAAAAGCGACAGAGTGCAAAAAACATTACAAAAAATTATAGACTAAAATAAACTTGAATCTGATTTTCAGATAGGGCAACAACATTACAGGGTTTATTCAAGACATGAAAAAAAACCCTAGTTTTCAAGTTGAGAAAAACTGATTTCACAGAGAGTGACGAGACAAGAACTGTAAAGAGTAAAAATAGGACAGACGTAACAAATGGACCAAGAAGTGCTGAACTAAAAAAAGAAGAAAAAAAAAGAGGGAAACAGTATCCACTATTTTCTAATCTGTTCAAGTCACGATTTATTTTTACATTTTTTAGAAACTAATGCCATCTGCCATGTCAGGATGTTGACAGTGTGTGAGGACAGCATAGTATGTCCATTTAATGGCGAACAGACGTGTGTGTGATCGGCACGTTATATTTAGCAAGGTTACATCAGTGGCACCGAGACAAAACAGGCCGGCCAAACCACAGGAGTGTGTCACGGGAACCAGGCCTCTTGGACAGCAGCGGAAGGACATCACAGACACACACGCGCACACACACACACACACACACACAGGACGTAAGCTGCTCTGAGCACAACGCCTACCAAAAACAGGCTAACGTCGACAACAGCAGACGTGCGAAAAACTTTGGGAAACAGTGAAGAAAATATTTTCTTCTTCTATCATACACAACCATTATCACATTCAATACCACTGTCTCTTTGCAAATTAGTATTGTGTGTGTGTGTGTGTGTGTGTGGGGCGATGACCACATAATAGGATACACCAGACAGGAAGAAGGGATATGACCACTGTGACCAGGGTGTGACGCCCTGTGATCTCTCTCACACACACACACACACACACACACACACACACACACACACACACACACACACACACACACACACACACACACACACACACACACTGTGTGCATGTTTTTGAGCACTTTAATTCCAGAGGGCTTGTAGTTCGATTGCTTGGCTCTGGCCTTATAATCAGGGAGGAGCAGCAGAGCTCGGTCTCCTGTTCTCACACAGCAGCTAAATATAGCAGCGTTCCCACGAGCACAGCACAATCCTGAACACACACACAGAACTGTCAGATGTGCAATGGCAGAAATGAGTGGTATGTGTGTGAGAACAGACAGCGGCCTTTAGACCAACACTCTGCTCCCACTTAGTGGGCTCATCACTGACTCAGCACTAGGGTGCACTATTCGTCACAGCTGCCACACACACAGTGTAGATGGATGGTTCATTCAGAGGGTAAACTCCCACACTACAGTGCCCACATCTACCCCACATACACACACCTATGAATTAACAGTCCATGCCAATTGATTTTGAAAGCGAAGCCCTGTACAAATAGTAGGGGAACTGAAACTGCCCTCTGAGGACATGGGAGGAACAATATATATAAATCAGTATTGCTCACTGCAGGACCGTAACCGCAATAGACATCAGCCCCTTTCACACAGAGATTCCGGAAAATACACTGATAATGTGTTCCGGGATTTGTCCCGGGATCGTTTGATTTGGGTTCATTCACACTGCCAGTGATTTTCCGGAATCTGTGAGTGCGTTCACACACATCCCGTAAAGACACGTGAGGTCAGGACGTGACGTGTAACTATGGCGTACCGGCGCGTACGATCTCCGCTTCAGCGCCCTGGTCTCTGCTTCATTAAAGTTTGCAGACATTTTTTCGTTCTTTCTTTCTTGATGACGAACACAAACTTCCGGGACTGATCCCGGCAATGTTACTAGGTCCCCATCCCGGCATCAATCCCGGGACGTGTTTGCGTTCACACAGAAGGCACTCTAGCAATTTTACGGTAATTTCCCGGGATCAACACGCTGTGTCAAAGGGGCTATTGAGTGGCACAAGCCACACCCCCGTGATCATATGATCTTGTACATGTGTTTTTATGCCTGGCAAACGTATTAAATTCGAACATGTGTCACATTTTGCCTGTATTTAAGGGTCTGTTTACACGACACCATTTTCAACTAAAAACTTTGTATGCGTTTTAGCCGTTCATTTACACGACAACGGCGTTTTGGGTGTCTGAAAACGCAAATTTTAGAAAACGGTCTCTGTGTAAACAACAGAAAACAGGAATCTGTGGAAACGATGACGTCATGCACGTGTGCATTACATGATCAGTCTATTGTGTTTCATCGCCATCTAATGGCCTGGCAGTAGAATACAGCGTTTTTAGTTGTTTTCGCGGACTCGTGTGAACGGGGATCGTTTTGACAATGGTGCTATCTGTACGTGGAAAACTCAAAGGAAAAACTTCTCCATTTTAAGCGTATCGTCGTGTAAACGTTTACACGGCAACTTTGTACTAAAAACGGAAAGGTTTTTCCTTTGCGTTTTTCCTGTACAGCCGACAACTTTGTCAAAACGATTCCCGTTCACACGGATCTGCGAAAAAGATTAAAAGCTCTTTTATTCATGTCAGGCCAATAGTTGGCGATGCCAATTTGTAAAGAAAAACTACACACCTATAGACCGAACACGTAATACACACGTGCATGACGTCACCTTTTTCACAAATTCACGTTTTTGTAGTTTACAAAGAGATGATAAATGTATCGTTTTCAAAAAGTTGCACTTTGAAACCCGATTTCAAAAGTTTAAATTTTCAGGCTCCCAAAGCGCCGTTTTGTAAATGAATGTTTTTTGTAAACTGTGTTGTGTAAACGACCCCCCTGCAAAAGTTTATGAATATAGCTGTCATTCAGTTACATCATAACAACTGCTTGATTACTTGTATCATCACAAAATGTAAACTATATTATTGCCCAGCTCTAATCTGCTTGTCTGTAAGGCATTAAGATATTACAAACATTAACATCGTGATTTTCTGTAAAGCTTCATTGATTCAATGTGTATTGTGAAAAGAGCTAAAGAAATAAATGTAACTTGACTTTATACTTTTAAGCTGTTACTGAAAATGATAACCTATATTTTATTACCATATTGCATATAATATAGTTTATTGCAAAGAAAACATTCATATTATTAATGAGAAATATGAATACTATTTTAAACATATCATTTAAGATAACTTTTTAAGATATATACTTTTGACTTTTCTTTCCCCTTAATATAAAACATACATATGCTCAACATAATATATATATATATATACAGAAAACAAATTAAGAACTAATTTCCCGACAGGGAAAACAGAAAGAAAACCTGTTTTCCTCCCTCTCTCTCTGTTTCTACCCAAGACTGTAGCTCGAGGGGAAACATTTTAAAGCCCCACTCAAACCCTTTCTCTCTTTAGTATGAAAATAACAGCAATTTTTGTTCAGATAAAGTGGGTTTATTTGTTTATTGATGGCTATAAAACAGAAGTGGTTAGGCCGCTTGACTTATGACCTTAAAGTCAAAAGGTCGCACCCCTGCAGGTAAACAGCTGCTGAATTTAACAGAGCCCTGAAGCAACAACTGCAAAAAGTCAACACAATCACGCAGTGAAACCTATCGCACTTAAAAATGTCAAAACTGCACAACTGCCTTAGCAAGCACAGAAATCCAGTTTATAGCTAGCCTTTAATATAACCCAACTGATCGTGATCACTAAGATAGTGATAGTGAGAGACAGATTGAGATGAAAAAAAAAAAACTGATATCTTTTCTGGAACCAAACCCTGATAGCAAATCTCATAGCTAACATCTAACGCTTCATTTTAAATGTCACTCTGAACCCTGAAAGACTCAATGAGCTCAAAGGTCACAGTGAGGGGGAGTGTACAGGATTTAGATGAGAAAATGCCAGTGTCTATCTCTACTATTAAAAGACAGAGGACTACTCTCTGAAGGTGAAGAGAGGATTCAGAGGATTATATGAGGACACAGACCAAACAAACATGAGAAAACACAAGTCCAGGAGAGACAGTGTGACACCCAGACTCAAAGTGTTCTTGAGACAGATGAGAGGACCGGTACTCAGAGAGCGTGAAAGTGAGAGACAGGCTGAGAGTGAGAGAGACAGAATGAAAGAGAGAGGAAAACAGTCCCCAAACCTGCTGGGAAATCAAACAGTAGCTGGTTTCTAGCTAACATAGTCCATGCTCCACAAACCAGCTTCCTATCCTAAGGCCATGTGTCCACCAAAGCGTTTTTTTCCCGAGGCTAGCGTATTTTCCCAGTCGTTTTCAATGGGAGCGCCACGAGGCACTGAACATTTATTTCACGCTGTACGCTCTGATTTTTATTGGTCGCCAAAAGTTGAAGAATGTTGAACTTTGGGCAAAAAAGTGTGTCTTGGACTGTGTCCCACTGTACTACAAACCACACCCCTATTAATTACGTCCCCTACCTCAAGTTACGCCTTACAACCACTTCATACATAAAACATAACATAATTTACTTCAGAAGATTAAGTCAATGACATCAACGGTTGTTTCTTCACGGGAGGCGTAACTTCTTGTAGAAGGTGTAAATGGTTTGTAGTACTGTCACTTTTTACCCAGCCGTCCAATCACAGCGAAGGAGGGGCGGGACAAATACCACATCGACCAACCGCCACGTCCTGATTGTATAACGGAGACAGACGAAAACAACAAGCATAATAACAGAACTTAAAAAAGAGCCAGAGCAAATAATTTACATTGACATATTTATTTAGAAACAATACAGAAACAAACTATCTGAAATGAGAAACTAGTAACACTTCCGCGGATATTTGGTATCATAGCAAGCAAAGCGTCTCAACTAAAAAACCTCTGGCTAAAAACACTTTATGTAGGCAAAAGCAAAATACTGTCACTATACTATAACCTGCGTTCATCTGCCGCCACTTTTGAGTGCAATGCCCACGTATCAAAAGCCAGTCAACAGCCGATTCACAGAAGCAAGTCCCCATTCTACATCTTATCTTTTTCAATAATCCACTATTATACTGGGATGTACGTCACAGCACAGAAGAAAAGATCTGTCAGTACTTTCGCTTCATTGCGACTTTAAACTGGCCAGCTGGTTTGTTGCCTGTCCAAGACGGTTTACCAGCTTTGGCTGGATTTACACACAGAGATTTTTCTCTCTTCACTACTGTATGTGCACCAGCTGGGGCATGTGAACACACTCACAAATACAATGACCTACTGAACACACACACATCACTCATCTTGTCCAGCACACATTCTGTGACCCAACCCAACCCGCCCGTTCTGTACACATCCAACTGTCAATAAGATAGAAGAAGTGTGGTAAATCAACACAGAGGTGTTGGCTATCAATGAACCTATTATAGCAAACAATGATATTTCACAGGATTTTGAAGAGACGAGGCAAAACAAAACGTTTACTCTACAGTGCCACTCATCCAGAACCAAACCAAACACACTACAGAGTAAACTAAACCTGTTCTTCCATTGTATTAATGATCTTTAGAAGACGCCTACAGGAACGTTTCTATTAAGTAGAAACTTTCTAATTGGCTGCTATTTGTGAGATAACAATATTTTCTGTCCATTATCCCCAAAATCTTTTCTTCACACAAAACATTTTGCATTTTTATATTCTCATTAAGTCATTATTTAATAAGCTGTTTTCCTTATGTACAGTGTTGGCTGCTCCCCAGAATTTGATCAACTTCAGATTTTACAGACACACACTTCTCAACTAAAACAAGATTTCCCCCACATGCATTCACAATTACCCCTGAGCTACAAGTCAAAACATTTTAGTAAAACAGTAACTATGAATGAAAAGCTTTTCCACCCCTGAGGGCTTCAAACCTGGACAGCCAAAAGCTGTGACACAGTTTTATCAACCATGTGTGTTATAGAGCATTGAGGTTATATCACCTTACTTACCTAACCAAACTCCTTACCACACCTGCTCCCTGCGACCGACACACACTGACAAAGACCTGCAAGCGTGCACCGCTTTTATGGGTCTTGCAGTGTGTAAGTCTAAGTGTGTCGTACGTTCGTGTGTGAGCTTGTTGTGCGTGAACGCAAGGTAGTGTATTTGGCTGTTATAATGGTTAGTCACTCATATGATTCAGAGCTGCTCCTCGTGTTGGGACAATAGACCACATACCCATATGTGTACACACAAAACACACAGACTACAATATTCACGTGAGCACAAGCAACTCATTTTTGAAGAGAATGTGCCAGTGAGTGTTGTGGGTAGATGCCAAGGCCTTAAGGTGGTTACAAATGTATTCTGTGTTGTTGATAGGCAGTTATTTACTGATCAAAATAATCTACCAAATTATATGATATTCTGCAGCCGATTGCAAAAAAAAACCAACCCTTAAAAAAAGTTAAGAAAATCCTTTGTAATTGGGTCCTGTTATCTAAAGTTTAAGTACATCCTTCATTGCAAGTCAATAGAGGATTCCACTACTTGATCAACCAGACAAGTCTGATTGTGTAAAAAAGTAAACACACACCTTTGCTTAACAAGCTCATTTGAGATATCATTCATGTCTGTAGATCTAAAGTATTTTGTGTTTGTGTACCTTAAGCAATGAAGTGACACATTAGCAAATCATCCCTTGAATGCAATGTTTGCCAAATGCTAGAAATGCAAGCAAAAATGGTGTGGAACAAGTTATGTACCAAAGTTTAATATTTATGGTTAGGGGCTTTGATTGTGTCCCAAATCTGTCGTTCCACCACGTCATCTGTCGTTTACAACTTATTTACTGCCTGTATTTGTTGTCTGTACTTGCTGAACACTATGTTCTGCAGGAACCACATTTCATTTTCTTCCACTGTGTTAAAATGACAATAAACATGACCACAGTATGAACAATTGTAATTGTAAAAGTAACTGCCTAAGCAAAGTAAGCAGCCCTACATATAGGAACTATTGTACACCGTCACCATCAAATCTTCAACATCATTCAGCAGATCATTTAAGAGCATTCAAGGTATTTCTTTTCAGTATCTACGTTCCCTGGGATTCAACCCCATGCAACCTCGCCATTGGTAGTGTCCTATTGACACAGAAAGAGATACTAGCGTCAGTGATCAAATCATGATACTGGAAACCTCTGCAAGTCCATTTCATTTGTTTTGATCTATCAGGTTTCTGCCCACTAGTCTGCGTGAAGCCGTGCGGTTGTGATCGCGATCAGTCGTGTGTGTGTGTGTGTGGGTGTGTGGAGGAAGGTGGGCGGGGTGCAGAAACCACGATATGGTTGAGTGAACTTTTGCCACACGTCGCATGAAAAGGTCAGATTCAGCCATGTATGGTTTGCGAAAATTACCCACATGCAAACCTGTTCCCACACACACGCTATTGTCTAAACAGTAACCAACAAAGCCAAGTAGGGATCCTTGAGAACGCATATGAACTCTCTCATGAATATTTCAAGCGTCTTTGAACATCTGTCAGTCATTCATGAGGGTGTGGTGCATTTCTGTTGGTCTCTTTCAACCACACACACGCAGCTGACCACATAACAGTAGCTTGAGTAGGAGAAACAGACAGCAGCCCACAACAAAACAGCCATTTTCTGTTTTGCCCTTACAAAGTTCAATAAACGACTTTCCATCTACATCCACAGACAGCCAGACTAGACAAAAATGTCTGTTGCACGCACACACACACACACACACACACACACACACACACACACACACACACGCACACACGCACACACGCGCACACACACACACACACACACACACACACACACACACACACACACACACACACACACACACACACACAGAGCCAGAAACAACAACATCAGTCAGTCAGGTAAAACATGCTGAGGTGATCAACAAACAGGCTCGCACACGTTTCTTCACCTTCTCCATTACAAACTCACAGAAAATAAATCCTAAACCCTGAGGGATCAACTTCTTGTGCTATCAATTTCACAGGTTAAACAGATCTGAAGTAAACAAGACTTTTCTTGACTGACTTCAGCTCCTGCAGAGCACAGGCAGTGCAGACGACTAGCACAGACAGACAGTGCAGACTGTCATTATACGCCACACCAAACACAGCAAATATAGTCTTCAGCGTTTAATGGTGACTAGCTTTTCTACGCTGTCAAAAACATCATTGGGGTTGTGCATGCATCTGTAACCTGTAAAAGCTGTTTTACCATGTCTCAAAGAGATAAGGGCGTACAGAGGCAGAGATAATGTCTGAATGTTTTATAGCCTGTAAATCAGTGTCTGATCAAAACATAGTTCAAATAGATTTTTTTTGATCGTAAAGTTTCTCAGGCATAAATATGCCTTAAAGGCAACCAAAAATGAGAAGCCTGTCAACATTTACTCATGTCGTTAACTTACGTTGTTCTAAACCTTTATGACTTTCTTTTTTCTCTGGAATAAACTCCACATTTTTTACATAAGGAAGTTATACGAGTTTTAGACTCAGCCTCCGATGTTAAAATAGGAACCACTTTGGTAGTTTTGAAGTTGTCATCTGATTGGTTGAATTGTCCGGGAGACGTGTGTGTCGCGTTCTTTAACGGTCCGCATGGAAAAAAAGATGCAGTGAAGCCAAACCCCCTCATGGAAGAAGAAAGCCATCGTGTTTACAACTGTGACAATGAGCTCTTATCAGGATCAACTAAACGCTGGATTTTCAAAAGTGTGTGAAGTATGTAAAGTTTGCGGCATAGACTCATTAAAACACGTCCAAGAGTTTTACACACTGGTAGGGACATCAACGTTACATTTTCACACCTCTAAACATGACGCGGAACAAAACAAACTGTGATTGGTTGCTTTACGTGTCAGTCAGACGGCCTCTGGCCAGTCCTTGGCCAATGAAATCTGCGATGGAGTCCAGATCTTTAATGTCTAACAAATTAATATTTGTTTTGCTGATTGAAAAGGAAATGTGCTCTAGTCTAGTACTCTCCAGCTCATTTTAATGTAAGAGCAGGCGTGACCATTTTTACCTTGAATGGTCCGGTTTGTTGTTCCAGATCGAATGTTTAGATGCTTCAAAAACAGTGTGTTATACTGTTCGATATTGCAAACTGGTATATTAGTTTACCAGTGGTTTGTTGCACAAATACTTTTACCATTTACGGCACTTTGTTCTTCTTCTAGTTATTTACCTGTAGAGGTTAACTCAAATGAAATTGCTTAATTCTGCGTTGACGCAACACAACTTTCAGCTGGCCTGCCATCCACCATAAGTGGAAAAAGAAAGCCAAACAATACTACAACACTAGTTACAAACAGTTATGGAATAAAAGATAAAGGACAAGTGATTAAAACTGTATCTGATGGCTTGCAAACTAGCCTAAGTCAATACAACGGCTGCATTTGAAATCACATACTTCTCCTATACAGTGGGCGAAAAACAGTAGGCTATGTGACACGAGTTGTATGTCCGAATTCACAGTACTCATAAAAGAGTAGGCAAAAAGTCCTTCTTCTTCCGGTGAGATTTCCGGCGAGAGTCTGAAGTGTGCATCCAATGGACACTTGAACTTACTATCCCATGAGGCCACAGGAGAGGATTTATGAATGAAGGTGAAGCAACAAAACTGACTCTGGTAGGTCACATGATAATGAACCTACATGAACATCTTGATTACATTCATCCTACACATATTTATACTATTAAGAACATACTTTTTTAGCGATTGGAGGTAAGTACTTATTAGGGCTGTCAAACGATTAATCGCGATTAATCGCATCCAAAATAAAAGTTTGTGTTTACATAATATATGTGTGTGTACGGTGTATAATTATTTTCTATATATAAATACACACACATGCATGTATATATTTAAGAAATATTTGCATGTATATACTGTGTATATATATTTATATTATATATAAATATTTTATATATAAAAAACACATTTTTCTTAAATATATATGCATGTGTGTGTATTTATATATAGAAAATAATTATACTCCATACACACACATATATTATGTAAACACAAACTTTTATTTTGGATGCGATTAATCGCGATTAATCGTTTGACAGCCCTAATACTTATTCAAAATAAGTACCTACTAAAGAGAGTTTGCGATTTCGGACGCAGACAACATTCATATTCAGTGCTGCTCTGGATGCGTTCTCATTTGATGTTTAATACTGCTGGAGTATGGATAACCGCAAGAGGACTGTCCGTATACAATGTGTTGCCCTCATGTGTCTTAATTTGATTCTTGCTGAACATTTAATGATTAATGTTTTATGTATGCAAAACAACAACTTACACAATTTGTTTAAGACTGTGCTTGCATACATGTACTTTATATTCTATGTCTGTGTGAGTGTGTGGGCTTAGAGGTGTGTTGTATTCATCAGTAAGTCCATCTGTTTATAAAATTCACATTCACACAAAAACGCACTTAATTGCTCAAACTCACATATGATCCACACATGGTGTCTCTGAACCATCACAAGACCACACACACACGCAAAGAACAACACACCGACAAGTATCAACGCACACACATACTCACACTTGTACTTAGGCAACACTTCATATAGCAACATGTACTCAAATTTTACTAATTAGTGTTCGTATAAAACACTTGGAAATGGCCAAAGTCAACTCACTGTCAGCAAATCTAAAACATGCCACATGATGAACTATGTGATAATGTCTTCAAAAGAGGAAGAGAGAAATCAAATTGAGAAGAATACAAAGAGCAGTATAAGTTCGGTGAGGTGTGGGGATGTTGAGGGGGATTCTGGGAGTTTCGTTCTGACGTTTTGATTCCGAAAATGAAGAGGAAATCATGTTTAATATCATGTGAGAGCATACATTGCATCATTGGGTCAGTTGACAATCCTCACAGCAGAACCTTAACCATATCCCTTTAATGAATCAGGGTTTTAAACAAATCAGTTGAATAAATGAGTCCATGACAATAATATGTTGGAATTGGAAATAGCAGCACTCTCGGGATGCTCACTGCTCAGCCAATCAATTTTGAGGACTGGAACTAAATGTTTAGAATTGCAAAAATTATGATTTTAACAAAAACAGTAAATACAACGTTATTCAAATATGTTTTTTGTTTATGTAAATGCCCATTAATTGTCTTGCATGCTTTGTGTTCAGTTGGTGTATATTACTGATAGTGAGCTTGCAGGTGTATTCATGTGTGTGTGTGTGTGTGTACAGTGTTGATGAGGCAGAACTCAATCTGTTCCACACCTGTCCATCCCTCCCTGGGGGAGGAGCCTGAGGCTGCACACACACACACACACAAAAGGCTTTTGTGCTCCCTCTCGTCTTCCACACATGTACATACATACACAGAAATATGTGTTGCATGTGTGTGCATGCGTGAGATCAGGATTCAGGGCTGATGACAAACACAGCAAAAGACAAACTAAATATATTTTACATATGCGCGTTTGACAGGTGTCGTCATATCAAAGAGGTGTGTGTGTGTGTATACAGGTAGTGCAAATATATAAGGAGAGATGAGGATGTATAGAGAGCGAGAGAGCAAGCGTTTAGTGTGAGGGAGGGGGAGGTGGGTTACTCTGGGACGGCAGAACCCTGTGACATGACACAGATGCACTGATGCTGAAGAGAGCGAGAGCGAGAGTGCGAGAGAGCGAGAGAGAGAGAGAGAGAGGAGGGGGATGGGAGGAAAGGAGGAGGGGTGTGAAATCACACTGCTGTTCTATTTATTCTCAACCAGAGCACACGAATGCTCACACACACACTTACATACATACACAGCAGGGGACGCCACTATAGCTGCAAGCAAATGGCTCCACATAAACATTCAATGAAAGCAACGTCCACAGTGGCCTGTGATACTGCTGCTAAAAACAAATGGATCAGCTCTACACACTCCTCGTATCTCGCACCTGCCGCACTGAAGTTGGTAACACGTCCACGCCACCTCAGACACACACACACACTCACAGAATGATTCAGTTCTCAGCATCTAAACTCCCAAAACCCGCCTCTCTTTTCTCTCTCTTTCTCTTTCTTATTCATGATGCCATCTTACAGCTAAGAGCTTCTAAGTGTCTCTATAAACAGATTAGTATTATTGTGATCTCAGAACAAAGAATCACATTACAACATCAGCTCACGCCATAAAACAGAGCCCTGTTTCCAAATCACGGGGTGCATTCAGGCACTTATCAGGGCTAAACAGTAACTAATGGCCAGTTATTTGCCAATTATTATTTTGTCAAAATAGTGGGAACGAGCAGATAGTCAGCAAGCCAATCAGTTTTAAGTCGACATGCAATGAAAATGTGCAAATATATGCTATCAATCTTATTGTGAACGATTCATCCATGTGTGTTTAATTCTTTTAACCTTTTTTAATGTGACCCTTACAAGGTAACAAATGAAAAAAGAGTGACAGTCCGTTTTGGCCAAAGTAGGTTATTTAACAGTAGCATTCAAGTGAGATATTGAATAAATGTTAAAATAAAACACTACATAGACTTCACTCTATCAATTAAATATGCATTGATTTTTATTAAAGCTACTTAAGGGATTGGATCAAGAGCAGTAAGTGATTTTCTCTGTGTATTTTGTTGTTTGATTAACATTAATGACATAGACAGCAGCAGGTTTATTAGGCTGCCGTCACTTTAAGACCAAACGCACGGATCTAATACAGGCTACAGTACAGACACGCATACAAATTTTCTCCCAACTGTTTGTATTCACATAATAAGACTTAACTGACTGTGTTTATGCAAACCTTGTGTGTATTTGATAATTTAAACACAGTAAGACACAAAAGAGAACTTAGTCCAGTACTCGCACTGTGACAGGCTTTTAGTATGCGTGCGATTCACGCTCAGAAAAGCTTATGTCAGAATAGCGTGCAACTAAAAAGTTTAACTAGCATGCCTTTAAAAACATATGCAAATAATAAAA
The DNA here is from genome assembly GCF_949319135.1 of Squalius cephalus. NCBI lineage: Eukaryota > Metazoa > Chordata > Actinopteri > Cypriniformes > Leuciscidae > Squalius > Squalius cephalus. The sequence goes on from NC_137124.1 coordinate 9,505,168, forward strand.
CTCGTAATAGCCAATGTCAAGTGAGCGTCAGCTACCGCTGCATTGCTAAACGTGTGATGTGAATGTACTTTGCGTTACAGTATTTTGGGACGGGGGTGCCAGAACTGCAACTGATCGAATGTGTAGCACAATACTACGATCTCTCTTCAAAGGCATTTTAATAGTTCAAATAATCCGTGATATTGCACACCCCAACTGCCATTCATAAATCCTTTCCTGAGGCCTCATGATATAATAAAGTGTCTATCGAATACACACTCCAGGATCTTGCTGGAAGTTGTAGACAATTCAGGTACTTTTCGCCTACTATGTTTTCGGACATACTACTCTAGTATTTGATTTAGGATGCAGCATAGGAGTTTAGTAAACTAAATTTAAAAAGCCGCCGTGTTTAGGCCTGAAACAAAAGGAAATCTTCAATGAGGCACCGTGTTGGAAACGTGTTAGTCAAACGCTTGCGTGTTTGTGCATGTGTGTAAAGTTTCTGGACTAAAACTTTTCATGCAGGTGAACTGGAAACTATGGCCAAGAGATTGGCCAATTTATTATGTGACAGAAAGACAAATTCAACTTAATCTACAAAACCAATACTCATTCATAAACACACACCCTTTAAGCCAGTTGAGTTAGCGCTCCAGACGTGTCACACTACAGAAACAAGAGCAGTGAGAAATCAATTACAACATCAACAATGGCTTTGACTGCAACAAGACACACACAGGGGTCGTCTATACAGGCTACCTCATCTAGAGGAAATGGATCAGGTTGCTGGAGTGTGAAATGCAGGAGAGGCAGAGCAAACACACATGTACACAAATCACAGTCCAGAGAAAGGCACTAAATCTCGTACAGACCTGCAGAGAATCTCACTGTTGTGCAGCCTGAACGGCTCCAGTTCTTATCACACACACGCACACACACACACACACACACACACACACACACCCCTTAGAGTACAGACCTTACAAAATAGGTCAGAGTACAGTTAAAATCTCTCTCTCACAAGCGTACACACCTTACACAAGAGGTCAAAGCTCACTGGAGAACTGGGTTAGAAGGACGGCGCGCACTTAATGGTATTACAGAGGATAGAAAGAATGAGAGAACAGGGAGAAAAAAAGTGTGATGACAGAACAATGAAGAAATGGGGACAGAAAGCAAGCTCAAATACACACTTTTGACCCTGAGATGACCTTTTTTCCCTCTCCATATCACTATGATCTCGGCCATCGATTGGCCGGGTGCCATTTCACCCATTGATGCTGTAACTCTATCGCTCAGTCACATGACTCCATTTAAGTAATGCAAAACGCCCATCGATCACTCCCAAGGGTCACAGAAGGGTCATACCCCATAATGCACTTTGCAGAGAGCCACATTTTGGGGTGTTTGATTATTTCATTGAGCACATGGTTTCCACCGAATGTTTGATGTTCCAAAATAGGGAAAAAAAAACTGACATTGTGATATTTAGTTTTTCAGGTAAGTCTAAAAGTATTCAGGTAGAGACATTGAATAATCAAATGTAAAATAACACTGTCTGTATAAATCAAATATAATTAGTCTTTGTTAAAGCTACAAAAGTGATTTTCTCTGTGTATTCTGTTGTTTGATTAACATTACGGACTCAGCAGGTTTATTAGGCTGCTGTCACTTTAAGATCTAATGCACAGATCCAATATACTGATACGCATCCGTTTAATTTCTAAACTGTATATTTTCACTTCAGACATGAGCGACTGTGTTTACGAGGATACTCGCCGATATGGGCATTTTTACAAGTTTGAGTGTATGTGTCCGTTCAAGCACAAAAAGACTTGTCAAAGTTTCCGTTCTCACCAGATAGCCCTGCCCACACTGAAAAATGACTAAACCAAAAATCTTGCTCCTCATGCATATTAAACATAGATGAAATAGTGTGTGGAAGTTATGAGGTATGTATACTTAGATTTACAATGCAGTGCATTGTGATTTCGAGACCATATCATGGGTTAAACTTCATGTCACTCAAGTTGTGTGTGTTTAGCTATATGATTTACGTGTGTTTTTTGTGTTAATTTTATTATAAACACTCCATGCACACTGAATGATAATATAGAATAAATTTGCCTGGATCCCAGCTTCACATACATTTTTTCAAAGAAAAAGAAAAAGAAAAAAACACTGTAGCATTGATGCTAGAGAGACCAAAGATGCTGTTAAATATAAATAAACTCTATATTCCAGGAAAAGCATCTATGGTTGTTTACTCAAGAGAGTGTGTGCATGTGCATGTTAGTACCACCTCATTCCCAGGGGACTCAAGCGAGACAAAGGAGGCGTAGAAACACAGGTGTGTGTTTGGAGTGATCGAGTTGCACGCTAACGATAATAAGGAATTTATGAGAGAGAAAACATGCCTGACTCTGAGAAAACAGACACAGAAGGGGAGACAGATATTCTCTTCACATCTATCCTCCCATCTCTGTGACTTCAACTAAATTTACCAAACAAAACAAATCAAAAATGATCTCACCAAGAGACCACTTGCACTGTCAGCACTTCCATCCTAACACGATTCACAAGAAGCAGCAACTGCCATGACAAAAGATCATTTACAGTGCTAATAAAGTATAATTAAGAACACACAACAGTAGAGTCAAATTTTTGACTGGATTCTATTCTAGAGATAGAACTATAGATTGGATGGATGGATGGATGGATGAATGAATGGATAGATAGATAGATAGACAGAACGATAGATAGACAGAACGACAGATAGATAGATAGAATGACAGAACAATAGACAGATAGATAGATAAGGTTATTTTATGTTAAGTTCCAGTGCACTGACTAGTATTATAATCAGGTTAATTCTATGCATGTCAGTGTTTATAAGCATATAAGCAATAGTTCCTATCACATGGTGTTTATGCTTTTTCTCTCTCTCTCTCTCTCTCTCTCTCTCTCTCTCTCTCTCTCTCTCTCTCTCTCTCTCAAGCACATATGACTTGATCTCCGAATTCTGTACATCTTCCAATCCCCATGATGTTTGTGCATCTCTTTTTCTCAAACTAACCAGCTGGGTGTCTATACCTTAACCACCTCCCCCTCTCCTCCTTCAACCAAAGAGCAAAACACCAGCCAAGCAACATTTCCCCTCCCCCATCCCCCTCTCCTTTTCTTCTCCAGGCAGCCCACTCAATCATTCCTACCTCCCTTCTCTCTCTCTCTCTCTCCATTCCAATGAATGCACAATCCCCCGTTCAGCCAGGCCTGTCCTGGGGGGGTGGGGTTCAGGACACACACACACACACATACACACACCCTCACCACATCTGCAGAAGAACAAACGCCCATCACAGGGAGTGATAAAGAGAGAGCTTATAATAGAGACTGAGTCAAAGCCAACATGATCCGGACATAAATCTGAGGGAAAAAAACTACCTAAATCAGTCTAAGATGATTTGATGGTCTCCCAGTCTGGTTTTAGAGCCGTTTTGGACACTTCAGCTGGTCAGACTGGGAAGTCTAAGCTAAATTGGCTAAACTCCAGACTAGGAAACCCACTTAAACCAGATAAGAACAGCAAACCATATTTAGGCTGGTTTTTCATCCGGGTACCAAACATGAGAGCATGGTTTCAGCCAAAATAACATAGCAATTAGTTATTTTACTACTCTAAACAAAATAATATTGGAAACATGGCAAAAACTTTCAGAATTCTTTTTGTCTTCATTTAATTGTTTCATTTTTTGATGACAGTGATGGCAAACGTCAAGTTAGCCAGGACTAACAACAGTGTTTTGACATACACGACTGTTCAAAACTACTTCAGAAATACACAAACAGCCCAGTCATTACCAGTGCTGACAATTAGATTAGCAGCTAATGAATAGATTAGCACGCTGCTAATCACTATGGCATTATGGGTAATAACAGTCCTCACACCATTAATGCTAACAGAGTTGGATTGTGCTCGGCTTAAACAGCAGCTAGTGGAACTCAAACACGAAAGTAGGCTAAAAGCAAAAGCGACCTGAGGGCGACACACACGCGCTGATGAAAACAGGCACCGGCGACGCTACGCCAAATGCGTTTCAGGGCAGATAGTCACAATTTGCTGGAGATAGAGAGAACGAGAAAGAGAGATAGAGAGAAAGAGGATGTTCTTCCGGTGGAGAACCACTGAGGAATGGAGAAACCGAATACTGACAGATGAAGACGTGAGATTGTTTTACAGATCTCCTGATGACAATGATGAAGTGTGCTCTTCCGGCAATGTTTTGTGTTTCTTTATCTTAGTGGAGAGCTTTAATGAGGGGCGGAGCCAGCAGATACACACCCAGCAACGCACACACACACACACACACACACACACACAATGACTCTTGATTGATCGAAACACTCCAGGATGCCGGTAATGGATGTGGGTTGTCTGAGACGGACACACAGCCATGAGGAAGCGGTGGTTCACACACTCACGCCGCTGGGGTTTTACTCTAGTTCTCAACTAACACATAATCCATAACCAACCACCACTTCCCTAGGCCACAACAGACAACACACACCTGCAAAACAATCACACAAACTCAACAAAGAGTCACTAACAGAACAGAAATCATGTCTGGAACAATCAGCTATACACCCTGCTTTTCCATATGGATGTGAGGGAAGGAGACACTGGAAATAGAACAGGCATTTCTGTTTTATCTTTTCTTTTTCTTTTTTGCAGTAGAGAGAGTGTGTGTGTGTGTGTGTGTGTGACAGGCAGAACATAAACAGAGCGAGCCGGACTTAGTACATACAACAAGCTCCCTTTGTGCAGCAATCCGACTGGAAAATGCAGCGCAACTTTCTCTAGCGTGTGTTTTTATTCTGCTGAGCTGTCCAAACGCAGCCCGGATACTTTCCCGAGTTCAGTTTAAATGCCCTGCTGGAAGCACAAAGAAACTGGATAGAGGAAGCTGCATGTCTTACCGTGTTTCCCAACGTTATTCCCTGTGTCTCTGAGGTAATCCCACACTGAGAGCTGCTCGTTCGGTCTGTTCGGTAAAATCTCGGCTCTTATTTTCCCTTTAACCAGCTGCAGGCTTGACTACCTGCCCCCCTTACACACACACACACACGCACGCACACACACACACACCGGCAGCAGGGCTTGCAAACAAAAACACACCATGCAAAAGCTGACACAGTGAAGAGGATGCAGAATTCCAGCTCCAAACAAAACAGAATTCCTTCTTTTTTTAGCCAAAGAAAAAAAAAAAACAGTGTGTCTCCCTCGTTCTCCTTCTCTATGCTTTCCTCCCTCAGTCCTTCTCCTCTCTCTCTCTCTCTCTCTCGCTCTCTCACTCACACACACACACTCTTTCTCTCTGCTTTTTTTCCACTCAGTAGTCAAACAAAGAGAGGAAAGGAGCTGGTCTCTCACACACATACACATACACACACACACGCACACACACACACACACACACACACACAGCGCTTAAGCCCAACCCCCGCTATAGGCCAGCCTGCCTCTCTTGGTTTTTTCACATCTCTCTCTCTAAACAGCCCCTCCCCCCGTCCCCTGTCACCTCTCTCTCTCTCTTAGCCTCGTTCTCACCATCCCTCCCTCCCTGTGTGTCAGATAGAAGGGATCGGAGAGCGGAAGGGATCCATTTACTATATTTCATTCTCTCATTCCCTTCCAATATTTCTGTGATCTCAGAATCCGAGTGCATCATGAATCTGCACCAGAATGTGGAACAGATTTCTGCAGATTACCATCATTCGGAAAGTTATACACTTATATGCATGTTTGTTAATAAAATATTTTAGCTAACCAAGATTTACTAAACAGGGCAAATTAACGTGAGAGTGCAATTCCACAAAGCGCCAATGGGAAAGGAACGTTCTGTGGATGATCGACTGACGGCAAATTAAAAAACGCAGACACAGCAAATAATTTCAATAATGACCAACACAATCTACCAAAGATCACGCAAACTACTGTCTGGTTTAAAACACGCTTTTTTGGTGCATTAAATAGCACAATTACCAGTAAATTGACTAGCGCAAACCTTAGTAAATCATCTTACACGATTCATTTAAATACTCTCCTCCCATAAATGTTGCGTCTGAAAGGGAAACAAATGCATATGCAATAAGGTCAGGCACCAATGTTTCTCTTTTCAGCCCTAAGTTTTCACCGCGTATCTTTAGTGTCGAATCCACTTTTATAAATCTGGCTCTAAGTGTGCAACACACTCAACATTTCTGTCCAAAACCATACAGAAGATGCAGGAAAAGTCAAAAAGTAGTTGAATGGACTACATATCAAAGAGGCCAGTGGGTCAGTCAGTATTGGTCGGTTGAAATAAACAACATCATGCAGTTACTTCTTTCATTAGACCGGATAGTGGCGCTAACTATAGGCTTGCTGTAGTGGTCAGTGTTATCAGTCCTGCATGAGGACGGACCACTAATATTTGATGTAACGGGTGGAATAATATTTCAGTTGTTATCTGCGGTGCTGGTGCGGGTCGGACTGCAGTCCAATAACCAAGAATATTTCGACAGGCAGATGCTTTCAAACATTCCCGAGCTTATTGTGTTCACAGTTACCCTGGACATCCAGAGTTCTTGCGAGAGCACAAGTTGAATTTGCTCAGCGAGTCACTCTGGCGTCGAGTAATGATGCTCATTAACTATTCCCTTGTAGCCGAGCTGCACCAATCACATCGGGTTATCTGATATAGGCGGGCCAAAGGCGGGCCTAAACAGATGACGACAGCGCTGCAACGTCAAAGTCATGGATGAACACCAGTTGTTTGAAATGGCTTTGGCCGCTACAATGAACGAGTTAGACTTGGCTTTTTATCTAAAAGAGGAACAGAAGACGGCGCTCGAATCGTTCCTTTGCAAGAAGGGCGTTTTTGCTGTTTTGCCGACCGGATACGTCAAGTCTAATCTACCAGTTAGCGCCGCTGGTAGCTAAGCGTAAGGGGCATGGCGAAAACCCACCGGTGGTTGTGGTCTTGCCGTTAATCGCCCTTATGGAGGACCAGGTGAAAGAGGCGAAGAAATTTGGTCTTTCAGCCCTGCAACTTAGCGACCCCGAAGAGGAACAGATCCGAAGCGGGCAATGCCAGATAGCATTCGGCAGTCCCGAGTCCTGGCTGTTAAAAAGGAAGTGGCGAGACATGTTAGCGAACAAGGCCTACCGGGACAACCTCGTAGGGATTGTGGTGGATGAGGTTCATGTCATTTGGTAAACTTCCTCTAACGAAAAAGTAAGCTATTCAATAGTAATCAGTAGTCTAACTACTCAAACTATTCTCCAAAACAAACTCGTTCCCGTCGCTCTGGATACGTCACCCAGTGTATTGCTGTGATTGGTCGTAGTGTTATCTAATTGCATGCAGTGAGATTTTCAAATGCATGCTTGGTGCCGCCCCTCGAGCTGGCCGATTTTCATTCCTCAATGCCAGACCCTTAATCTTTCGGATTTGGGTCTGGATTTCCAGGCTAGTTCACAGTCTGAACTCTGAAGACCATCAAAGGTTTCTAATTACAATGCGATTTGCAGCGTTGAGCATCGTAACCAATCGTGCTGAAACTGAAGTGATCGACAGCTTCATTTCAATATAAAGGCAGCGCTCTTTGCTCGCTTTCTGTATAATAATCTATTCGCAATTGAATAAAGAGAGCATGCTGCTAAGAGGAGTTTCAGAAGAGAAAACCTTAATTCACTCTTAATCACAGAGTGAATCCGCTAAAACATTCCCCATATCACAAAGGCTCACATTTGGTGTTCTTTTAATTTATGGATACCTCTCAGCATCTGTATAGTCTATGGTGCGATTTATGCACATTTGTTCAAAATATCCTGCATGGGCAGACTGTTGACAATGTAGGCAAAAGTTGTGTATTGTTTCCATGACACGTTAATTATTACCATGTTGGGCTTGCGTGTCTATGAAATGCATCAACTCAGAATGCCTAATGTTGGTTCGATTGCTTGTGTTACATGAGAAAATAAATCATTTTTAGCGGGTGCGTTTCGGGTCATTTTTTATGTCAAACAGGTCGGGTCGGGTACGTTATTAAATTAGTGCTGCTGTGCTGAATTTTCAGCATCATTACTGCAGGCGTCAGTGTCACATGATCCTTCAGAAATAATTCAAATATATGATGATTTGCAGCTCATTTCTTATTATTACCAATATTAAAAACCAATATAAATGTACATCTGCATTATTATTGCCTATCACACTCTCGATATAAAGGCATCAACCATTGAAAAACCTACATAGCTGTTAGATGGGATTGGTCAGTGAAAATGGCAGAAATTATTGATTTAGTGCAGAATATCTGTGGTTGGATGACTAAATCTAGGGGTGCTTATGTATGATCTTGTTTGAATGCATAGATCATCAGTGAAATGTGCGTGAATGACTGAGATACGCTTTTGTGTGTGTGTGATCAATGCATGGGAAAGAGAATAAAGAAACAGCTGTTTTGTGCTGTAACTTTTTTCCTTTTGTCACCTCGAATCAGCCTCAAGCACACACACTCACACCTTTGAAAGGGGAGGACAGCAGAGGATATCCACGTGAAGCCGAAAACGTTCCACTGTGAGACCCAAAAGAGCAGGCTGGATGGAAAACCTGCTAACTTGGTGCAAAGAAGCCATGCTTACATTGTTCAGCAATCAAGTAGAAACATACACACACGCATAAAAAAAGCTGTCTCCTGATACAATGATGCTATTCCAAGCTATTTTTAGCTTTCTTTCATGAATTCCATTCCCATGATCCAATAAAGATTAAAGTTATTCTAAAAATCTTCCTGAGAGAGGAAGGGAGGGAGAGAGATATAATTCACAAGCCAAATAAAGCCACATATACTATCGTCCTCAGTGCCATTGGCCTAAGCATTACATAATTTCCATTGTATTGATTTATTACTGGAGAAATGTGGCCGCCAACGAGAAGTGAAATATTTGACTCTCGGCCAATAGACAAAAGAGAAGCGAGAGTGTGTAAATGTATGTCAGGGAAAGCTGGTGTTATCAAAGTCCTTTGTAGAGTTATGTAAGGGGGAAAAAACCCATTTGTTACACAAATGACAAATAACCTGCGTCAGCATGTCAGATTGCAATGCTCTATCCTTAATTAACAACCTCTTTACAAGTAAATCATCTTTTTTTAAATGCCATGTAAAAGCCTTAAAGAGATAGTTCACTCAAAATGAAAATTCTTTCATTAATTACTCACCCTCGTGTATTTCTGTCCCTCCGTTGACAGATACGCAACTACCACTTTTTTTTTAACCACAACTAATGTGTGAGTTGATGAATGTTTATATGTGAATAAAAGTCTAAATTCAATCTGTTCATCATATAAAGCGATCGAGTCTCTTCATAAAAGTTGGACTAAACCGCTCAATTCATATGGATTAGTTTTACGATCTCTTTATGAACTTTTTGAAGTGTCAAAGTGGTAGTTGCGTAGCTGTCAATGGAGGGACAGAAAGCTCTCAGATTTCATCAAAAAGATCTTACGGGTTTGGAACGACATGAGGGCGAGTAATTAAAATAATTTTCATTTTAGGGTGAATTAACCCTTTAAGTCTGAATTAAAATGTACTAGTCTGATTTTTGTGAAGTCTGACTGACTTTAACTAACCTAACTAACTTGAAAGTATAATAAAAATGTTTAACTTCCCAACAAACAAACATAACAAATTGCATAGTTTCCCCCTCCCTTCTTTCTCCTGTACTTTCTTTTCTTGCAGAGAGATGTTAGAGAGAGAGCGGAGAGAGCAAGTGTTGACAGAGAGAAAGGAAACTGTGATAGGAGGAAAGGAAAGTGAGAGTCGCGTTCTTCGGCTCACAGCACAAATCGTTTCCTCTTTTCTACATTTCCAACTTCTCATTCCTCTTCTTCATTTAAAATAAACAAGGAGATGCTGATTAATTGGCAATTAACATCTAATGAGCTACAGCTGTGTGCAATTACCAATCAGCACATTCCTAACAATGCATCCCACAATGCACCATTTCAGTCTTTTCACATAGCTTTAAATGAAGTCGACTTCCTTTCGGAAAACTGTCAATCAATTCATATGAACACTGTTAACCCATTAGACTCATTATGAGCTGATTAGTAACAACAGTACAGCCACTAATACACTTAGGGCCCTATGATTTATGAGATTATGGATGAAGAAATCAAAAGCAGGGCTGTACAAGTAATCAATCACGATATGGTCTAGTGTTTGTGAATATTAAAGCACAAAAAGACTGCTATTGAAATCTGCATACGGCACAGTTTCTTCTACTAAACACATACCGAAGCACACAAAGGGCCCTATTTTAACGATCTAAGCGCATGGTCTAAAGCGCACTGCGCAAGTTCACTTAGAGCGTGTCCGAATCCACTTTCGCTAGTTTAACGATGGGAAAAATGGTCGGCGCGCCAGGCGCATGGTCTAAAAGGGTTGTCCCTATTCTCTTAATGAGTAATGGGTGTGTTTTGGGATTTACGTGCATTAAACCAATCAGAGTCTCATCTCCCATTCCCTTTAAATGCTAGTTGCACTCGCGCCATGGCAGATTCGCTATTTACAGGACAGAATTTGATAGTGGAAAGACCGAAGCCGTCTCCAGAGCGCAAACGGATCTGCTCGTGCGCGAGGTTAAAGTGCGCAAGCAGACCATCTACGGGACAAGCCGGATTCCACCATATCTTCATGTACACAATAATAATATTTTACATTGTAATCCTTTTATTTTAAATATTTGGCATGTTCAACGCATTCTCATCCTAGGGCGTCATATGCTGACACTTTTGACATTTCATCTACATCCAACGCACATGGCACCCTTTAGCGTCAATATGAGACGCAGATAGCTTTGTTCGGTTATGGGTAGGTTTAGGTCTGGAGTAGGGTTAGGGTTAGACAGCTAGGAGGCGCCTTCTGGCCCATATCTATCTGCGTCTCATATTGACGCTAAAGGGTGCCATGTGCGTTGGATGTAGACGAAATGTCAAAAGCGTCAGTATATGACGCCTTGGGATGAGAACGGGCTGGCATGTTTGTGTGCTGCTGTGTGTCCATGTGTGTTTAATAAGCAGAGTGTACAAGCATTGTGGACCCGCCTATAGGCGCACATTACTAACGCGCTCATTAAATAACAAAAAAAAAAAATTGCGCCATTGACTTTAGATCAGGTTTCAGTTTGTCAATGGCGCAGTCTACTTCAGTTCCTCAAAATATCAACGCGCCAACAATGCGCCTGAACACACCTCGTTCTCAGACGAGCAGCCCATGGGCGCACAAATTGGCGCAAATGCATTTGCTATTTAAACAACGTGGCGCAGGACGTGAAAATGATAACTGCGTCGGACTGAAACTAGTAAAAAACACTTGCGTCGCGCTTGGCGCCGCATTGCGCCGGGTGTAAGATAGGGCCCAAAGTGTTTTCAGCGTCTGCCGTCACACTATATGCGGACATGAACACATGAACTTAATCTCCAGAGCTGCTCTGAGAGTCACTTCACCATTTCATTTGATAAATGTAACTATCGTCATATCATATACAAACAGAAACTCAAAGGTCTTCATGACAACCCCTCAAAATAAAAGTTTGGTTTAACAACAATATATTATTATTTTAATAGTAATGTAGATAATATTTTTTGCCAATAAATACATTTTCTATCTTAGAATACAGATTTAAAAAAAAAAAACGATTCCCCAAAATATTAAGCAGCACTTTTTTTGCCTTGGTGAGCCAAAGGTTTCTTTTTAAAAATGATAAAAAAAACAACAACATAACAACACCAAACTTTAGATAGATAGATTTCAGTCAGACTAAAGCAATAATTTGCCTTTTTAAAATGTCATTGTAAACACTTTAGTTTGACTGAAATCCTTCAAGTCAGATTTTGTCGGAACTAATACATCTGCACGTATAATCTCAGTATTATGGGCTTGCTCTGAAAGACAAAAGTTAACGCAATTATTACAATATTCAATAATACAAAAATAATAATTCCTTTGCAGAAAATTTAACCACCTATCTTATTCCAAACTAGGTGACTATATGTGAGCTCTACAAAAATCTGAAATGCCAGTATGTGTATGAGAGACGGTCACGTGACTCTCGCACTCCCTTTTTCATTAAAAACTGATACCTCAACCCATCTGTTCAAAATGAGGACTAGGGTGAGACAGAGAGAGAGAGAGAGAGAGAGAGAGAGAGAGAGAGAGAGAGAGAGATGGTATGAGAAGGGTGTTATGAAGAAAACTCTATTATCACTTCCTCCTATCCATTCTTGCTTTTGTCTAATTTTCTCTCTCCATGAGAAATCGTTTCCTCTCAGGATATAAATTAGTATTTGTGTTGTCTGTCTGGCATCAGCATGAAATTATAGGTCCATTTCCACCTCCATCTGACTGTCAACCATCACAAGACTGCATCAATAATCTATTAATGCGTGCCAGCAAAATGCACACAGACACAGAGTGACACACACATTCCTACTGTGAATGTGAGGTGAAGGTTAAGTGCTATTCAATGTGCTAGTTTGCCACAGTCAGCCAGCCCTGATGAACATACACACACCTTCAACACTGATAGGATGTGAGCGCACCATTACATAACTACAAAAATACATCTGTTTACATCTGACATTAACATCTATGTCAGGTGGATCAGTTCACAAATGGCCAATTGAGACAGACCGCTGGCATGCATCTCCTGTGATCATTAGTGATCATATTTTATCTCTGATTATGCACATAACTTACTACGTCAGTTTGTCACTGAATGTTCAGCGATTTTTATTTAGATCAAATGATTGCTTTCTTTGAAAGATGTTTAACTATCTCCAAATGTGGTGTGTGTGATCAAATCTCTTTTTAAACTACAGTTCAAAAAAATCTCCATATTTTGTCTTATGTTTTGTTTTGTTATTTTTTTCATAAATCATTACTATTGGCCACCCTTTACATCTGTCTGGGTTTTGCAAATATCTAACCAATGAACAGTATTAAAAAAGAGCATGTGACTATACATCGTAACTCTGTTGGATAATCAAACTGTCAGTCAAATCTCATAGCTCCGCCCACCTCTATGGTGAATGCGAGCGTCTCTGCTTGTTTGCAATGCAATGGTAAATAAAGAACTGGTTCTTTGAATAAGTACATCGCTTTCTTTACGCTCAAGAAACACTAAATAATGGCTAATGTTTTATGTATTTGAGCAGTGGAGAAAAGTGCCTTAGTCTGTATTTGTCGTCGAGTCATAGCCAATACTGTCTTAAATAGGCTGTGTGAAGCATTTCATCCTTAATAACATGAGATTTTGGCCAAATGACAGAAAAAACTGAGCGCACACATAGCTACAATACACTTTATAACATGTAAGTTGATGAAAACTTACTGCCTCTGTATGGCGTTATATGTGTGCCTCAATCCTGAGCGAGTAATTGTAAGTTTTGAGCACAGAGAACTATATTTTGCAAGCACATTACATTATATTTTGAACAGAAATTAACAATCGCAAAAAAAAAATTCGTTTGAGCAAAGAAAAAACGATTCCGTGCTCAATAAATGTATTTGCTTGTTTGCTATTATCCATATTAACGTGCAATAATAACCCCTCTCAAGCAGTTTACTCAGGTGCTCTCTCACAAACTTATTCTCTGCGCTCCTGTCAAGTCCCTCTCTCTCTCTCTCAACCTCTTAATTCTGTGCGCGCTCAACTCTTGACACACACGCTCGCTCAACTTGCAACAGCGTTACAAGTGTGCCACAAAATCAACCAATCGGAAAATTAAAGGTCAGTTGTGATTGGCTGTTGGTCTCCAATCAAATCGCTAGTAGAACCAAAGCCCGTCTTGTAGAACTATCCATAGATATCCATATATCCATATATAATCCTTTATTATATGATATCTATGGAACTATCTACAGCATCCCGGAAGCTGACTGAAAAAAAAAATCTAAAAAAATAACTGACTACAGCGAGACTAATGGATTAAATTATTTTGGTAAGTTTTTTATTTATTATTAACTTAAAAGTGCCTTTAAAAGAGCGACAGAATGTTTCTTGAGCAGCAAATCAGCATATAATGATTTCTGAATGATCATGTGACACTGAAGACTGGGGTAATGATGCTGAAAATTCAGCTTTGATCACAGGAGTAATAATAAATTCATAATCACTAAAAAACCCTTACCAAACTCAATCTTTTGAACAATAGTGTACCAGTATTTACTGCTGTTCATTTATGAGTGGTAGTACCCAAGACTGATGTTCGTACCAGGTGTAAAAGGGTTAAATTAAACTCTTCGGTTCTTTAGATTGAATCTGAGAAACATTACATTTCCCCAATCTGTGTTAGAGACGAAACAGGAGTGAAAAGAAAGAAAGAGTACAAGAAACATACAGTTTATTTGTAACTGAAAAACAGGAGCCAAAGTGCTTCCTGTTTAGACTAGTGGGAGTAAAAAGGGGGCGGGGCTGGCATCATGTTATTATGACATCATAGTACGAAAAATCCCAAGATTATAGTATTAAAACAATGCAGAGAAGAACCAAATCTGCTATTTCTTAAGTCAAAACTCAAAGTCAACTAACTTCTGTTCATACGAGAAACAGATGGATAGAACAGAAAAACAGAGAGCCACGTGAGTTTTGTTGGGTTTGCAGTTTAGCCCCGGACATGTTTAGAGGGAGAATAGGAATTTGGAATTTGCCTGCTCTGTTTTCCAACCCCCCTCCGCCTGGAGCTTGAAGAATGTGCCTCCACACAGCTGGCCAAACACACACTCGCACACGGCGAAAAAGGATCACATGCATGGAAATATACCTTATACACTTTAAAAGAATGCTGGGTTGTTTTAACCCAATTTTGGGTCAAATATGGACAAACCCAAAAGTTGGGTTAAAAATGTCATTGAAAAATGTAACCCAATGGCTGGGATTGTCCGTATTTGACCCAAAGTTGGGTTGAATCAACCCAGCAGTTTATCAAAACACATTCTGGGAGACGACTTTGCATGCACACCTAAGTATGAGCTACGGCTGCACACAGAAACGCATACATGCATATATTAGCAAGTGTTGCAAAGGAAAACTTTTGCTATGTGGAAAATATGAAGAAGAAAAAAATCACCTCATTTGCACATTGGAGAGCAAAACAGGCTGATTTGGGAATATCCCTCTTTTGGCTTGCAGGGAGTTAGTAGCGTGCATTTCATGACAGGGTGGAGCGATCCACAGCGGAGCGGGGTGGGGGTGGGGTGGGGGTTATCCAGCAGGAGGTGCAGGAGGAGGTGAGCGGGTTTAAGGGATATTTTTAGTAATGCTGGTAACACAGGCATGAACACAAACTGTAAGCAGCAAGAGGAATCATATAGCTTGCATACACACACTCTAACATGATCACATTCACTGTCTATTTCACGTGGCGTGTAAGATAAATAAACAGGCTGAGGAATAAACATCAGCAGGAACTTCAGCAGACCAGCAGAAGCCATGACGACAACTCACAGATCCACACACGTTTTGCACAAGGCATTTACACACCTACTTAACCAGATGCATGCACAAGCACACAGCATGTAGGGAAACTTCAAACCAGACTTTCACACAGTATAACCCAGGGGTCTCAAACTCAAGTTATCTGCGGGCCACTAGCCATGTGGAGTTCTCCATTAGGGACCAGTTAAATAATTATATTTATATTATCACATATTACACTACTGTTTGACAATCCTGAAAATTACAGGATTACAGTAAAAGTCCAACCAAAGAAAATAAATGAATTTGCGGGTTGAATTGCTGGATAAAGCAACACTTGTGGGCTGGTAGTATGAGACCCCTGGTTAAACACCCACCTAATGATCATGTTAAAGACTCAAGCTTGATTTCAAACGTCACTGTAGTGCAAAATGTGCAAATTATAATGCAATGCATGTATGCATATGTTTATAGCTAGCAACCTGAATAATAACGCAACCGAAACAGGGTGGAAATTAATATTGCCATTAGTAATGCACAAACCAGATCTAAGATAAATGTGCAGGCTCAACTGAATAAATCATCTGTGAGGGTGTTCATCTTTATACGACACTGCTCAGATCAGATAAAAAGAGCAAGCGTTCAAGCACATATGTGCCTCTGTCCCCACGGATCCTTGTTTTGCTATGGCAAAGATCAGAGACGCAGATTTATTCTGACCTCACAGAGATGGAAAAACAGGAAGAAAAAAAAAAAAAAAAAAAAAAAGGTCCTTTAAAAATCTGCTCCATATTTCCACCACATCTTGACCAACCGGGATCCCGAACATCAAAGAGAGAGTGTGTGTGTGTGTGTGTGTGTGTGGTTGAGCTCGGGCTCGTGCACCCGGATGCGTGTTTACTCAGCAAACACTTCAGTTCGGTTGCTAGGACACCTGTTCAGGACACATGCTGAAGCATGACAGGGCAGGATGAACTTTGACCTTTATGAAGGTGACCTTTTCGACCCTGCAGTAGCATGGCTTTTTTATGTGGTCAACTCTCCCATCTGATCTTTCACCTTTACCCTCTGGCCCTGCTGAGCCACAGCTTGCAGAGTTAGATGAAAAGTGTGTGTAGGATGGAGAATGTGTGTGTGTGTGTGTGTGTGTGTGAGAGTTATGAGAATGTAAAAGGTGTAAATACTTAAAGTTCACATGCAAACAGGTGTGAGTGTGTTCTTTAAATACACAATAAAATAAACACACGTCGGGTTTTCATGTTTTATGGGGATGTTCTACATACATAATGATTTTTACACTATATATTGATCCCCTAAGCCTAAACAACTCTCACAGAAAACATTCTGCATTTTTACATTTTCAGAAAATATCAAATGTATTATTATTTTTTATTTTTTTTTACAAATGAGGACACCCCTAAAGGAGGTTTTGGGAGATTTTGTCAGCTTTTCTGGGTACAAATTTGTCTCTAAAATATGGTAAAGTAGTACACAAACAGACACACACATAAACATGCAAAAAAAAGATGCAATTAATGTGCTTTCACATTTAACAATTTGTCATGAGTACCTCTCCCTGTCCTTCCCATGCACTATGTGTACGTGACAATTAATAGACTTTGACAGATTTACACACACATTTATTGCTTGTACAGTATGTGTGTGTGACCTTGGCCCTGTTTACACCTGGTATTAACATCCGTCTTATGTAATCCGGTCACAAGTGGTAAACGGAGACACATCGCTGTTTATCTCTTACTACTACAATGTGACCAATGGTCAAGGTATTCAAACAGGACGGTTTCTGATTTCATGACTATATACGGTAATTTACTGTATCAGATGATGTTAATGCATGTCAATGTTTTGAACCCTTTTTACACCTATGCTTAGTTAGCACTGAATTTTAAATAGCTCACTCTAGAAGAATACCAGCTTTAAACAGAGGATTTCAGTAGGTTGGTTAATAAACATTACAATAACAAATAACGGCATGTTTTGCTCTATGACAGGTCCATGACACGGTAAACACACTGCTTAGCGTTCAGTCTTGCTCCTGAAAACAAGGCCTGAATGTGAGCCCAGAAATCCCACAGATCTAATAAACTGCAGTCGGATCTGATCTACAGACCCTATTAAGTGCTCACTATTAGCTGAGTCAGCCACACACACACACACACACACACACACACACACACACACACAGAGAGAGAGAGAGAGAGAGAGAGAGAGAGAGAGAGAGAGAGAGAGAGAGAGAGAGAGAGGGAGGTGAAAAGGCACGTGCATCTGGATTCTCTTAGCTCACATACAAAAGAGTTAGTATGTGAAATGCTCTGAATGTGCAATCTGTGTGTGTGTGTGTGTGTGTGTGTGTGTTGGGATGTTCAGTCAGTGCTTTGATAGTTGCTGGAAGTTTGGAAAGGAAAGGCAACAAGTCCAAAGAGAATGAGGGACAGGGAAAGAGAGAGAGGAAGGGGGAAAAAAAGGGTCAAATACACAAAGCACATGCAGCTGGTCTGTGTTTGCCTCGGCACGTGAGTCTCGCTGACTTTCCTTACGGATTCAGGGAGTTTTTTGTGCACGGATGCATATTTATGGCTACTGTTTACAAATGTGTGTTCAACTCCCTCGCTTCTGTCTTCACTGCACACACACAGGACCATAGAAAAAGAGTGAGTCACCTTTTGGGTTCAAAGGCCTGCCAAAAGTGTAAAAATAGAGCGGAAGAGAGACACAACCACAAAAACACTGACCAGAGACTGAGTCACTTCAGACCACATCCATCAAGCTACTGAAAAACACTGTGGTGTCTGTCTCAGCACACTTATTAGACAGAGACGCATGTGTCCCTCCCACTGCGGGCATCTTTGGCTGAGGGGGCGTCGGCCTGTCTAATCTCCACCCCTGTCCCGTCCCGTCCCGCTCCTGTCTGACTCCAGCGAGAGAGTGTGTGAGAGACACACAGGCTCTGAAGTTTTGGATGTTTCTCTTTCTTTGGCTTTTACCATAACCTTCAAATTCCCTTTGTGTCACTTGATTTCAGTCACTCAAACAGTGTACAAATAAACCCTACTGAAACAGACAGTTCATCCAAAAAATGAAATTGAATGAAATTTACTTACCCTTATGTCGTTCCAAACCCGAATGTTTCTCTTTCTTCTGTGGAACACAAAAAGGGAAAACTTTATGAATATCCAGTAGGACAAATTCATTACAATAGCATTACATCATGACTCACTTTAACACTTAATAAAGTCCATGTAGCACTTTCCAAGAGCACGTTCACATTTTCACACAAAGATTTCACGTGTTTCAGATGTTCCGCAAAAAGAGCCAGGATTCAAGAGTGAATCTAACAAATAAAAAGATGATGATTACATTTACATTTAAGCATTTGGCAGATGCTTTTATCCAAAGTGACTGACATTGCATTCAAGGTATACGTTTCAACAGTTCATGCATTCAAACCCATGACCTTGGCAGCGCCATGCTTTATAGAAATGCCACTTTCTAAAAGTAAAGAAGTATACTGTAGAGTATAATGTAGTGAACGGTGCAGGTGTGATTAGTCAAATGCACTTCACGGCCAAAATGCTCGTCTTGTCAAGGCATTAAAACAGTTGGTTTGCCTTGAATGAGGAATAAAGAGAGAAAACGACTCACTGGTCTCAACATATTCATCAATTAACTTGAATTATTCCTTAAAACCTTATGCTTGATTAAATCTATGATAAAACTTAAACTATATTAATTAAAATACTTCAAAGCAAGATTAGGACTGGGTTAAAAATATTGATTTCTCGATTTTAATCGATTCTCATTTTGATGAACCGATATCGATTCGTAGAAGAATCTTTTAGCCATTTTCAGGTGATGAATGAACGGATCATTGTAGCGCCCCAATAAGCTCTGTGCTTTGTTACTTTTGATATGAAACAAAGTCTCAGCTTTCAAATTCTGTCAATTTTATTACGAAATTTAAACAATAAATACCACTTTGGCGCTCTTTAAAGGGATAGTTCACTTTGAAATAAAATTTTGGTATGTTTTAGCTTACCTCAAGGGCATCCAAGATGTAGGTGTCTTTTTTTCCGCAGTAGTTTCAATTTTGATATTTTTAGGTCAAACCGTTCTTGTCTGTCAGTCATTTAATGCAGGTCTACGGTCACTGTCTCAAAGAGCATGCACAGAGTCCAAATTAAAACAATTCCCCATCGTCCAAATTAAACAATTCCCCATCGTAAGTACACATTGATGGCCTAAGACACGAAACGAGCAGTAATTATATCGTTTTTAACTCTTATACACAGCCACGTCCAAGTGATCTGAGGGCGCGCGCGCTTCCTGCTGTGTTACGTGTGCGCAGACTGGTGCATAGATATATATACACTAGATGTCGCCTTAAAGACATTCGTTCCAATGAACTGCCATAGACGAGGCGACATCTAGTGTAAAAACGAGGTAAGACTAAGAGGTAAAAACGATATAAATACTGTTCGTTTTCTCACACAAACCGCTCGTTTCGTGTCTTAGGCCATCAATGTGTACTTACGATGGGGAATTGTTTAATTTGGACGATGGGGAATTGTTTTAATTTGGACTCTGTGCATGCTCTTTGAGACAGTGACCACAGACCTGCATTATATGACTGACAGACAAGAACGGTTTGACCTAAAAATATCAAAATTGAAACTACTGCGGAAAAAAAGACACCTACATCTTGGATGCCCTTGAGGTAAGCTAAAACATACCAAAATTTTATTTCAAAGTGAACTATCCCTTTAATGTGGCGTGACAGATCGCTGTAGCCTCGCAGTTCAAGTGAAGCGACAGGTGAACGGATCATCTCTTCCACTTTACTACTAGTTACAGCATCAAATAAACATGGATGAACATCTCAATGAGTTGAAAGATACAGTACAAGATACAGTACTAAATCCATCACGTTTTATGACAGCCACTATTTAAATGTTTATATTTCAAAACAAGTGGAAACATGATTCTGTCATTAAAAAGTTATTATTATAAAAACATAATTTAATGTACAAATTAACCTCTAATATTATAGTAATGTACCAACTGGGGTTCCTCATAGTTAACAGCATAAGTTGAGAATATTTTCCATGTACTCCATCGAATCGAAATTGAATCGAATTGCAAGCTTGTGAATCGAAATCAAATCGAATTGTAAAATTTGTGTCAATATCAAGCCCTAAGCAAGATACCATTGTTTATTTGATTTGACATAAAAGAATGTGTTTAACAACATATTAGTTTTTGCTGCAGTAAAACAGTTCTCTTTCATCATCTCGTTTCGAGATCCACCTATGGGAAGGGCATCCGGTACCTGACCTCTGTAGAAGCATCCAATTGCACCAAGTCTGGTTAACAGACAGAAGCGCGCAGCCAATGCCCGGTAAGGTCACACCCCCTTACCTAAGGCATATATACCCCAATGCGCGCTCGTGTACCTCAGTTGTCATTCGCTTCTCGCGATCTCTGTATCTCTCAGCTCAGTGAAAAATTGCACACTGCTCACCGCGTGTCTGCAGGAGGACATATCGACTCGATCAGCCTCCGCCGGACGTGACAGTCGTGTTTTCTACTGTTGCTGCGTTGCATTCTGAGCCGCCCACGCTCTCTATCTCCGTTCCTCCTATAACGGCTGCCCGCCACGGATTTCTCCAGCTTTTTCGACGGATATGTCGCTTTCCAAGCCTGCCGCCACGTCGGGGGACTCCCGATCACGGGCCTGCCCGGCCGCGTGTGGAGCCCTTATTGCCGCTAAGGACCTTCACCAGCTGTGCGTGGTTTGCTTGGGTCCGAAGCATGCTCGGGAAGCCTTGGAGTATCCTGAGAATTGCAGTTTTTGTCTAATGCTGCCTAGGAAGCTGCTTAAGCGCCGTTTCAAGGTAGCTGTTACACAGTGCACCGAGCTCTCCCTAACTTCGGACTCGGACGGAGGACACGGTGATGACGCGCTACCGGGGGCCTCCCGGGGCGCGACTCAGCTCGTTTGGGCTGACCAGCCCAATCCCGCCTTCCCCGAAGAGGACATCTTCGAGGGCGGCCTCTCTCTCGTCCACGAACCGGCCGGTTCTGGCGAGGAGGATGATGCGGCTATCCTTGGGGTCTCCGAGGACGAGGAGGCCATCCCGCCCTCCGGTGTTCCCCAGGCTAGCACGGCCCACACGGCTTTACCACAGGCCGTTCTCCTGGAAGTGTGTGAGCGAGCGGCCGCTCGTCTCAACGTTGAGTGGCCAACTCCCCAGAACGTCACCGACCAGGAGAGGGACATTTATGATGGGAAAGTGCTGGGACCCCCTCCCGGCCCGAGGAAACAACTCTTCCCCATCCTCCCGGCGTGCGCGAAGCACATGAGAACGTACTGGAGCGACCCGCTCGACTTCAGACACGGTCTCTCGGGACTCGAGGCGAAGGATATGGCGGCTCACGGTATGGGCGACCCCCCCGCTGTCGAGCCGTCCATCGCCAGACACCTTAACCCCGCTCAGGGTGGGCTACTCGCCCCGCCTAAGCCGGTCCTACCAAATAAGATGGACCGTTTTGCTGCTTCCATTCACCAAGCCACGTATAAATCTTCGGCCGTGGCTGTCAGGGCGCTTAACGTTTCCTCCCTCCTCTCCGCCTACCAGGCGGAGATTCTCGAGGAACTAGGACAGCAGCTGGTGAAAGGAAATCCTTCGGATACCCTCTGGAAGGAAATCCTAACGGTGAACGACCTCGTTCTCCGTAACGCCCGGCAGGCCGTCCAAGCTTGCGGGCGTTCCATGGCGCTTTCCGTAGTGGGAGAGCGCGCGCTGTGGCTCAATCTGTCAGGACTGCCAGACAGCGAGAAGCGGCGCATCGCAGGCGCGCCGGTGGAGCCCGGCCGGGCTCTCTTCGGTCCCGCCGTCGCACTGATGCAACAACGGTGCGATGATAAAAAGAAAGAAGATGAGGCGTTTAAGCTGTGCCTTCCCAGGAAGGCTGCCCCACGCCAGGTGCCCCCTGCGCGTGGGCCTAACCCACCTGCCACAGGTCGACAGTTTGCTCAGGGCAAGGAAAAACCCCGCAGCGTCCCTCCACCACGGCAGCAAGCCCCAGCGCCGGCCAAGCGCTGGGGAAAGTCTAATCCCCCCGCGGCCGCGGCCGGGAGACAGGCTAACCCCACTTCTACCGACTCGAAACGCAAGCGGCCTGCCTGACGTTCTACCGATGGGGGCCTCGAGTCTGCCGTCGCGGGTCACAAACCCGTCGGACTCCCCTCTTTGTTCAGGACCCCCGTCGAAAAGACCCAGGGGTGCCCTCGGCTCACCGCGCCACGAGACTGCCCAGTTCGCGGGTGCAAGTGTGTGTTTTCCCCCCACGTTCAGGGG